>NC_134234.1:306395971-306699002 GCF_965152275.1 Natator depressus
CGACTGCCATCTGTGAACACTCCTTCACACTAACCAATGGTACCTGGGAACAGTGGGTACATCGAGTTGGGTGTGTGTGCTTCTGTCAGGGTGGACAGTGTGTACTGAGCATCCTGCCTAGGGTGACCAGATAGCAAGGGTGAAAAATCGGGACAGGGGGTGAGGGGTAATAGGTACTTATATAAGACAAAGCCCCATCGGGACTGTCCCTATAAAATCGGGATACCCTAATGCTGCCTAAGCATTTTGTAAACATTCTTAATGAGAAGAACTAGAGTGGGAGGTCAGAAAGTGCTGAGGACAATTCCATTTTCAATGTTAAGTCTGCATTTTTGCTCCAATAAATAACAGTAGCACAACTCTGTAGGCCAACATTTAAAGTATTGAGATGTCTAATCACATTATTGCACTCAAAAATTAAACAGTTAGATGTCTATATGCTATAAAACACCCTCACAATTATTTGTGGTTGCATAACAAAATAGGAGGAAACAAAATAGGAGGCCACTTTGAAAATCAGGAGCAGTGAACCTATTCCTATAGCTGTTTCACTTTGTTCAATAATTTTGTAAGTGTGCTTCACTATGTAACTTTGGAGGAGTATCACTCTGGGAGTTTCTTGTTTTATACTGACCAATATAATAATGCTTTTAGAAATAATTTTTACAGATGATGATCAATGAGCAGAATTTGACTTTCAGAAAGAAAATTGCTACGAAAGATATTACTTTTTGCTTTTCTGCAATTGCTTTTCTGCAGTTCCGCTGTAAAAATTGAAAAACCTTCTTAAGTTTAGCTATCAAACTGCTTCATTTGAGTATCATTCTGTTAACAATTTTCTGTCGTGTCTGTCTAACATCCATTTTTTTTTTTCAAATACCACTGGGAGATAACATATGGAATAGAAAGACTTGCCTGAACATTGTGAAATGGCTTCTCATTTTCATAAGATTCACTGCAATGCATGAAGTCATCGATGCTAAGCTGAAAAGCAGAAAAATAGTGCAGGTCACACGGTGTCATCTCAGCTCATTACACACAAGCTGTACTCTGCATTGACAAGATGAAACAAATTACCAGTACATACCGTATCTTGAAGGAACAAGACAAGGTTCTTGGAATCCTGGGTAAACACAGGCTGCAGTAGCATATGCAGCTCCTGCTTTGAGATAATGTGTCCCTCATGTAAAGTAGCTTCAGAGTTCCACAGTGAGCTAAAATTAAAGTTAAATATTTTCCTTTATACTTGTTGCAAAGGTTGACATTTTGTTTCACTTAAATATACAAATGCTGGTAATGATATCATAGTCTTTTGATAAAGATCAGGTGTAATATCTGACAGTCTATTCTAGAAATGAATTCAAATGGACAAATTATTCTAGTGTAGTTCATATCAAGTCCGTTGAGTTACACTAAGGATGAACTGGGGCATGGGTGACTATTATTTATTACTACTGCCACCTGCCATTAGCATTTATTATGATTTGTGGAGTGCCAACAGTATGCTAGATGCTTTATTGACAGGTGTAAAATGGGGACCCTCACATGAAGAATTTACATTCTCCATGCCCAATCCTGCAAACACATACTACTAAACGAAGTGCTTTCCACTGTGGACGATTCCTCAGAAGTCAATGACACTGCCAATGGTAATAAACACTGTGGATCCAATTCAGCAAACCATCAGTGTTCAGCAGAGCCTATGCTTAACTAGACCTCAATAGGACTTAAGTACATGCTTAAGTGGTTTGCTGAACAGGGTTGGATTTAAGCATCCATATAGGCATATTATTGTAATAGACAGGATATTTTTGAAAAGAAAGTTGATGGTACATAGTACCTTTCTTTTATAAAATAGATTTTAAAGGTTGGAAGGAAGTCATATTGTTGTTTAGAATACAAGAGAAATTTTCCATCTGCTTGCTCTGGATCCTTGTAATGGTCCTTTCATCCTCTAGAGAGACATGGGTACAAGCTGTCCTATGTTTTAAATGGAAATAGATTAGCCATCACAGCTGTTCAAAAATAGCCTTAGCAAAATGAATAATTTGGCAGGGAACAATGGAGCTGGTGACTCAAATGGCTAAGACTCGACTTGGGAAGCAAGCTGCTATATCTGATTTGTGTGCAAAACTAAAACTACTGTTCTCTGGTGCCAGATTTCTTCTTGAATTTAACATACTTACCTGGGAACAAAGAGTAACCAGAGCCAAAGAAAGAGGTGCAGATACACACAGAGGGTGTTGTGGTGGTGGTGATGATGGTGGCACTTTTAGAGAGGAGAATTCAGAAACTGTGTTGCAATCATCAACACCACTACCTCTAGCACTTCATGGAGACGCAGAACTCATTACTGAAGGGATGCGAGGAGGAGCATGAATACGGGGAAGCTGATGAGGAAAGGCTGAAAATAGATTTGTGGCCAGGAGGTGAAGCAGTAAGTTGACTCATTGTTCCATTGTGGCTAAGGCTAAAAGGCTGCCATTGAAAGTCCAATTTCCCTGTAGTAGCATCCTGTACTGGAATCTTTCATCTGGTCTCTGTGGATTTCTACTGGAGGACCCGTAACACCAAAGAACCATCAGACATATAGACTCAGTAGTTTTGTGCCAAAACTTGGTTGCCAACGGGAATCAGTAAGAATGTGTTGAAAATTTTCAGCTGGAATTTCCACTATCGAATTCCCACTAAACTACTTGCATAGTGCAGTCAGACACCCTGGTGTTATACAATGGCTAGAATTCATGCTAAGTTACTAATATTTTGGCATTACATGAACACTTATGAGATAAGATCTTTTAAAGTGAAGGTGGATTTGCAATAATAAAATGCATAAATATGTTTTCTCATAGGTTCTTCAATATTGAAACAACCACTTTTGCAGAAACTTCTTGGGGAAAAAAATTACTTTTTCAGAAGTATGAAATCATCCAGAATAAAAATGGTAAAAGTTTTCATGCAACGCTCTATTAAAGCATTTACAATACATTTGCACAGCTCTAATAGCAGAGAGAGAGAAATAGGTGACTGCCTATATTTTAAAACAGTGTCACCTGGTATTGCAAAACTAAAACCAGGAACAACTTAGAACTTTCATATTTTATCAAAGATCTGGGGGTTTGGATAAATTATCCTAGATTTGCCTATCTCCAGATCATAATATTTAGTGAAACCATTTGTTTTATAGAAGTATCATAGGTAGGTACTTAGGCAGCTATTTGGTAAAATATTATACATATTACAAAAGTGTATTTTCAATACAGAAGTAATGATGACACCTTGATCTTTTAATAGTCCAATACTTCACATTGTTCCGCTTGGGTGCAAAACTCTATGGAAAATCTGGCCCTAAATGACTTGTCTAAGGCAATACTGCAACTCTGGAAAAACAGGTTTCAGAGTAGCAGCCGTGTTAGTCTGTATCCGCAAAAAGAAAAGGAGTACTTGTGGCACCTTAGAGACTAACACATTTATTTGAGCATAAGCTTTCATGAGCTACAGCTCACTTCATCAAGCTTATGCTCAAATAGATTTGTTTGTCTCTCAGGTGCCACAAGTACTCCTTTTCTTTTTTCTGGAAAAACAGGAGTAGAACCTCAGTCTTGCATCTTCCGGTCACATGGTTTAACCACTAAACCATGATAAGTCAGTGTTCTTAGCTTGAATCAAATGAGTTACATTGTAATGGACAACAGATGCACAATTTAGTATTTATTCAGCCTGCTATTATTGATTGTAATCTGAGCCACAAGTGAATATGAGAGCATGATTTTTTAATCAGGAACTGTTGCAAGGAGAATCCTTTCAGAGTCACAACCTTTCATGGGTGAAAATACTTTGGGTGTTCTGGCAGAATGGAGATGTGATACCAGCTGTGATACTGGCAGTCAGGAAGAATAGTAGTCTGCTGAGAATATATTTCCCTGTTGATTGCCAGTCGAAACCAAACTATATTTCTCTGCAAGGCTTCCCAGAGTTTTGTGAGGAGTCAACTCAGGGTCTCAGTTTGCACCCTGAGTTGACATGAAAGCTGTTTGGAAAGATAAAATATCTAGCTTACCGTAGATTTTCAATCTTACAGCAAGTGGTAGGTGTTGGGGACACTTTAATTTTAACATCCTTGAAGCCTTTTCCTAAAGACTAGTGGAGCCACTTTTTAAACCTTAGGGGTAAACCCTGCAATGGCGGCAGTAAATTTCTTATTATTATTAGGGAGCTCTTACCATTTGATATTTTCATAAGCATGTTAAACCTCTTCATTTGTGCTTTGAAATTCATACTGATGAATATGCAGAAAGCCCAAGAGCTTAGAAATTGCTTCAGAGGTATGCTTGGAATTTTGAGAGACGGCAAACCCCATGATCTCAGCATCAGCCTTAAATATAAACTTTTAAAACCGCAGGGAAAGCCCCAAGGATTCACAATTATTATTCATATAGAGTTTTAGTGTCTCAGCTCAATACTGAACCTCTGACTTTTTTACATTTATATCAGCAAGATACAGCATTAAAATATTAAGGAACCTGATTACAGATTAATTTATGCAAAATTAGTAAATGGCACGTCTGAGGGCAGGGAGAAAGGACAGCAAAAAGTTTTAACAATTATCTTACAGCAAATCAAACAGTAGTTTAAAATCAGTTTCCCAAACAGCATTGGCAAAATTGTACAAAATAAATATTCACATGATTATTCCAGAGCTTTCACATCTGCAATTAATTGGAAAAATACATGACACAGAAAACAGAATTATATTAACGGGGAGTCCTTGTGGCACCTTAGAGACTAACAAATTTATTTGGGCATAAGCTTTTGTGGGCTAAAACCCACTTTATCAGATGCATGGAGTGGAACATACAGTAGGGAGGTACAAATAAACAGCATATAAAAAGATGGGAGTTGCCTTACCAAGTGGGGGGGCAGTGCTAACAAGCCAATTCAATTAAGGTGGAAGTGGGCTATTCTCAACAGTTGACAAGAAGGGGTGGAAATCACTTTTGTAGTACTAATGAGGCCAGTGTAAACAAGGTGGCCCAGTTCAAACAGTTGACAAGAAAGTGTGACTATCAGCAGGGGGAAATTAGTTTTTGTAGTGACCCATCCATTCCCAGTCTTTATTCGGCCTAATTTGATGGTGTCCAGTTTGCAAATTAATTCCAGTTCTGCAGTTTCTCCTTGGAGTCTGTTAAATTAAATTAGATTCTAAATCAGTATGGTAAAAATTTGTAGGTTTATTTTTTATTTAGCTCAACATAGGAACAATACAAAGATGTTGGGACGTTAATAAGCCCATTTTAAAATATGGGAGTCTTGGAAAGGCTCACCATTCTTAAGCACTCGTCCTTTGACGGCTTTATGAGTTGGTGGGGCACCTTTTCTAAGGTGATTTAGATTCTGAACAGTGTACTTCAATAATGCCAGCATCATTGCCAGAAATACAATCTACATAGGTTGGTTCTTATCTCTCTTGTTACTTCATTTTATTACATGTATTTTCACTTACCGGGTGTTTGTGAGTACATGGACTGCCACAAAAATAGAGACTTTAAAAACGGTGGCCCTGGAAACTTCACCAGTAGACTAAAAGCTGTTTAAGGGCACGCTGAAGCCACCTGAGAGACTGCCATCAACTTCAGGTGCTGAATGAGTAATATTAATTCATACCTTAATGTGAACATTTGTTTAATATTCACATTAACCATATCATTTGCCTCTTTATTTTAAATCTCTTAATTGCAGTTAGCTGTGTGTTTACATATTTTACTGTCTGGTTAAAGAAGAGGTGGGGAATAAGACTCAGATGCCCTGCTTCCACCACCAGGGTGTAGCTAGAGTGACCAGACAGCAAATGTGAAAAATCAGGACGGGGTGGGGGGTAATAGGAGCCTATATAAGAAAAAGATCCAAAAATTGGGACTGTCCCTATAAAATCGGGACATCTGGTCACCCTAGGTGTAGCACAAGCCTGCAGGGGATGGGTACAGGAAGGAGTGCTAAGCCTGCAGTTTGCTTCCCCTCCCACTATCTCCACAGACATCCTGAACAGCATGAATGTACAGTTTGGTTCTGTGGTGGGACAGTGAGGTATACAAGGATATTATCTGATCTGTCTTCTCTCTAGGGCCAGCTCAAATTCTGACAGTGTTTTTAATGGAAGCAAAGATTTCAATAAACCCTGTATCTTGGTCTGGGAGGAGGATAGACTATGATTTAATAAGGCTTTTACATCTCTGACTTATGATCCTATATACGCTTTGTAACTTACAGATAAAATCATTTTTAATTTGTCTTTTTCAATCAGCAGATTTAGGCAAGCAATGATACTTTTGCCCTGTGCATCAGGACTAAGCAAGACCATAGCTAGTTAATAAAATTTCACTAGGAACCTGTAAATACAACCATTAGATATCAAGTTTACTTGTCACCAGTGCTAGTGGTAGAGGCAGAATGAAAATTAATGACTAATGGACCAGAACTTAAAAAAGGTACTGAAGCATCTTATTGTACGATATCACCATGGCAGCTGGATACATTTATAGATGAAATAATACATTTGGAGTGGCAACCCAACAATGGCCTGATACAAAATGTCATCTTACAGTGGAGCATATTTGATTCTTCTGAGAAAAAACATCCCCAAGGAAGCTAAGGGATTTCTCAACTTCTTTGTATTCACAGTATCACTTCCCTATGCCTATAAGTCAGAGTAGGTTTCTCTTTAAACTTCTCACAACTATAAGAAAAACTATTATTTTAGTGCTTGGCCTTAACTCTTGCTCAAAGTCACTTATAACCTGCATTCACTGTAAAAAGAGCCATCTCCAGTCTTGGCATAATGCTGGATGGTTATTGGAAAATGTGAAATGTTTTCACTGATTGTAAGCAAAGAACATTCCTATGACAAGAGGCACTTGGCTTTACAATTTTGGGACTCTCTAGTGAAAACCATGTCATTGCGGCATCTAAGCTATTCCTACCTCATCTTTCTTTAAGGTTGCTGTTAGAAATACTAGGATGTTGTCAAATTGTTTATATGCATTATAGAAGAGACCATTTTTACTGTATTGAAGTACAGTAAGGATTGGTGTTAAATCCATTTTATACTTTGCACACTGTGTACATTTGGAATTTCAGGTTTCTCAGATCGGTGTATAGTGCCTGACATTAGAATGGCTTTCATTAAAAGGCTTCCATGTAATATGAGAGAGATTTTGAAATGTGTTACTAATTATTTATAATTTATCATTTACCTCGTTAGTGCTTTACAAACATTAACTATTTTTTATAATACCTATGTGAAACAGGTACTATAAATTTTATTAGGCTCAATCCTGCTCCAGTTGAAGGCAAGGATAATTTTGCCATTGATTTCAATAAGGGTAAGAAATGGACCCACTGACATCATTTTACAGATGAGAAAACTGAGACAGAGAGAAGTGGCTTCCTCAAGAGCACAGAAAGATTCAGTGTCAGTTATGAATTTACAGCTCAGCCACTGCTGCCTCCTAATCTTGCTTACTTCACACTACTAAACCCTAGTATGCTTTTAAATGTAGATCTTATAAAATGGTACTTGAAGGGATGCTGATCACAACTCAACATACTCACTCAACTACTGTCTACACTCGCCTTAAGATTTTATTTGTTTTAATGTTTCTATTTGGAAATAGTTGGATGCATCAGTATGGTTAGTTACCAGTTTAAAAAAAATATTTGAACTCTTAATCTCTACATCCCAATGTGTGCTGGTTAAGGACACAGACCAAATTCTGCTGTCAGTTACACCAGTGTAAGTGAGAGCAGAATATGGCCATCACCATTATATATAGCAGTTTTTACTTGGGTCAGATTCCACTCTCAGATAGCTGTGTACAGCTCCTATTGAAGATAATTTGATTTTTGTAAGTTTAGCCCCAGGGCAGAATTTGGCTGTCACTCATTTTAAGGGCTCATGCCCTCAACAGAGTTTACTCATTGGCAGAGGCGGGGTAAATCCCCTAGTCTTCCAGTGAGCACTTTGGGTGATAAAATTTAGGAACAATTAAAATTAAACTAACCCCCCCGCCTTCCCCCCCCCCCCCAAAAAAAAAAAGAATTACCCACTGCCAAAACTTAAAGCTAATGATCTGCAAAGGAAGATTATCACAGAAGAGAAGAACAGTCTAGAGAAGTAACACACAAAGAAATTCAATTTTAAAGTTGGCTACTGCAGGTCAGTTCACCATATAAAAGAGTATATGGAGCCAGGATAAATTCCTAATTACTCTTTCCAAACTTGTAATTGACAGAGTGGTTGTGAATGGGTCCACTTCCTAACATGGAATATTCACTCACTCTAGAGGTGGAGGGAGAGGTATCAAGACAGCAGAAAATGACTAGCATCGCTTTTTACATCTCCATGTTTACAGCCAGCAGCTCTGTGCCCACCATTCCTTCCCTAAAATGTGATTTTTTTTTACACCAAGTGAAGATTGAAAGGATTTTATTTAACATTCCAAAGATCTGCTTTTTTTATCTCTTCTGGATTGTGTTCATAAACCTGTCATGGTCAAAACTTTATGGAAAAATCCTGCAGAAACTAAAGGATGAAACCACCAAGATTCTATAGAACTAATTATAAAACCTATTGCACAATTTGTGTTAATTGGAACAGATTTGATTTTAAAGGGACACCGAAATATGTTCAGTCCCAAATGTTATAAGCCATGTCATATACCAGTAGATTCTTATTCAGTTAATGAGCGCCCCTTTCCTTGGTTTAGTTTTAATATCTTTGGCCTTAGAGTAATAAAAAAACCTGTTACTCTTGGTTTAAGTGTCAAACAAAGCTGTGCAGAAGAGCTATAACTGCAGTGTTTAAAACCAGAATTATGGACAGAGGTATCCAGGAAAGCTTTCGTTATTAGAAAGTTCCTCTTTTAAAATACTGCATGTAGAATTTGGAGCCAAGTGTATACCAAACCAAAGTTACTGCTGCTTCTGCTTTATTTTTAAACTAATATACATCTTTTATTTACTTCATTTGCATTCACCAAAAAATAATTTCTCCCACACCAAACACTGCATTTTCAAAATGCAAAAGGTCATGGATATAGGTACACTTCCTCCTGAAAAAGTTGTAGGCATATAAACATGAAGCTGGTTTCACTACATTGCCCGTCTGATTTTCTTGCTGTTGATCCTGAATAAACTGTATGGAACAAGTTGCTAACGGCTTGCTCGTGAAAAGTTTGTTTTCATTACTACTATGAACTCTTGCTTTCTGACCACGCCTTACCGCAATAACTTTTGTTTAAATACAACAGCAGCACGACTTTGTTTATATTAACAACAGATGCAGTATTTACAAGAAATAAAAAGCAGGACAAAGAAGACATGGATTCAGTCATTTAGGAACATTTTTGTCTTAAAAAATGAAACTATTGCCCAAATCTACTTTTCTTTTCAGTACACAATTTTAGATCTCTTCCAGGTGTCTATTTTAAAGATTCATAAATTAGTCAACTTCTACTACCTCCAATGTAGTACAAGCTCCTGAAATTAAAGATTCATCTCTTACTTTCCTTCAGAAAAGAAACACAAAGCTAATTAATTTAATTTCGTTCTCTGTAGTTACATCTGCATTTTTCCTACACCTCTACTCCCCAGGGACCAAAGGTATAATTTCCACAGATACCTTAGCATAGTACTGACATTTGTCAAGTGTGGTGATAATCAGTGATGTTATAAAAGACACAATGACCAAAACACTTTTGAGAGAAACACAGCACAAATTTCACACACTCACATCTGTGTTCAAATGTACTCCCTCTACTTCATCACCACAGTATCACATTTAACAGAATGAAAGGGCATCAAAGAACTCTATTTTGAAATGGCATTTTACACATTCATTTTACACATTTTACATATTCATTGTACTGAAAAGCAATTTACATAGTATACTATTTCTGCATAAACTTACTCCTTTCTCACAATGAAAGTAAATTAAGAGGCAAATGCAAATAAAATCAAGACACCTTTCCGCAAAGGACCCTTATTCAATCTGTCACATCTTGAGTCAGCCCTGTACTCTCTCACAGACCACAAAGGTGGTGAAATGTACTCAGGGGAAGGTCTGTTCCGTCTGCAAGAGGAGTTTAACTTTAAGAACTCACAGCTGTAAAAAAGGGGACTGAATTGCTTGCAAGGATTCCAGACCCTACCACTGACAGCTACATAGATCAGTGATGTCATGAAGCTAATAAGTGCAAGGCAAAGAGAGTCATTAGGAAATAGTTTGAAAATAACTTGGATGAACTTTATTACATTTCAAGCATGGTCAGATGGATGGTTATTGTTATTTACATCACAGTGCCTAGAGGCCACAATTGAGTTCAGGGGCCCTGTTTTGCTAGGCATCATACATACATATGTACATAGAATAAAAGTCTCTGCCCCCACAGGATTTACAATCTAAATAGTCAAGACAAAGGAAGTAAAGCAAAGAGATTAAGCGATTTATACAGGTCTAAGGTAAGACAGCCAGCAAGTCTGTCTAGGGTACAGCCGGTCTATTGTTACCTTTGTCCTCCAGAATAGCCTCCTTCATGCTTGCTTAGATCTGGTTAAAAAGTGGCCTGTGACCTTGCAAGTCCTTTTGGATTCTTTCTTTGAAGTGTTTCACATGTTAGATTCAAAAGTCTTGTGACCTCCTTAGTACATTCAAATCCTTCACATTCAAGCATCTCCCCTGCACTTTCCAAACCAAACCAATATGATGCCACAAGTTCTACTAACCATCTGACATAATACACAGTGTAACATATGTTCTTTTACATGCAAAAAAAGCTACATTAAAAACAACATTAAGGTGCAAAATCAGGCACTCAAAAGTTAGGAAATACCAGAATTACGATTGCCGGTATAACCTTAATTCAACCTCCTTGTGTGTATGCATTATGATATAGTCTTTAATTATATCTTCTTCTTAGCATATGCAAAACATGCCTCTGTTGGCACATGACCAGGATTTATCACTGAATTTGGTCCACTGGTTGGATCATTAGCTTTCTTGGTTCAGGCCGGGTACTGATAGGGAGTGCAATGTGAATGCTGATCCATGCCCTACTTTAATTATATAGAATCATAGGACTGGAGGGAACCTCAAGATGTCTTCTAGTCCAGTCCTCTGCACTCAACACAGGACTAAGTATTATAGACCATAGTGTCTCATATATTGTACATTGGAGCAAGGTCTGAGGAAAGGCAGAGCAGACATGATCATATGATCACACACACACACACACACAATTTGTTCTGGTACAGCAACTGCATAAAGACTGCTAGATGTTTTAATTTCTCACCTGTGAGTTGACCAGAGCAGCATAGGTACATGGTCCACAGACAAAGCCAGTTGGAGCAGCACAGTGAGGGAGTAGAACAGCCAGACTAGGGCCATGATCCCACTTGGGTTAGTATATGACTGACTAGCTGCAAAGAAAAAAACTGAACATAAGATGAAGGAAGCTGGATTTCCCAGTTTAATCTGCAGTATCTGGATACAACTAGGAAACTGGTTGGGGCTGTTTTATGTCAACAATATAAACATTCAACACATCCATTTCATTAAGTCAAACAACAGTACTAGAATTTTTGAATAACTTTCAGTGAGGCAGTGCAAAAGGCCCATGAACTGTATATGCCTTGAATTCATACACAGACCTCTTAACAGATCGTTCCCCAGTACAGTGCTCATGAGGCTCAAATTTATTCCAGACCCCACTGATTTCTCACTCACTATTACTGTAATTTATTGACAACTGAATTATTAAACCCTGAAATGGAGTTTATAGAAAACGTTCTTCATGTTGAAGAAAAAGAATCCCATATATTTCCATTGTTTTCCCTCTACTATTTATTACCATGTCCGAAAGCTTTACACTGATTGTAGAAGTTGGTGTCACACATGGGTGTTGGCAGGTTTGAAAGCTGCAGTGTATGTGGACATTGCAGCTACCAGCAAGGAAAAAGAGAGTAAGAAAGTGATGAGATTGGAACTTAACTAAAATGTCGAATTGTTTAATTACCCTTTACTGGGGAAGATGCTGACCCATAAATCAAGAATTGCAAAAGTCAAACGAAATTACAATGTTCTCAAACCTGGTGTGACTTAAATACCTTAAAAACCAAATAGAAGATTAGAATGGTTATAGGAATTTCTTCTACCCATCATCACAAGCCTCTGGTTTCTTTCTTTTTTAAATGCTGCCCTGCCCCCTTCAGTGACAGAGCTGCAGCCAAGTCATACTTCTGCATTTGAGAATCACCTTGTTAGGTAGTATCATGTGCACTATAGGCATGCATGGGATTTTCCAATCAGAATAAAAGACGTAGTCCCAGCCTTTAGCAGGTTATTAACGCAATTATGTCAAGGACCCAACAGAAAATGACAACAGACCATGGAGAGCAGCAATGGGGAAAGGGCAGGTGACAAGTTATCAGTAAATGCAAGAAGGAGGGAGGAGGGCAATTTTTGCCATGCAGAGCAGATCATGGGGCTGAGTAATTGTGAAAGCTCCTTCTGGGTTATTTTGGTGGTTTAAACATTCATTTAATATTCACTTTAACAATTTGAAATTCTGGATTTGGTGGATTATTGATGAAAGGCTTCCAAGAAGAAGAGGGTTGAATGGAAAGCAGGTTGGAGGGAGAGAGAAGCAGGAGGAGTAATAGGCCCCAAGCATAAGAAACAGCACAAAGAAGGTGGGAGAGCGATTCTGGGGCAAACTATTGGGAAGAGGAAGGGAAGCTTGAGTGAAGTGAAGTGAATAAAGGTCGGTCAGAATGTGAGCTGAAGTTATACAGAGCTCTAAAGATAAGCCCCGGTGTCTTGAATTCATGTGACTCACTCGATTTAGTGTACTGTTTATTGTTGCACAGTTTATGTATAATGTAAGGCAATTTGTTCATATGCTAATGTAAACTCAGCTGTGATACAAGAGGAAAGCTACATTTAAAAAAACAGCAATCCTCCTCTTTTCTTACACTTTACGTCCTCTGACTTTGGTCTTTTATGCCTTTACCAGCCCCCACCCCCACCCCGGGCCCAGGCAGCTTTTACCACCTTCCATTTCCTGACGTGCTGGGTTGGCTGTGAATTATAACAACAGAACAGTGCAGATCAGTGTAAGACAGAGCAAGTGAGCTAATGCAAGACTAAATGGGAGAGAGGGAAGAACTGGAGCCTCCAGAGAAGAATTTAGTACAAGCTCAAGAAGCTGAGTCAGAGCAAGCGAAGTACTCAGTCGGCTCTAGGAATGGACAACCTCTTGCTGGTTATGACTAGGCTGAGCAAATAATGTATTTTTCGGTTCATTGGGCCAAACTGAAATATCTGAAAATATTCCAGTTTGATTTGAACCACAATCTATTTTTCTTGAAACAAAAACTTGAAAAAATCTCCTTTCAAGGCAATTCAATGTTTTGAGTCAACTGAAAACAATTTTTTTTTACTTTTTGTATCGATTCGGACATTTTGAATGTTTTTCACTCTTTTTTTAATTAGCCAGATGTCAACTTGAAATGCTATTCTGAAAGTTGAAACAAAATATTTTGACTTTTTATGAACATAACTGTTGCAATTAAATGTTTTGATTTTTTGAAAAGATTTCCCCCTCTCCTCCCCAACTGAAACCTTTTGCCTCATTCAACATGAATTTGATGAATAGGATTAGGGACCTGAAAAATGTTTTTTTTTTATTAAAACACTATTTTTCAAACAAACAAACAAACAAACAAACAAACAAACAAACCACTCAGCTCTCAAGCACTCTTCATTGGCCTACATAGCTATGACTTTGATTTGCCCATGGCAGGTCTAGAATGTTCCTGGATTGTGCATGCATGTGCCTACTGCCCAAAAAGCTACTGGAATCTAAAAAAATGGCCTAGATTACACCTATTCTGCAGCTAGAGCACAAGAAGAAAGGCAGAAAGACTTATAATCAGAGAATACATGATGGGGTGATGTTAAGGGTACAAAATGTTATTGGTAAGAGTTCAGGATGTTATCTTTGGGACCTACTTAGAGTCCTTTATTGTTGCAGGTGAAATGCAAGAAGAATAGGCAGAATTCTTTCAATTTTAGCAATACGTGCAGAATGTCCTGAGGGGTCAGTCCAGGAGGAACAGTCAGCATATTATTACATTGAAGCTTCTTGGATTCTATCACACCCATTCCTTCTTGGATTGGGAGCTCATGCTCAGATGTGACACCATTGGTTTTCACTGTGTAGGCAACAAACTCTTTGCAAAACTGCATAACAGGAAAAATAATAAAAGAAAATGTCATGTACCTAGACCCCTTTTTATCTGTGTATCAAAAGCTAGCTCCACATCAGAGCAGCACTCTGCAATCTGAAAAGGGCTGGACTTTTGCAAGCGAGGCAGAACAATAATAAATGTAAACAAATAATGGGTTGAATTCCCATCTTAACCTACAAGTCACAGTTTCTGTGCAGTTTCTGTGATGAGTCCTTACGCCAAACAGAAGAGAGAGAAGAAATCATTGAGATAAGGTATAAAGGCACTTAGGCTTGCTGCCTAAAACATTTCTGATCTGGGTGGGTCATAAAAGGAAAGGAGAAACTAGTACAATGGAGGGAATCATAGGGGATTTCCCCAACAGAAACTGGGGCGAGAGAGTTTGCACAAAAGATGACTTACTAAGACTGAACTAGAATGTGAGGATTGCTCATTGGTTCACTTATCTGGCTATAAGGTGCACAGATAGGAGCCTAGATGTCTAGATTGATGCTATCTAATAAGAAAATGTATATTTTACAGCTATATTTTCCCTGGATACTTCCTGATTTGCATATAAACTAAACCCCATATTTAGACACCTCTGAACATTGGGGTGTTTGAAATTCAGCACGAATTCCAAATTTTGTGACTCAGACTAATCTGTTTTTAAGTGTTATTACAGTTTTATATAATGAAGAAAGAGGACAAAATGTTACCCTCGTCAGCTCTCTAGCTACAATTAGTTTATTACATGAAAAGAATATAAAGGCTCATTTCCCAAGACCATATTTAATTTCTACTCATGGATCCACCCCCACCCATTTCCCCAGATTTATACGCTTTCTTGTTCAATCCTGTGCAGAGTCTGTAACCCACCTATCTCAACCTGTCAAAGCTCAAACGGAGGACAAAACACAAATAGTAATCAAGGTAGACTGAAGTCATGTGGGCTTAATTTGTTTTGCATCTAAATCCTTCTTTTTAAAAAAAAATCTATTTTATAATTCTCCATTCCTGATGTAAATAATTCTGAACAGAAAAAGTGTGAATGCCAGATTTGTGTGGGATGAAGTTAAATTTAGGACCCTATGTTAGGAAGAGAGGGATGTCTTTTGTAAAGAAGGACAATTTATGGGTATGATAAGCTAACATTTGTGAACGGAATGTCTATAGACAGGGAAAAAAAGACGGTCATCAGTTATGTGTGAATGTGACCCAAGAAACAGATTCAGAAGCTGACATATCAATGGTGGCACTGCATATTAAGAGATCAATCAGCAACCTGGGATAATGAAAGCAGATGTGTTTATTCTGGGCTTTGTTTTTAAAAAATGAGTAAGAGATTGCAATTCTTGTCCCAGCTGTTACTGTATTTCCCTTTGAAGAAAGTGTCTGCTGGGTACCAAATGTTGGTTACCAATAACTTTGCTACCATCAACTATTTAATCTGTATTCCTATTTTATCATTGTATTTACAACTACCTTTTGGCACAAGCTGGGAATGCGTGTTTCCTTAATTGGGACTGAGCCTGTGGGAGGCAGGGAAAAAGGTTACTTGGAGACCCTTTGTTCCTCATCCTCTGAGATGTAATTGGAGGGTAATGAAGAGGTAGATCTCTGTAAGAGCACACAGCCTTCTGTTGCAAAGAGGGAGAGTCAGAAAGCATAGACTCCTTGCCAAGTTAACTGATCATCCACTTAAGCATGTGGGAGGAAAACTGGAGCCTTTCCCTTTGGAAGTGGGATTGAGCTGTGGTGCTTGGTGGTGCGGGAAGGGGTATTACTACCAAAGAAGCCCGGTCTGGAGAGAAAGGTCCACCTTGCTGAGCCTCAGGTGCTGAAGAGGACTGACCCCCTCTTGTGGAGGGCCTTTGGTGGGAGGGAGGTAGAGAGGGAGGGGAACAAAGGCCCCCACATGCCATCCAGACTCTGAGCCCCTTCCCATGTCAAAATAAGCACCTGTGGGCTGGAAGCAATTGCGGCAGACCCTGGGGTTCATGGTTAAAGTCCTCCTTAAAAATCTCATCTTATTTTCTGAAACTCCTTCTAAAGCAGATAGGGAAGTTTTGACCATATGTGTGTTAAACCTATATCTTTTCTCGAGGGAGACAAATTTATCAATCTGTTTTGCTTTCTTGAACATTTCTTTTTTATCTGGGCTCTGAGGTAAGGCGTACACATCCAATGTAAGGGTTACATTCATCTCACAAACTTCTTGGGCATCTTGGGCTCCTGGAGCTGCCAGAGCTCCTTTTAACCTCCATTTAAGAGTATCCTTCTCTACCAACAACTCATTCTCTTCCTTCACCCTTCTATTCTGCAATTTTTCTATCCCTCTGAAATCCTCAGCCACTTTATCCATTTCTAGCGATCATCTGTCTAAGTCTTGCTCCAAACCATGATGGGGTGCACTCACTCCGAACTGGACAGGGAAGTGTTAACTCCTCACTCTGGGCTGAGGAAATCATGCCCCCACATCCCTACTGGGCATGCTCGAGGTGTAGCACCAGTATAAAAGAAAGCAGCCCAGCTCAATCCAGGCTAGCCACTGAAGAGGAAGGATGTCTCTTACAGGCACCTGCCTTGGAGCTGCAGCAGCCCCTGAAAGCAGAACCTAGAGACACTGAGACCCCGGCAGATGCCCCACTGCCTACGAGCACCCCAGGGACTTCAGAGCCAGGGGGACCAGCCCAGGCAGAGGAACCCAGGAGCCCCAAAGTCACTCATTCCATGGATGCAGGAGTCATGGTAGGAAGCAGCCCAGGGGAGGGACTAGCCATAGTCCCAGAATAGTTGGCGTGTTGTGGTTGGATCCCCACTGACAACCTCACTCGCTGCTGCCAGAGCCCTGGGGTGGGACCCAGTGGATTAGGGAGGGCCCGGGTACCCCTACTCTGGCCACCATGCCATCCCCAGGTGGTAGCCCACCCCTTTTTTGCCTGTTAGGCCTCACTGCCCTAAGAGCCAGGGTACGCTATTGAATCTGGCCACTAGGCTGCACAGCTAAAAGCCACTTGATGGACTTAAGCCTTTAGGCCTCACTTCCTAAAGGCAGAGGGTGGCTTGAGGGAGGGAGTGCCTGCATCCCGCAGTGGGCGGTGTCCCTCTACCCCATCACACAAACCTTTAACTTTTTCCCTTTCAAAGTTTATCGTCTCTTTCCAGGATGGAATCACAGGCAATATATGAGGAAGCATCTTCTTGCAATATTGTGCCTGCCACCAGGTCCTCACTGAGCTGGCTGAGGGTCTCTTGCAACTGACTGACACCTTATCTTTCCCATTTTGATTGATCAAACAACCCTCTCTCTAGATAGATGGCAAAGAGAGTGGAGCAAATAACTAAGGAATCAATATGCCAACACTTGGAAGATAAAAAGGTGATAAGTAACAGTCAGCATAGATTTGTCAAGAAAAAATTGTGTCAAACCAACTTAATAGCTTTCTTTGACAAGGTAACAAGCCTTGTGTACACTGGGGAAGAGGTAGACATGGTATATCTTGACCTTAGTAAAGCTTTCGATACTGTCTCACATGACCTTCTCATAAACAAATTAGGACAATAAAACTTAGATGGAGCTACTATAAGGTGGGTGCGTAACTGGTTGGAAAAGCGTTCCCAGAGTAATCATAGTGGTTCACAGTCAAGCTGGAAGGGCACATCAAGTGGGGGTCTGGTTGGGATTAGTTCTGGGTCTGATTCTGTTAAATATCTTTATCAATGATTTAGATAATGAGACAGTTCATTTATAAAGTTTGCACATGATACCAAGCTGGGAGAGGTGGAGGATAGGACTCCAAGTGCTTTGGAGGATAGGACTGAAATTCAGAATGATCTGGAGAAATGGTCTAAAGTAAATAAGATAAAAGTCAATAAGGACAAATGCAAAGTACTCCACTTAGGAAGGAACAATCAGTTGCACACATACAAAATGGGAAATGACTGCCTAGGAAGGAGTATTGCAGAAAGAGATCTGGAGGTGATAGTGGATCACAAGTTGAATATGAGTCAACAGTGTAACAGTATTGTGCAAAAAAAAAAGAGGAAACATCATTCTGGGATGTATTAGCAGGAATGTTGTAAGCAAGACACGAGAAGTAACTCTTCTGCTCTACTCCATGCTGCTTTGGCCTCAACTGGAGTATTGTGTCCAGTTCTGGGTGCCACATTTCAGGAAAGATGTAGACAAATGGGTGAAAATCCAGAGAAGGACAACAAAAATTATTAAGTCTAGAAAACATGACCCGTGAGGAAAAACTGAAAATTGGATTTGTTTAGTTTGGCGAAGAGAAGACTGAGAATAGACATAACAGTTTCCAAGTACATAAAAGGTTGTTACAAGGATGAGGAAGAAAAATTGTTTTCCGTAACCTCCGAGGATAGGACAAGAAGCAATGGGCTTAAATTGCAGCAAGGGTGGTTTAGGTTGGACAGCGAGGAAAAATTTCCTAACTGTTAGGGTGGTTAAGCACTGGAATAAATTGCCTAGGGAGATTGTGGAATCTCCATCACTGGAGATTTTTAAGAGCACGTTAGCCAAACACATGTCAGGGATGTTCTAGATAATACTTAGTTCTGCCATGAGTGCAGGGGACTGGACTAGATGACCTCTTGAGATCTCTTCCAGTCCTATGATTCTAAATGGCCTGTAAAGGAAGTAAGTTATATCTGCTCAATGTTTCAAATGAGTTGGCTGCCTCATGGTTAGGGACAGGAGTTAATAAACCCTGTCACAATGTGGGTGAAAACCCTAAGTAGAAGTATAAATTAAAGAAACTTAACACTCACTATTTGATATTTCCAGATGTGGTGACTAGCAGTTTTCTTCCATGTGCAGGAAGCAGATTTTCCTCACAGAAAAGGGGAAGATAGTTTGGCCTCTCTGTAACCCATGAAAGCTTTGTTTCAGATGAAGGCAAAACTGAAAGTGTAAAGCTTTTTATCTTGTAGCTTTACCAAAACTCTTAGTGAATCCTCTACTCCAGACTTCTGTGTCTAGCTTATTTAAATAGTATGCCTGACCGCACTTTTCTACTCTTTCAACAGGAAACTTCACTACCTCACTGTCAGCCTGGGAGCACAGTGATCAGAACGGAACTTCCTTTTCCCTCTTTCAGCTTGTTAATTCTTTATGAACCTTTCTGTTTTAGAGAGATGGGTCAAAAACACGTCTATTCTAAAACACACCTGCACACCTTTAAAAAATTTCTCTTCAAGTGACTAACACAGGCATCTTGGCCGATTTACCAAATTTAGAGTAGTAATAGGATTTCCAAGATCTGAGTGAAATGATTTGTTAACGTTTAATCAAAGTCCCTTTAATTAAGGTTATTTTTACCTCATCATTATTTGATTTGAGAAAAACAATTGTGTGTTTTTATGGCTTTTAAGAGCATAAACAACTAAAACCAATTTATTATACTTCCCTAAAGTACTAAATAATATAAGAATCTAATTGAGCTTACAATGTAAACCAAATTAATCAATTCAAGGAGTTAACAGTATGAATTAAAATTGATTAACAAACATTTGAGACCCACGATTGATCAAATTATTACATGAGCACAATCACAAAACTACTAAATACAAATTACTGAATAGTTTACTTAAGTAAGCTGCATAGTAATAGAATTATCAGTTTATGCTTTTCCTTGTAGAAAGAATGGGTTAAGGCTGGAATCTTTACATATCTAGGAGAACTTTTAGTGATCTCTGGTAAAATTTGCTTGGAACCTTGGTTAATTGATGCCCAATCATAACGTGTACTATGGGCTTATATGCATGTGCTATTATTGGCCCCACATACCTTATAAAGCTAGGACAAGTCTCTCCTGATAGGCATCTGTGCCCAGGTGTTCTGTTAAAGAAACCCAACAAAGAAAAGTTTTTCAGGAAAAGAAAAAGGAACTGCTCTTCTCCTTGCTGGGTCTGTAGAGCTTTAGAGTCAGTCAGGGATTGCAGTTTGGTGAACTACACATTTTTCAGCTGAGGTACCATCACACTAGTGGGCATTGTCCTCTAGCCAACTGGCTGGTCTGTGGTGTGTTTGTCTCCACTTTCCTTGGGACCAGCTCAGGGAAATACGAGCATCAACTGTCTGATGCTGTGATGACTTCAGGAAGAGCACACTTTTCTTCCGTGTTTACCAACTCTTTTAAGGTTGAAATTCAAGCTGATAATGTCCCAAAGGACCTCCCTGGAGATCTAGGTGCAGTGTGTGTGGGGGGGATTGATATACATCCCCTCCAACTTCAGCCTGCTCATGTAATCCACATCTTCTCCTCACACGTGGATTCCTGAACCTACAGACAACCCTCTTTGGAGGAAGTGTTGATAATGCCACTGCCAAGCCGGCTGACCTTGCCACATGAGAAGGGTGATTTTTCATGGTTATCAGGCTTATCATCTGGGCCTGTGTTATTCCATCTCTATAATCAGAAGTGATAAGCACAGGGCTATTGTTAATTACTTAAGTAATGTCAGAAGTGTGGAAAACCCTTTACAAAATGGGTAAGATTCCCTACCCTGAGCATCTTACCAACTGGGCAGAGAATAAATAGAAAACAGGTTATATAAGAAGAGGTAGGACAGTGAAAGGGCAAGGAAGAGGACTATGATTATGCACTCACATGGCAGGCTAGTGCACATGTCTTGAAAGTAACAAAGGTTTGTTAAATAAATTTTGAAAACAGTAATTATTCAGAGCATAAACCTCTCTGAAGTGAATTTAGAGAAGGGTAGGAAAGAGGCATGGCATTTGAGGTCAGGAAAGGATTTCTCAGCCTTCAGGGAGACATGAAAGAAAGACGTGGGGACGGGTTTGGAAAAAAGGACACGGTACCAAAACAAGGGACTTCATTGAGCAAGAGAGGTCTGGGGAGAAGGGAGTAAAAGGAAATGAGGCAAAAAGGAGTTAATATTCAGGGAGGATTGAAAGGCAAGAAATCCTGCGATAATCCCAGTTGGATCATTGACTCGCTGTGTGTCCTTGAGAGTCTCTGTATCTCTGCCTCAGTTTCCTCTTTGGTAAAGTGTAGTGAGAATTAATTAGCTAGCAAGTTACATTTTGTATATTCAAGACAATATATAAATAAATGTTACAAATATTGTTGTATTTCAAACAACCGTGCTGCAGGTCTTTGACCTAAACAGTTTAAGGTGACAAACTATAAAAGGAACATCCATTATTTCTAAAACCTACTTGAAATGACTTCCTGGTTTGAAATGCAGATACAGATCCTCAATTTATACCCCCACCTCCTTCTTAATCACATAATCTTGGATTAAATTTAGGGCTTGTCTACATGGTGAGGTAATGTACACTATCCAGGTGTGATTTCTAAAACATACTAATGTAGTAAGCATTACTTGGGCCATGTAGACCCTGCTGGTGCACTTACACATAGGAGTTTCAAATCCAAAGATAATTAAACTAAATGGAATTAAAGCCATTTCAGTTCTGAATGACTGTGTCTGCACAGGGGGTTAATGCAGTTTAACTAACCCACCTTAAATTCACACCTTTAGTTAATTAGGATTAATTTTCCTGTGTCCCCATGTAGACAAGCTCTATATTAGCTATGCCTGTTGGAGCACTCAAGAGTGGGAATACGCAGAGGCCATTCAATGAACTACTAAATGTTGTGTTAAAATGGATCTAGATTATGCATTTATGTGGAACCAAATAAGATATAAAAAGAGCACTGATCTCTGTCTTGGAGAGCACAATAACTTGAACCTGGCTCATACCCCTTTCAGTCAGCTTTACCTTCCCCTACTGCTATTGGATATGCAAAAGCTCTTTTTTCTTAATACTTGATCAACAGGTTGGTGTTTGTCTCATTTTGATGGCATCTGTGAATTAACTTACATTAACAGCCAGAAACCATACAAACAGCTAACTAGATTAGAGAAAAATCCTAAAGTAAAAATCTTTTTTATAACATACATATAATTGTAAACAATGTTATAAGACATAAAAAGGTGAAAAGCATTCTTCTTACTATGGTAATTCCAGTAATTGTATGGGAAAACATTTTAAAATGTAGAAGACAATGAAAGCAGCAATAAAGAAAAGCTAAAACAATTTGCTCTAAAAGAACAATAACAGGCCACATCTAACTAGGTTTGTATACTATGCTTATTGCAGTCCTACCTGAGTGCTTAAATGACACTAGCACATGTTGTTCTATTTCAGATTTATGATGGCTATATTTTGCTCCATCCTAATGATGTGATTTAATTGGGATTTCAAATTACCAGCACATTTGTCAGATTTTTTTCATTAATTTCTGTATTGGTGTCTCTCGTCCTCCAAAATTCAACCCTCGAGAGCCCACAGTGGCTCTCAACAGCCATTCTTTAACACGACTGCAGTGAAAGACCGAAGCTTTGACCTTGTACAAATGCAGTCTCCTAGCCTTTGTGAGCTGAAAGGCTAGAAATTTCATTCTCAATGAGTCCATCAGCCAGCCAATGTCCCAGATAACAGTGAAGTATCCAATTCAGTTCAGTTTCAACAGAATTTAGCAGCAATTTACAAACATGGGAAGCCTATACAGCATGACTAAACAGATACTACAGAAAACATCGTTAAAGAATCAGAGGTATACAAAAGACCAGGAGGCAAAGCATTTGTACAAATGAGCTTTCTTCCACTGGACCAAAACACTTATTTTCTTGTGAATTCTACAGTCTTCAAATGTAGATGACACACACAAATTATGAGACCAGCAGCTGAGTCCAGATTTGCCTGAACTAATTCCCTCATGCTCCTTGGGGACCAGATATGAGGGTTATTTTTTTTAATGGCTACTTTTTAAGAAAAATAATATATTCATTTATCAAAGGATGGAATCGTATCTACAGGATTCATGCTTTCGCTTCTCCTGTACGCTGACCCAGTATGAAGTTGTTCAAGATAGGGTAAGTCTGCCTTGTGGCTTTTACGCAACTTTAGGAAACTCGGCCTGTGTTATGTATCCATGTGTATCACCTCAGACCAGACCTATTTAGACAAACCACCAAGAATAAAGTTTTATTCTGAAAAGAAACAGAGAACAGGATTACAGTCCAACATCCTCCTCTCTGCTTGCTTGCCTTGTGCTCAGTCAGTGTTGAAACTTCCTGCTGGAAGGACCGAGGGGACTTTGTTTAACTCAACCCTCTTACAAATATGTTCGAATTCCCACAATAACTAAACCCCAACACAAACAAGCCAATGTTCTAATTTTCTGTCATTTAAACTCCTCTCAGGGTACTCTTTTTAAGCCTTTTTGGTCCTACCTGTAAAGAAACGCAGAACAGGATAACAGTCCAGCAGCGTCCTCTCTGCTGGCTTGCTTTGTTCTCACAGCTTCAGTCCGTGCTGAAACTTCCTGCTTCGAGAGCAATGGTACTTCTTGGCAAGAACCAGGAAGTTCTCCCAACATGTCGCAGCTTGTAGTCCACAACTTGTACTTCCCACAGCTGCTGCTGAAGGACACTGGACCTTTTAGCCCTCAACTTTTTTTTTTTTTAAAGAGCCTGTTTTCTGGCTCCTAGATGCCCGTTCCTGGCATCCAGTCCTGTATTAAGGCCCAAATCCAGCAAAGAACTTAAGTCAACTGGACTACTCATGTGCTTAAAATTGTGCTTAAGTGTTTTGCTGGATTGCAGCCTAGAGGCCAAATCCTATTAAAGTAAATGGAGATACTTTTGTTGACTTTAATAGGCATGGTTAGATCTGGTCTTAAGTCCCTGGTGAATGCACAGTGCATTTTAATATTGTTTGCTGCTAAATATATATTTACTTATTTCAACTTTTAAGTGCCTCTACACTTCACCATAGGCAATTATACTAGTCAAAGCAGTAAGTCCTTGGGGATTGGGGCCAAAGAAATGGCTAATATAGTGGTTTGAAACAACTGAAAGAACTTTTGAACAATTTTATGTAACTTTTTATTGAATTATATGTAATAGAAATACAAAGGGAAAAATGACATAAGTAAACATATTTAAGGGAGAAAATTGACTCCTGCTGTACCTTCAGATGAGTTAACCAAGAGATTAACATGTTCCAAACAATCTATTTTTGGTATTACAAAATACAGCCACAATTTTACAAACACTGACATATGAGTAGTTCCATTAAGCTTACTGGGACTACTCCCACATGTGTTAAGTTATTCCTATGCACAAATGTTTGCAAGATAAAGGGCCTATATTTGGACAGGTAATGAAATCTGTAGATGAATGTGGATTATGTATTTTTTTTTACCAAAAGGCCTCACTTGTTTAAAATACAGAAGAAATGAATTAAAATATTATAAAAAGGTTTATTAGTAATGTTTAATGTTTAAATAATGTTTAAATGTTTAAATAATGTTTAAAATAGAAATTGTGTATAAAGGAAATTCTCTAAATCTCCTCAATATTTATATTGCAGTAGCAGTAGGCACTTAAGGATACAAGAAGACAACCTCAGGTTTGAAGAGCTCATGGAATGATTATGATAAATTTTACAAACTGTATTCTAAAAATGTTTTTTTCTGTGTTTAGAAACTTAACACACTTGCAGTCACAGAACAATAAATGCAATTATTACAATAAGTGGTCAGGATCAGAGTATTGGATCTTTGGAAGTTTATCTTGATACATGTCCCCCGAGTACAATTAATCTATAGATGAAACGGGACAATTCTTTACTCCAATTAAATTAGTCATGTTAAACAATAATTCAGATTACAGCTTTATGTCTGAAGAGTTATGCTTTTGAACCAGTGGGGATAGGCTTAGTTATTAACAGTTCATTTGTGTGAGCCAAATCATCACCTTTATGCAAAAATGATGCCATCTCTGGAATCTGAGAAAAATAGTTCTTTGACAGGATATGTTTGTGCTTTATCCTGTGAATAAATACCATTTCATATGCCTGAAAGGTAAGAAAATCCAAATTTTATTAAATGCAATCAAAATTTCTTATCTATATGTTGCTGTATATCCAGTACAGTATAAACACTGCACTAGTGAACTACAAACTGTTTAACAAACCAAATCGTAACATTCAAATCCAGACATGTTACTTAATGTAGTAAGATACAGCAGAACGTAGTCCTGTATAGCAGTCTTTTAAGGCCTCCTGTGAAGTGATGACTGCCTTAAACTCCTTTTAAATCATTCAGCATCTCCCCAGACTAGGTCTCTCTCCATTTCCTTATTATCTTTTGCGTAATGTGAATTTATTTTTTTATTATTTTAAAATTTTGAAAATCAAGAGGAGACTGGCAATGCTTAAACTTGTGTGTTTCTAAGCTAATATGTAAGGGAACTGTACCTTAATTGGTACAGACTGAAGCTTTTATAAATGCTCATCAGGCATACCATTTAAAACCATTTTGTAGCATTTTATGCAGCCTTGGTTTTGATCCAGTGTTCTATTTCTAGAAGTTCAATCAACTACCCAACATTCTGCAAGATAGAAATGTCTGCAAAATACAGTATTATATTTAATTTGATACTAGAATAATTAGGTTAAATACACCAAGGGTGTTGTGGGTTAATTGAAGCAGGACTGGAATTTCAGATTGCAGTTCAATCCAGGAGTGTTGTTAATGAAATCACTTTCACAGACCTTACTAAATTTCTAGTGATTAGCAATCCACACAATCATAAACAAATTAACTATGATATTAAATGCAATGTTAGTCTCTTGGTCTCCCTATTTTCATCACTAGTAGCATGGATAGCTATTAGAAGGGAAATGTTTAAATTTTTAAAATTGAAATTAAGTAAAAGATCATGAAAATATTTTGGGTGAGGTTAATTTTCATTTTAAACACAAACAAATTTAGGGCCTCAGCTGGTGGAGAATGTTCCCTTGTCTAATGATGTCAAGATTGGTACAGTCAGGCCAGATATCCACACAATCAAAACCTTTGCCTGCCAAACAGAGGGCAAGAGGGATAATGTCAATTATATAAACACCAATATGCACAAAGGAGTAATTGAGATCCCAATTGCCTGAGGACTCAAGGAAGGAACTCATAGATTCCCGTTTGAAATGTATTTTATCTTTTAAAAAGTAATGCTCACAAAAAGGTGTCAGAGTGAAACCCAAGCTGGGTGTGCACAGAAAAAAGTATATCATGGGCGCTGGCAGCACAAGTTTCCACAACACTTTCCACCGATTTGCTTCTCTGAAAGGCTAATTTCTATGGATGAGAGGATAGTTCATTTTCTATGCCCATTTAATCCTCCTGTTCTCTGGTGTGACTTCCAAGAAGGATGCCAACTGGTGTTGAGATGGTGCTTCATGATATGGTCATGTGCCACTGAGAACTGAACTGGCCACCAAACAGCCACTACATGGCAATGACCTTAGGTCACTACCAACATAAACCAGTAGCCTAGAGAAGAAATACTGTAGCCCATTTTACCTGATACATCTAGTTCTTAAGTAATCTCTTGAGTTTTGGAATACTAAATATTCCACTGTATTAAGTCCAGGTTCCTCAGAGTGGGACCTCTGCCAGGCTACTGCATCTTTAGATAGAGGACTTTTCTTTTGACAAAATATGTAACCGTTTCAAGGCAGTAGTTTCAAGGATTTCCTTAAATTCTTTTAATTTAATTTATCTTTAACCACAGAGAATAGCAGATTTTGTGACATCATCAACTCAGAGCAGCACATAAGCTTTATAGTCTAATTGCAGGTGATCATCAATCAAATAAGTGCCAGTGACACTTAAATGTCATCCTTCTGAAAAAGCAGATGTGGACAAGCTTACTAAGATCTCAACAAAAGGGTAGTCATTATTTACAGGACTATTTTTATGAAGCAGTTATAATGGGCCAATTAAGATGCAGAGGGTCTAAGTGCAAAATTTTAGTCACAAGATTCCAATAAAATGAAAAATATAATATATAAGAAGAAAAATTGCTTTAGTTCCATTTTACCTCTTGAAGGTTATGCAGCTTAAGATGTGCTTTTGCCTCATCTTTAGTGAGGAGGACCGTGTTCCATGGAGACCATTCACAGTGCTTATCCCATCTGACCATAACCAAATCATAGAGATCATCCCAGGCACTAAGAGCTGACTGACAACCCCAAATGTTCTCCACCATGTACTGTAGATCTTTTTGCTGTAATTGAAAGCAGGTTGAGAAAAATAAAGCATGCTTAATTCTACCAGCAAAGTCACCTAACCTATCCACCACTTAGGAAATGCTTTGAATTAGAATTATTTTGTGTACGTGCCACAGAATAATTTTAGGTAGAGAATGGTGAATTTGAGTCATCTAGCCTACCCTACTACAGTGTCATGTGGCAGGGTTGATTTAATTCTTCTTAGATCATCCCTAAAAATGAGATTCTAATTTACTCTGGATTATTTCTGCTGATGGCAATTCTATACTTTGTGTTGACAGGTTGCTTAATTTCTTATTTTAAATTATTAATTTAATTAATTTGCTTATATTTAATCTACATTTTCTCTGCTCCTTTGTATGCTCATCCCTACTTGTTTGGTCCCTGCTCATTAATAAATATAACTGATGCTTGTCCTTTATATTTTGTATTTTTGAGTTCACAATTAGTTTAAAATTTAATAAGTAAGTTATGGTACCGTGCTATGTTACTGAAGTCAAATTCAGCATGCAGTCAGAATAACTTGGGTTGAAGGATTGGGAGGGGGCAAAACACAAGTAACCCAGAATGCACAATATCAAGAGGCTTATCCCCAGGATAAGCATGACAGGCTTTTTGCACTTCTTCTTCTATCCTACAAAGAGTTAATTATTGTGTAGTGATATAGTTACTCATTCTCCCCCATGGGATTGTGACATCCTGTGGTGGTGCTGCAGGATTTAAAAATAGCTAGTGGTTGGCCAGTTTGTACTGTAAGTTCTGTATATACAGGCCTTAAATCTGATATTTTCCCCCTCTAAAGTTATGATTCACCCATACTGATCTCACTTTGTTTCATTTATTACTAGTCATCTGAAATCACTAAGTTTTTAAAAATAGTCTGTGAAGCAAAAAATGGTTTGGGGCCATAGTTAAAGTTGAACTTTGGCAAGCTTTTCTATAATGCTCCTGTGACGTTCCCCTCTGGTGTTATCTGGACAGGTGATCTGCTAGGTCACTCCAATCCTTGACTCTGGGAGCCAGTGTTACCCTGCTCTGCTGTGAGAACCCCCAATCCTGAGCTGTTCACGCATAGCCTCTAGGATGTAAGATGCTCCTTGGATTGTGCAACCGAATGACACTAGCCAATATCTCCGGTCCCAGATGCAACCCTAGGAACCTCTGTCTTGCAACCAGTTATGCCGGCTGGACACTGCAAGCTTATATGAGTTCGTCAATTTAACAAAGAAATTGATATGTACCAGGCTTGTTATCCCTCTGGTTCAGCTGTGACCTGCTGGCAGCTAACAACCTGGGCAGTTCTCTCCCTGGCAGGCATAACATCCCCATCCCTTCCTGATGTGGTGTTGCCTCCAGCTGCAGTGCAGGAGTTGGTCTCTACCACCCTCCCACCTGGAAGCATGTGGCTTCTCCCAGCTGCAGAAGAATCAAGGAGACTCTCTCCCATTCTCTCAGCAGTTCCTGAGACCTTACCCTTTCCCTCGCGGGTCCCAGCATAACACTCCCTCCTGCTGCAGGCAAATACTTTAACCTGAGCTACACGGAAAAAATCATTACTAAGGAGCAGGTCGACTAGGAGGTGTTCCATTACCCCCACAGTCAAAACACTTTCCAAACCTTCCCAAACCACACGAATGTAGGTGGAAGAGAGAGGAAGAGCATGGCACTCTCTCCTTTTTATCATGTCCTTTCTTCCCTCTTGGCTTTGCTCCCTTCCTGCCCCTCCTTCACAGTCAGGTGAACATTACCTCATCGAAGTCCCAAACAGGCCAAAGGAGGGGGATGACTCACTCGAGAGTCCAACAGATCCTTTTATTGCTACCTACACCAGCATCCTTTGTTCCTGAGAGTCTGGGCTGGGTTTGTCCCATACCTGTACTGATGAGGTGTGAACTGCCTTTCTGCTCTTGCAGAGTTTTTGCCTGGGCTTATTTTAAGCTATGAGGATACATTTTCAGGCTCAGAACTACATACATGAAATTATAACCTATAACATTACTATACATTACTGTAACAACAATGCTTAGTGCATCATGAGCCTTCTGAAGACACCCAACATGACATCCATTGCATTGGATACCACACAATCATTTTACAATTGGCTCTGTGGATATGGAGAAAGCGGTGGATGTGATATATCTTGACTTTAGCAAAGCTTTTGATACGGTCTCTCACAGTATTCTTGCCAGCAAGTTAAAAAAGTAGGGATTGGATGAATAGACTATAAGGTTGATAGAAAGCTGGCTAGATTGTCGGGCTCAACAGGTAGTGATCAATGGCTCAATGTCTAGTTGGCAGCCAGTATCAAGCGGAGTGCCCCAGGGGTCAGTCCTGGGGCCGGTTTTGTTCAACATCTTTATTAATGATCTGGAAGATGGGATGAATTGCACCCTCAGCAAGTTCGCAGATGACACTAAGCTGAGGGGAGAGGGATATGCTGAAGGGTAGGGATAGGGTCCAGAGTGCCCTAGACAAATTGAATGATTGGGCCAAAAGAAATCTGATGAGGTTCAACAAGGACAAGTGCAGAGTCCTGCACTTAGGAAGGAAGAATCACATGCACCGCTACAGGCTGGGGAGCGACTGGCTAAGCAGCAGTTCTGCAGAAAAGGACTGGGGATTACAGTGGATGAGAAGGTGGATATGAGTCAGCAGTGTGCCTTTGTTGCCAAGTAGGCCAACGGCACATTGGGCTGTATGAATAGGAGCACTGCCAGCAGATCAAGGGAAGTGATTATTCCCTTCTATTTGGCACTGGTGAGGCCACATCTGGAGTATTGTGTCCAGTTTAGGTCCCCCCACTATAGAAGGGATGTGGACAAATTGGAGAGTCCAGCTGAGGGCAACGAAAATGATTAGGGGGCTGGGGCACATGACTTACGAGGAGAGGCTGAGGGAACTAGGCTTATTTAGTCTGCAGAAGAGAAGAGTGAGGGTAGATTTGATAGCAGCCTTCAACTACCTGAAAGGGGCTTCCAAAGAGGATGGAGCTAGGTTATTCTCAGTGGTGGCAGATGACAGAACAAGAAGCAATGGTCTCAAGTTGCAGTGGGGGAGGTCTAGGTTGGATATTAGGAAACACTATTTCTCCAGGAGGGTGGTGAAGCACTGGAATGGGTTACCAGGTGAGGTGGTAGAATCTTCATCCTTAGAGGCTTTTAAGGCCCGGCTTCACAAAACCCTGGCTGGGGTGATTTAGTTGGTGTTGGTCCTACTTTGAGCAGGGGATGGGACTAGATGACCTCCTGAGGTCTCCTCCAACCCTAATATTCTATTATCCTAACATGGGGGCACTGGGTGTTCCCCCGAGGTACAGAGTGTCACAAATCCATCACCAAGTTTTCTCTGCATTGGAGTAATGGAAAAATGAAGGAAGGATTTAGTCAAAAGTTGATCTTTACTAGATCAACAGACTTTGAGATAAGGTTTCTTCCATACCAAGCACTTGAAGTAGGTCCTTTTCCCCTTCTCCCAAAAAGAAATCACTTGACTTTAATTAAATAATGGCATTTACATGTTAACAAATCAGATTCCTCACAGTGGATGATTGGAATCATTCCAAGCCAATACTCTTGCAAAATGTCATATCCTATACTCTCATGCATCTTGCTTTTAAATCCAAAACCTGGTCCTGCTCCCACTGAGACCTTTGACTTGGGGAAAAACAAAAGGATTCTTGGAACGTGTTGGGCTTAGAAGGCTTTTTGCCTCTGTTGTGCTAAGGCTGTGTACCCTAGAGTTCCCACACTACTGAACCTCGTTAAAGTTGGTCCCACAAGCCTCACTTTCTTTAGCCTTCCTAAGGTTGGTCTTGTCTCCACCTTCACTTTCAAAATATGTTCCCTCCATTTCATAGCAAGTCCTTGAGTTATTGTTGTACTTTCTGTTGAAATTCAGACACTTGCAACAAGACATATCAGCAAGCATCCATTCCAAACAGTAGCTTCTTTTGATGCCACATTGCACACCACAAAAGCTTCCTGAACTTGTTGTCATCTTAGTGCCACCTTTCACCATATTTATATGAGATCCTTGCAAGTAATTTAGATTGGCAATAGTGCCTAGCTCTTCTATCTTATCGGATTAAAGAAATTTTGCTACAAATAAGTTCTTCCCTTCAAAAGAGGGGTATTTGATGTTGAAGAAAAATCATTCTGGTTATGGTGGAAAAGTTTGATCTGACAGGATGGTTTTGCTGTATTTCCTAAAGGTGGTCAGACTATGGATTAATCTATATCTTCTCTAGAAGTCCATTCCACAGCTGTATTCCCTCAAAAGATTAATCTATATCTTCTCTAGAAGTCCATTCCACAGCTGTATCCTCTCAAAAGATTGCTTTGACCTCTACTCTGAAATGCTTTGTGATTTTCATTGTCCCAAAGAAGTGCAACTGCCTTGGTGGCTCACAGATGGAAATTCAATCTTGAATGTAGCTAGGACCTAACCCATTAATTGCTTTGAAGATTAAGATCAAGACCTTAAACTGGCAGTGGAAGCTGACTGAATCATAACCAGAATTATTGTTCACATTGGAAGAATTTTGATGTGTTCATGGTGGCCGAAACCAAGGGAAGTGGACAGCCACATTTTGTATCAGCTAGAATTCTTTCCACTGGTTTAGCATTAAGCTTCAGAACCAACAATGTACAGAAATCCAGTCTCAAAAGAAATCTGATCACTCTTGGAGCTCTGCTTCATGCATGTGACTAGTGGAATTTCCTCAGCTAAAGTCTTAGGCTGACAAGCAATAACAGGCAGGTCCATGCCTACCTCTGCCTGGAACACTGGTGGCCACTAAATGCCCCCACTCATTACTTCCTTTTTAATGACTGACAGCAAGGAGCTCACCTCAGCTGGTGATGGCAGCCCAGCCTTGGGAACTTCACAGTGGCATTTGTGTATAGGGAGTCTGTGCTTCCTCTAGTAGACTCATTGTTATCCTCACCATCTCCTTGATGCATGTTCAGAATACTAAACGAACCTGGGTGGCAGCTGCATAGGTAGTACTAGAGGAAGCACGGACTCCCTATACACAGATGCCACTGTGAAGTTCCCAAGGCTGGGCTGCCATCACCAGCTGAGGTGAGCTCCTTGCTGTCAGTCATTAAAAAGGAAGTAATGAGTGGGGGCATTTAGTGGCCACCAGTGTTCCAGGCAGAGGTAGGCATGGACCTGCCTGTTATTGCTTGTCAGCCTAAGACTTTAGCTGGGCAAATTCCACTAGTCACATGCATGAAGCAGAGATCCAAGAGTGAGAATTTGTCATAGAGCTTTGGAGAACAGCCAAATTTTAAGGCGAGCAGTAATTTAGTGCCAATACAAAGAATAAAAACAATCTCTTTTTAGTATTCTTAAACAGGAAAAGTACTTAATAAGAACAAACAGAATCTGTATAATCTATTTACTTATATAGTATTTCTTAACATAGGCATGGATAATAGTAGAAGCCTAATCCTCTTCTATTATAGTTTTTTTGGTAAAGCACTACAACAATATATGAAATATGTTTTACACACTGAAAATAGTCAAAAAGTGTGCTTCTATTGTTGATACTGTAGTTTCTTAGTGCTAATCCCATGAGAAAGTTCTGCTAATCTTGGGCTTTTGGATTACTTTAGATAAACTGTGCTTTGAGAGTACCTAATAATTTAACTGAACTGAAATAATAATAATTTAACTAAAAACTAAGATTTTTTTTTAAAAAAAAGGTTAAGTGTGTGTGAATGAGGAGGTTGTTCCAAATGTTAACATGTTCATTGATAAATCACATAATTGCCAAGAATTATAGAAGATACTAAACAGTTTAGAAAAGTTAAACTAACTTTAGTAAATCTTAATTCTAACAAATATTTGCAAAATAAAAAATAAATCCAGAAACCTCTAGATACAAATCTACTAATTGTAAGATTGAAGGCTCAAAACTGGACTTCTCTGCTTTTTCTTTCCTCAAAAACTCAATGCAAGACTTTAGTAATTTTAATAAAATAAATAATACTTTGTATTTCTATAACATCTTCCATCCAAGGATCTCAAAGTGCTTAACAAATATTAATTCTCAGGACACCATTACAAATTATCCTTATTTTATAAACGATACAGTGGCACAGTAAGGTTAAGTGACTTTCTTGGCATCACAGAGGCAGTCTGTAGCAGAACTAAGAATAAATTCAGATCTCCTGACTCCTGGTCCTGTTCTTAGACCCTCCTTCCTCTTTCCTGTTTTTATTATTTTACATTCACTTTTGAAAGTCTAACCATACTTTAAGATACTAAGAGCAACTCTGTTTCTTCGTGTTCATCTATTCGAGAGAGAACCATTTGTTCCATATCATAGGAAGAAATGTATGTAGTTTTTGGTTATCACTGTCTAAAATTAGAACTACCACCCTATGTGACAACTTAGACCAGTTGCCATTAGCATCAGTAATATATACACAAAAACAGGAAAAAATGTTGTTCAATACAAACACATTAATATTCACTATCAGCACTATCCTTTCACACAGTACCTGAACTATATAAGCGATTTTAGCATCATCCTGGTAATCAGCTTCAGATTTTCTGAGATTTTTTAGCATAAGCTTGTATTTCAAAAAGGCTTCTCGACGCCGGGCCTCATTATCGAGCTTGCAACAACGGTGACACCTGCCAACAGTGCGTGAATTAGCAGGCACAGAGAATTCAGTAGAGGGCAAGTAGCACTTGCAACCATGACAGAAGTAAATGTTTTTATAGAGCTTTAATGGATCTGGTGGAACCTGCAGAAGGATGACAAGAAAGATGCTCTTTTATATATATATATATATATATATATATATATATATATATATAGGACTGAATGTCTTCCTATTAAATGAGTGAGGTTTTAACATTACCAAGAACATATAATGCCTTACAGTACACAATACACCTATTGGCTAATTTTTGCTAAGGGTTTACACGGAACTTGATGGCATTCCTCTGTCTGTACATAGTGCAATAACTTTTGAATGCCGCATCTGATCAATTCCCAACTCTCAGGGAATGTTCTAGACATCACTGGCCAATATCCTATTGATACGGGGGAGAATCAGAAAATCTAAATGAGAAAAACGGGGGACACATGGAGACCTGCCACCTGATTAGCCCAGTCATAGCTTAATTGTCTATAGATAAAAAAAACTGATTGATGCCACCCATTAACACCTTCCAACAACATCTCTATCTCATTTCTGCCTGTCCTCCCAATGGTTTAAAGTATTGACACCTTGAATGACTTATCTCATAGACAAAAAGATTAATAAGAGGAAGAGAACAATAGGGGGCACTGGAGAATGCATGTGTACACATGGCATGGGGAGTGGGGGGTGGAGAGAAAGGGGAACTCTGGTATAGAAGAGTGGAGGGAAAGGGAAGACACAGAACCCTTGATGGGGGACAGACTGGGGAATCCTGGCATGTGGCAGAGGACAGAATGAAGAGCACATAGAGCTCCAGGCATGAAAAGGTGATGTTGCAGGGAGTCCCCAAAATAGATGGAGATGGGAGAGTGGCACAAGGGAGCTTGTTGGGTGGAATGGAGGAATGCAAGGAGCCTTTGGAGTTTGCAATAAGCTCGGCCCACATAAGCGACTAAGTGTGCAACATTAATATTAAACATGCCTTTAAGTTTAAGAGTCAGCAATACTTATCTGAAATTTTAAAAAATCAGTTTAGCTATTTTTGAACATCTTTTGCTCTTATTGTATTTATTAAAAATATTTAAAGAATAAAACAACTGATTTTGTAGGAATAGATTAAGACCTCAGCTATTATGGTCCAAAGCAGGGGTGGGCAAACTTTTTGGCCTGAGGGCCACATCTGGGTGGGGAAATTGTATGCAGGGCCATGAATATAGGGCTGGGGCAGGGGGTTGGGGTGTGAGAGGAAGTGCAGGGTGCAGCAGGGAGCTCAGAAGAGGGGGTTGGGGTGTAGGAGGGGGTGCAGGTGTGCAGCAGGGGGCTCAGAGCTGGCGGTTGGGCTGCAGGAGGGGGTGTGGAGTGCAGGAGGGGGCTCAGGACAGGGGGTTGGGGTGTGGAAGGGGTGTGGCAGGGGGCTCAAGGCAGGGGATTGGGGGCTCAGGGCAGGGGTTTGGGGTGTGGTGTGCAGGAAGGGGCTAGGGGCAAGGGGTTGGGGTGCAAGAGGGGGTGCGGAGAGCAGGAGGGGGCTCAGGGCAGGCAGCTGGGGTGAAGAATAGGTGCGTCAGGGGGTTCAAGGCAGAGGTTTAGGGGGCTCAGGTCAGGGGGTTGAGGTGCAGGGTGCATGAGGGGTTCAGGGTGCGGGCGCCGAGCTGACGCTGCTTACCTCAAGTGGCTCCTGGATGGCAGCGGCACACAGCGGGGCTAAGGCAGGCTCCCTGCCTCCCCTGGCCCTGTGCTGCTCCCAGAAGTGTCCAGCATGTCCAGCAGTGGCTCCTGGGGGTGGGATGGGGCAGGCGGGTACCACCCCCGAAGCTCCCATTGGCCCGGTTTCCCGTTCCCGCCAATGGGAGCTGTGGGGGGTGGTGCCTGCAGCCGAAGGCAGTGCATGGAGCTCTCTGCCCCCCCCCCCGGCTCCCAGGGGCTGCAGGGATGTGGTGCTGGCCACTTCTGGGAGTGGAGCAGGGCCAGGGCAGGCAGGGAGCCTGCCTTGGCCCCGCTGCGCCATGGGGCTGGCAATCCTGTGAGCTGGATTGAAAGCCCTGACGGGCCGGATCTGGCCTGTGGGCTGTAGTTTGCCCTCCTTGGTCCAAAGCAATTACTATTAATTGTATGCAAACAGATACTAAGCAACTGTAGAAATACAACTAAATGGGGAAAAACAGCAAAACAGGACGGCTGTAAATCACCATGTAACCTATCAAATGCAATGTGTCACATGAATCAAAAGATAAAAGCTAAGATTATGGGCCCCTTAGTATTTTGGCATGTGAAGATTAAATCACAAGGGCTAAATATTCCCCTTTTTATAAAAGCATGCAGAGGGGAAGAAAAAACAGTTACCTACGTCTCATAACTGTTGTTCTTTGAGATGTATTGCTCATGTCCATTCCATTCTAGATGTGTGCAAGTCCACGTGCACAATCGTTGGAGATTTTTGCCTTGGCAGTATCTATGGGGTCAGCAGTGGCACCCTCTGGAGTGCTGTGCTCATGCGTTGGTATATTAGGCACTGCTAGCCCTACACCCTCTCAGTTCCTTCTTGCAGGCAACTCCGACAGAGGGGTAGGAGGGCGGATAATGGAATGGACATAAGCAACACATCTCGAAGAACAACAATTACGAAAGGTAGGTAACCGTTTTGTTTTCTTCAAGTGCTTGCTCATGTCGATTCTATTCTAGATGACTCACAAGCAGTATCCCCGGAGGTGGGCTTGGAGTTCATGATCATTCGGCTTGCAATATTGTTATACTGAAGCCAGCATCATCTCAGGCCTGCTGGGTAAATGTGCAATGAGACGTACACGTGTGGACGGAAGACCAGGAAGCGGCCCTGCAGATATCCTGGATTGGCACCTACCTTGATTTACGAAACGGCTTGGTCCTTTCGATGTAGAAGGCTAGCACCCTCCTGACGTCCACAGATTGCAATCTGTGCTCCTCCTCCGACTTATGAGGTTTTGGAAAGAAGAAAGGTAAATATATGTCCTGGCCCATATGAAACGGTGAAACCACCTTGGGCAGGAAAGCCGGGTGCAGACACAACTGAATTTTGTCCTTGTAGAATGCCGTATAGGACCGCTCAGAGGTAAGAGTAATCTCAGAAACCCTGCGGGCAGATGTTATTGCGACCAGGAACAAAACCTTCCAGGAGCGGGGGAGAAGGGAGCAGGAAGCTAGAGGCTCGAAAGGGGGACCCATGAGCTGCGACCCCACAAGATACAGGTCCCAAGGAGTAACAGGGTCCTGGACCTGGGAGTAAAGTCACTCCAGGCCCTTTAGAAACCTGACTGTTATGTCCTGAGTGAAAACTGACCTGCCCTGGAGTGGAGGATGGAAGGCTGAAATGGCAGCCAAGTGGACCTTAATAGATGAAAGAGACAGACCCCGGAGCTTGAGATGCAGAAGGTAATCCAGGATCAACTGCAGCAAGGCCTGCTTGTGCTGAACACCTTGGTCTGAGGTCCATCATGTAAACCGCTTCCATTTGGCCATGTGGGTCACCCCGGTAGAGAGCTTTCTGCTGCCCAACGGGACTTCTTGCACATGGGCCAAACATTCATGTTCCTCCACATTCAACCATGCATCAGCCAAGCCATCAGATGTAACACTGCCATGTTTGGGTGCAGAAGACTGCCATGGTTTTGGGACAGCAGGTCCTGCCAGAGTGGCAGCTGTAACAGGGCGGCCACCAAGATGTCCAGCAGCGTGCAGAACCAGTGCTGGCATGGCTATGCTGGCACTATGAGGATAACCTTTGTCCTGTCCTCTTGATTTTCATGAGGACTCAGTGGATTAATGATACTGGAGGGAAGGCATACATAAGGGCCCTCGACCACAGGAGCAGAAAGGCATCTGACACGGAACCTCTGTTGATCCCCCAAATCAACATGGCACTTTCTGTTCTGCCTGGACATAAGCAAGTCCACATGAGGAGTCCCCCACCTCTGGAAGATGATGCTGACCATCTCCGGAAAAAGAGATTGTGACACTACGCCCCATATTCTTCACAGAGATATTATTGTGATACGGTTATGGAATAACTATGATGTACTTTATGCAACATAGGTCATGTGAGATATCATTGAAAAGGTTATAATTTACTGAATATGATTATCCTATTTGTATGCATGTATCATTTTTGGTTTCTGAAGTTAGGAATACTGTCTATGCATCTATTACAAACGTGTTTACACCTGGGGAACGTCCACTGGGCAGAATGCAATCAGTCTAAATGGCTGGCTGGGAAGGGCCACTAGGAAGAACAATAGGTCTTAGAAGAAGAAGCTAATCTCCCACCAGGAAGCCTTCCTGGGGAGCCTTCCTGAGGCTGCTGCAAATAGCCTGCGAGTCATGGCTGCTGTAACCCTACGGGGACATGTGACCAAGTCACCTGGTACTGGACTCCATCTTGAAATACAATTGTTTTTCCACTGACCAGACATGAGAACCAAGCTTGGAGACAAAGGATTCCCACCATATGCAAAAGCTATTTAAGCCAGGGGAGTGACATCATTATGGTTCTTCACTGACTCCCCACCCAAATCGATTCTTGGAAACACCTGGGGTACAAGGACTGGACTAGGGAAGAAGGGTTGGACCCAGGCTAGAGGAATTTCTAGCCTGTGAAAGGAATGCCTGGGGTTTTTAAGCTACAAGCAAGTGCAGCTGGCTCCTCAAGAATCTTTGCAAACTGCCTAAAACAACAATTAGGGTGAGCGTTTGCTACTCATATCCAGTCTCTTTAGTAGATTAAGCTTAGATTGCATTTTTGTTTACTTGCTAGGTAATCTGCTTTGGTCTATTTGCTATACCTTATAATCACTTAAAATCTATCTTTTGCAGTTAATAAACTTGTTTTTGTTTTGTCTAAAACCAGTGTGTGGAAATCATAACTTGTGGCTAGCTGGTGAAAGTGTGAGACCGGGAGTGTGTCTGTAGCTTGTCACAGCATTACAGGGTAAGTGGGAGCCCAGGCTAGTGGTCGGTGGGTTCAGTGGTACTCCAGTTCCAAGTCGCACCCTGGGGGGAACTTCTCATAGAGACCATTTGTGGGGAGACGAGAAGGTCCTGCTGAGGTGATCTGCTAGCATGTTCCTGGCCCCAGGGAGATGTGCAGCTATGAGATGAATGACATGTGAACACAGAAGTCCAATAGCTAGAGAGCTTCTTGGCAAAGGGCTGATGAGCGGGCTCTGCCTTGTTTGTTGATATAGAACATTGAGGCGGTGATGTCTGTCAGGATCTGAACCACCCTGCTGCTCAGATGAGGCAGGAAAGCCTGGCAGGCCAAGAGAACTGTTCTGAGCTCTCTGATGTGTATGTGGAGGAGGCGATCATGACTCGACCAACGTCCTTGCGTACTGAGATCACCCAGATGGGCCCCTCACCCCAGGTCCGAGGCATCAGAGACCAAGGTCACCGACGGAGATGGGGCCGCAAAGGGGACTCCCTCCAACACCGACACAGGATGCAGCCACCATGTGAGGGACAACAGGATGCAGGTCCAGTTCCCTGAGTACGCAGTCTATGTTGTGTCTGTTGGGGATGTAGATCGATGCCAGCCAGGCCTGTAGAGGTCTAAGATGAAGCCAAGCATGCCGGCTGCCATGTAGCCCAACAACCTGGTGGTGAGAGGGTGGGCTCACATGTAAGAGATTAAGTCTGTCATGGCTCAGAATCAGGCCTTGGGGAGGAAAGCTCTAGCCTGAGTGAAGTCGAGGACTGCCCCAATGAACTCTATTGCGCTGCACCGGAATTAAAGTTGATTTTTCCTCGTTTATTAACAGACCTAGATTATGACAGGTGGAGTGAACTACACTGAGATGACATCGCACCTCATCCCGGGAACAGCCCTTGATGAGCCATTTGTCAAGGTACAGATAAAACTGGACATCCCAACGCCTCAAGTAAGCGGCCACTGGTGCCATGCACTTTGTAAACAGTCTCGGGGCTGATGAGAGACCAAAGGGCAGTGCCGTGAATTGGAAATGGCACTGGCCAAGTGAAAAAAGGAAGAACAGCCTGTGTAATTGGAGACCATGCGGAACTTCAACTTTCTGAGATGCTTATTGAGGCGTCGCTGATCTAGGATAGGTTGCAGGCCCCCTTTCGCTTTCAGGACTAGGAAATACTGGGAGTAGAACCCCTTCCCCCTCATTTCCCGAGGGACCTCTTCTACTGCCCCCAGACATAGGAGTTGCTCATGAGAAGGGTCCCTGAAGAGGGTCGGAGGGAGGGGCGGCCAGGAACTGTAGGGTGTAGCCCCAAGATATTATGTCGAGCACCTAACGGTCCAAGGTTACTTGTGAACAAGATCACCAGAAGGGGTGCAGGTGATTAAGGAAAAAATAGGAGGGTGGATCCTGGAATCTGACTGGGGTGCTGTTCTTAAGCGCACCCTCAGAATGACTGTGTCTGGCCTCTCTGGTGTCTCAAAGGGCCCAGTTGAGAGGCAAATGGGAGGACGAGGGGCAGCGTCACTTAAACCCCTTGTCTCTGTCCTTTTTCCTATAGGTGCCATGTCATGAAGGCCACCAGGACGTAGGAGGAGGAGGAGGAAGAGAAAGAGAAGGTGGAGATGGAGGAGGCTCGAACTGCTTTCTAGCCCGCTGTGGAGTGTGGAGGCCCAGAAAGCGTAGGGTGGGACAGGACTCTTTAAGGCTGTGCAGCCTTGCATCTGTGAGCTCAAAGAAGAGCCCTGCTCCCTCAAATGGGAGGTCCTGAATAGTAGACTGCATCTTCTGGGATAAACCTGAGGAGTGCAGCCAAGAGTTGCACCTCATCACCACTGTAGGGGCCACAACCCTGGCCACCGAGTCTGTAGCATCCCAGACCATCCTGGAGGCCTCTTGCAACTGCTTTATCCTCCTCCACTATCGTGACAAATTCCTGTGCGTGGTCCTATTGCAGGGCCTCCTTGAACTTGCCAAGGGAGCCTCATAGTCTTAAAATTGTACCTGCCCAACAGGGCCTGATGATTAGATACACAAAATTGCAGGCTGGCCGTCGAATAAATCTTTCTGTCAAAAAGATCCAGTCTCTTGGCGTCTTTTTTCTTTGGCGTGCCGCTCGTCTGACCCTGCCTGTCCCTCTCATTAACTGCGGACACAACCAGTGACCCAGCTGGTGGGTGCGTATAGAGGTATTCAAACCCCTTTGTGGGGACATAATACATCTTTTTCACCTCTTTGGAAGTGGGCGGAGTGGAAGAGGGGGTCTGACATAACACCTTAGCAATCTTGAGGACCCCTGGGTGGACTGGTAGCGTGATGCGGGCCAGGGTAGTGGAAGAGGCTCCTCCAACTCCTCAATTTCCAGGTTTAGGTTGGCAGCCACCCTTTTAAGGAGAGCCAGGTGCTCTTTAAAATAGTCAGTCAGATTATCAGTCTGGGAAAGGCTGCCACCGCTTTGTCCGGTGAGGAAGACAACGAGGGCATCGCAGAGGGACGGGTGGATCCCCCTTCCCCTTCTGGGGAGGGCTGTCTAGGCATCCTGCTGTGTTGCCCTCGTTTCAGGCTCCGCACTGTGCTTCGAACCTGGTGTCAGTGGTGCCAGGGATGGTTTGTCCGAGGATGCCAGGAAGGAGTGGTGGGAATATGGAACTGGCATCATCGGCATGCCCCAAGGGTTCCAACAAGGCCATTAAGCAGACCATTGGCCCTGCTGCCATGCTGCTGCCACTGATGTTGTTCCAGTTTCCAGGGTTGATGGGGATCCATGCCTTCTTGGCCAGGGGCTGAACTCCAGTTCCAACTTGGACCATTCCCCTTCCGGTGACCAAGATGGGTCTGTGGAAGCTTGTGTCTGCCATCTGACTCTTGGCAGAGACCGATGCCTAGAAGGTGGAGATCAGCATCTGTCTGTCGAGCGGTACTGGGGCAGCGGAGACCAGTGCTGCGACAGCGAGTGGTCCCGCGCCGGTGGGGACCGATGCCTGGGAGATCGTCTAGGCGATAGAGACCTGCTCCTGGGAAATCTCTGGCAAGAGGTTAGCCAGTACTAAGAGTACAGCGATCAGTGCCTCGATTCTTGTGTTCCATGCCTCGTGGAAGGAGAGCGTGGTGCTGGAGACCTGGGTCTTCTGGCCAGAGACAGAGGTTGCAGGACCAGAGTCCTAGGTTGCGGGGACAGGGATGTAGGCCTACGATCCAGGGATCGATGGCGATCCACCACTCTCTTGGGGGAGGTCCCATGGCTGGCTTGCCCTTGGATTACATTGCAGGGCCTTAGCTCTTGGAGCGGAGTCTGCGGTACCGGCAGGCCCATGAGGTCTTTGGCCACCTGGGCAGCTTCGGGCATTGAAGGTGCCAGTGGCAGCTGGGGTCCCCTCTCGCTCCCAGGAGTCACAGGCAGATCCCTGGTTGGGCTAGGGTGTCTGACTGTAGTGGTACCCCTATAGCTCCGGGGTGAGCGCGCGGCGTGAACTAGGTCCTTTGCCAAGAGCCCCTGTGCCCTCCTTTGATGGCGCTGGGGAGCTTCTTTTCTTTTGCCCCTTTCTGGGCACTGGCAAGGAAGAACAGTGCCAGGCAGAGCCCGTTGCTGGTGGGGGGCTCTGCACTGATATGAGGTGCGAGGAGCGGAGTCTGATCAGGAGCTTCGATGCCGGATGAAGTGCAGCCTCCAAAAGGAGGGCCTTCAAGCGGATATCCCACTCCTTTTGGGTTCAGGGACAAAAGTTCTTGCAAATTCTGCACTTGTTCTTTATATGGGATTCCCCCAAGCACGTCAAACAGCTGCTGTGGGGATCACTAACAGGCATTGGCCTGTTGCATGATGAACATGCTTTGAAGCCTGGGGAACAGGGCATGCTGGGATTCTAAACTAACAACCAACACTTAACTAAATGACTAACTACGTACCTAAGCACTATATACAAAGAAGATAGACAATGGGCTGTTAAGAACTGATAATGTTCTATATAAGATAAGGCACTCCAACCAACCGTCACGGATGGTAAGAAGGAACTGAGAGGGTGTAGGGCCGGCGGCGCCTAATATACTGACGCATGAGCACAGCACTCCAGAGGGCACCACTGCCAACCCTACAGATACCGCTATGGCAAAAATCTCAGAAGACTGTGCACGTGGACACGCACGCACCTAAAATGGAATCGACATGAGCAAGCACTCAAAGAAGAAAATAAAGATGTCATATGTGCTTCTTCACTGTCACCATGCTCTGCAGGACCAGTGGGGAAATGGTGTGGACAGGGGCCAGGCCCAGATCTCTAACTGAGCTACTTTCATCAGCTTGGCAAGTCAGTCCCCATGTTTGGCCAGTTGTCATTTTGAATGTGCTCCTCTGCTTGTCTCCTCCGCCTGGATGCCATTTAGCAGCCATCTTGTTTGTGATGTTGTCTGTAGCACAGGCCAGTTAGAAGGCTTGTGGCACCAAATACAAACATAACTACATCTGTAATGTTTAACCCACCTGCAGATAACCTGATTCCTCAGAAGAGACAGATCTCACCCCCACAAATCTTGGCTATGACTGAGCTGCCATCTGCCCTGACTACCACAAAGTTACTGCCTCCAGGTCCCCTGTCCCTACTACCTGCTGCTGCATAGCCTCTACATGCTGGTTACTGATACCCAGTCACAGCTTACTGGGTCCCCCTACCCTGGATGCCAACAAATCCCCAAGGGATGGGGGACTCAACTAGCTCCTGTTGGTTTCTAAATAAAAGAAGTCTGCCGATATGCCTGCAAGAAGGCAGAAAGTAGATGTAAAGAGCAGAAGCAGCAGCAATACCACCCTACAAGCACAGGAGGAGCAACTGTATAGGCAGCAACCTGATGCCCACTCAGGGGAAGGTGAGCACGCCAGGCCCAGTGAAGCATCATACCCCCCTCAAGGCAAACTGAGCGTAATGAATCCTGGGGCCATCCAGGACCCACCTAGGAGAAGCCAAGCTCAGCAAAGCATCTGTGTCAAACGGTTGAAGCTTTTTATCCAGACTTTAGTCTAAGTGGGAAGTGGAGCAGGTTGCTTAGATTGATTGTTCACTAGCTTCTTCACCACTCCATAGTTGTGGCCCCTTTTCATGAGAGAATCATGGGTCATACAGTTTTAAGAGGGGGTGGATGTGGCTTTGTTGTGTTGAAACTATCCAGTATAGGCACTTTCCCCATTTGTGCATCCAACTATGGTATTTCTGCAACTTTGCTCCACTACATCCTATTTACCAAGGAGCCCGGAAGATAAGGATCTTAGACTACATCTTGTTGTTTAATGAATCAGTTGTTTCACTGAATCAGTATAGTCTCTAATGGCATGGTAAGTATAGTAATTTGTACATATATTTATGCGGTCATAAGCCTTATCAAACATCTTTAATTTTGTACAATATACAGTTTTTGAGAATACTATTATAGAAGCATACAGCAACTAAGTCTCTTGGTCAGGCTTTCATTATATCCCACGTTGACTACTGCAGTCTTTTCCTTCTTTGGCCTCCCTAAAACTCTCATTTTCCCCCTCCAGTCCAAACAAAATGCTGCAGTGAAAGTCATCTTCCTGCTAAACATTTTGATCAAGTCTCTCTCTCTGAATCTCTCTACTAGTTCCCCATTTGATATTGCATCAATTGTAAGTGTCTTGTCACCACCTTCAAAATTCTACATAATTCTGCTGCTTCCTACTTACCTAAGCTTACCTTACTTCACTCCCTACAGCTCTTGTGCTCTGCCAATGCTCCCACACGGAGCACCCATTGGTTAGAATCTCAAAAAAACCCCACCTCCATGTCATCTTCCATACATGCAGTATACCTTCCTGAGCTCATCTGTGCGGCTTCTACCATTTCCACATTTTAGTTCCTCTTGAAAACCCACTCCTGCAGTTCTACCTATGGCCAATCTTATATTAATAAAAAGAAAAAAGCATATGATGTTTCCCATTTCCTCTCTCCCGTTACCTTGTGCCTGACGGCCCATCCTTAAAACTGCGAGTTCCTTGGTAGAAAGACTATTTTTGCTTCTCTGCCTGTAAACACTGAGCATATAGTGAGCTCTACCATAGACAAATATCAGAATCATAATAGAAAGGAGAAATACCTTAAGTACTCTAGTAACCTCAGGGTTAAAGATTGGAGTTTTAATATACTGAAGAAATAATGTGCATATTCTTTTTCTGAGTCCTTCTAGATTGCATTCTTTCACACCTCGCATCATAAGATCAGCCTCTCTGTCAATTAATTCCACTATTTCATGGGTGAGTTTACACTCGTGTTCCTACACAAACAAAATAAAGTTACAACACGGACGTTGCTGATAAATATATATATACATATATAGCTCTCTGTGTGTGTGTTATATATAACACCAACAAAATCAGCATAATATTCTGTGGTGAAATCCCTGCAGGTTTGACAGAGAATTATACAGTAGAAAAATGTTCCATTCTGATGCTACCGACCTTCCTCTACCACTATCTCAAAAACACAGAAAGGGAGATGGATGGTAACAGGTGAATGATGCCGCTTAAATTCAGCCTTCTTTCCTCCAATAAAAATCCTGATTCTACAGCAATTCCAGTTTTCCCAGAATGCAGGATTTGATCTGGATCATTATTATTGTGAAAACAACAAAAACCAAAAACTATAAGCTCCTGCAGTTGATTAACGAGCACTATTTCTAGAGCTGTTCTGACTTTGGACCCAATTCTGATTTCATCAAAGCCAAGGCAAAATCCTCACTTTGGCTTCGATAAGATCAGGATCAGGCTCTTCTATTCTATTTAGGTGCAAGTACCATCACCAAGGTACCAGAGTGCCTTCATGATGTTCAAACAAGGAAATTTAAAAAAAAATCCTGTTAATTTTTTCTCCACTAAAAAGGGAGAGGAAATCAAAGTTTGTGAGACAGAAAAATTACAATCCAAACTAAGAGACATTTCATAACCAAGTTTCTGAAAAGGTATTTCGAATACTGCAGCATAAAAAATGAATGAAAATAAATGACATTAAAAGTATCTCTCCCAGTTTTATCCAATTACTGTAATTATTAAACTTCATACTAAAACTGTATTAAAATTTAACACAAATTTAACATCACAGTGGAGGGTTATAACTTTAAAATTACCTTAAGAAATGAATACTTATCATACAAAGTGATAGTGAAACTTGAATGTATATTAAATTGATCTTTCCTAATTTAACAAATAGCACTGGTTAGCACACCACATTCATGCCACCACATCCTCACAACTGTTTGCCAAGAGAAACCTTGCTGATGTGTCCGCACCAATTAAATGACTATGGCTCTAGGTATGGAACGTATAACCAAAAGTTAAACTTAAGGGGAAGACCAAAATGTACCTTCACTGTATGTTTGAGTGTTAACAGCACATCCAGCCTCTCATCTTTTGGGAGGTCTTTCATACTAATGCTGCGGTAGATCTCAAGCAGTTCTCTAGCACGTAGTGTAAACCGTGTATCCATTTCAGTCATTTTTCCATCATATGCTTTCCATCTCTTTGGCTCTGCACACTTGAGAAACAATTTGTATCAATCAGAGATATTTTAATTTGATCAACAGCCAAAAAAGTACATTGTGTTACAAAAAGTCTTACCATAATAAACAAGGAGTCAGCTTTAACACTTATCTAATACAGAAGGCTCTTTCTACCACCAATATTTCCACAATATATATTGTACCCTAGAGTAAAGTTTCAATATTATATGACTTGTAAAAAAAAAAAAACAGGCCATAATAATTCAGACTTACAACATACTAAAAATAAAGGACATTCTCCCACAGAGAAATGCTCTGTTAGTTTAAAATGAACTTACTGAAAGTGGTACTGGAATACATGCTCAAGATCTGATCCTGCAGTCATTAATCAGGCAAAACTGCCACTAGAGTTAACGGGAGAATTGCCTGTAAGGACTGCAGGCTTAAGCCCTTAAAGCCTATTGTGCTGTGGAATATTTTCTGGGAGACGTTATTTAAGATGAAATATTGTTATGACTGGGTTGTAGAAATGGCCAGTTTACATATATATTGGGTCCAAGCTATCTTCCCTCAGTCAATCAGTCAAGTATTTATAATTCTGATAATGGTAGTTCTTGGCATTTTTCTTTCCATTCATAAATTTGGGGAAGATCAAGCCCTATAATAGGGGTTGCTATTGCTGGACCTAAAGTTCTCTGTCTCCCAGAACCAAGTGTGTTAGTGCCACTTTCACATTTCAAGAGAATAAGAGTATGGGTATGTCTACACAGCAACGTAAGCCTAGGGATAGTGGGACTTGAGTCAGCTGATCTGTGTCAAGGAACCCTGGGCTTGAGCATCTACATTGCATTTTAACAGTAGGTTAAGAATTTTCTGACCCATGCTGAAACCTAAGGCTCTGGTATCCACGCTGCAGTGCACAGACCTGAGTCAAAATAACTATATCCCACACTGCCTAGCACCCTTGCCCCTACCAATGTCACTGCTCTAGCTCTAGGAAGGTGGTGCACTAGGGAAAAACTCCACTGCCCCCTCTGCATGTTACAGGAAATTTGAACTGCCTGCCAACACAACCTGCCAAGCAATCCTTGTGTTCTGTGCTCTGCCAGCTACCAGAGCCAGCAATGTGCAGGAGGTGCCTTTTGATGAACTGCTCTTGCTTGTGCTTTTCCTTCTGTGTCAGGAAACTGGCAAAGCACCTGCAAGGTGCTGGTGGACATTTCAGTGGCATTTTCTGTCTCACCAAAGGTACCTGATGGATCTGTAGGAGGAGGCGGTGGCAGAGGAGAATCCTGGTATTGTAGACTCACTGGCAGATGCTGCTCAGTATAATTGGCAAAGCTGCTGATACCCCCTATGTAGATTGCTGCTTCTGATGCAGGGCCACAAGCACAGACAGGTGAGACCACATTGTCATGCAGACCTGGGATGACCAGCAGTGGGACCAGAACTTTCGCATGAAGAAAGCTACATTTCTGTAGCTTTGCGAACAGCTTGCCTCCACCCTCCAAAAGAGACTCACATGAGGTCAGCCTGGCCAGTACAGAAGTAGGTTTCTATAACTGTCTGGAATCTGGCTAGCCTGCTACAGGTCCATTGCTAACCAGTTTGGGGTTGGAAAGTCGATTATCGATAAAGTGGTGGCAGAGATAACTGAAGCAATCAGGTGTGTGGTTTACCCCAAGGTGGTGGGCATTAAAGATATTCCAGAGGTAATTGCTGGCTTTGAAAGAATGGGGTTTGCTAACTTTGGTAGTGGTATTGATGGGATTCATGTGCCCATAGTTTGCCCTTCTCAAGGAGCACATAAGTACATAAACCACAAAGGGTACTACTCCATTGTTATGCAAGCACTAATGGACCACAGAGGCAGATTTATGAGTGTCAGTGTGGGCTGTACAGGAAAATTTCACAATGCTAGACATTTTCATCACTCAGGAATCTACATTCATGGACAGACTGGGATACCAGTGCCACCAAATGACATTGACATAAACAATGTTACTGTTACCACTGTTATTTTGGGGGACCCCGTGTACCCTCTTTTGCCTTAGCTTCCGAAACTGTACCCTGATTTCAGAGGCCCTGGTGAAAAAAAGGCTTAATTACACTCTCTGCAAGTGCAGAATGGTTGTTGTATGTGCTTTTGGCACATTAATATCACATTGGAGGTGTTTACCATTGGAGGTGTTTACCAAAACCCATTTTGGATGCCAGTGCAATTAATGCTTGTGACAGTCTATACTATTATGGTCACCACTTTTACAAGACTATGATAAATTTTGTACAAAGTATGTCTTGTGAAGTATCATTTGAAAAGTCATAATCTGCTGAGTTTTATTGTCCTTGTAAAATGTGCATATCAACATTGTATAGGAAGTTATAATATTCTACGTATATCATTGTTAACATGCTCCAAGGGCCAGACAAGCAGGTCCAAACCAGTTTTTCAGAGACAAAGACTAACTGGCACCACAGCCAGGTGTTAAAGAGCAATCATCGGCTTAAGCAGCCATTCTTCAGCACTGGAAAGGTGTAAACAAGAAATTTACATTTAATCTCAGAGACCGTTCAAACCTCAGATAACAAGACACTGTTTGTCTGCACCTCAGTGGGGGGTAATCCTCAAAGAGGAGAGAGGGTATAAGAATGAGAGACAATGGCCTCCACCTCACCTCTCCTCCTCCCATATCTCTGCTCATGACATCAATGATTCTCAAACAACTGAAATAAGGAGGAAGTGGTCCCAGGCTGAAAGGAGATGCAGGCTGTGAAATTTATAACAGTGTATGATGAGACAAAACCTTTGCTTCTAAATTCACTTAGCTTGTTAAGTTAGATATTAGTTTCTGTATTACTCTTTTATTTTCTTTAGTAACCAACCCTGATTTTTAAGCATTATCACTTGTAATCACTTAAAATCTATCTTTCTGTAGGTATACTTATCTTATTGCTTTATCTTAACCACTGAGTTTGGATTAGAGTGTGTGGGAAACTCCATCTGTGATAACAAGGCTGGTGCATATATCATTTTCCTTTGCTGAAATGACAGATTTACCATGAGTTTGTATTGTCCAGGAGGGTACTGTGCAGTACAAGATTCACATTTCTGGTGTCAAGACTGGGGCTAAGAACATGTGGGTGTCACCCTGTATGTAATTCATGAGTGACTGGTCAGAGTGTTTGTATTTAACTGTGTTTTACATGCTAAAGGCTGTAAGCAGGCCAGTAGTGGATGTTCTGACAGCAAAGCAGTGTAAAAGGCACCCTAGGCTAGATAATTAAGGGCACACAGTTGTTCAACAGTACAGATTGTACCCTGGGGAATGCCACAATGCTGTCCAAATTACTCTGGCTTGCAGTGCTCTTCACAGCCTTTGTGAAGCCAGAGGTTTGCCATTTCCCCCTGAATGGACCTATGACAGCAAGGGGATGCTGAACTGGTACCCTCAGCCAGAAAATGCAGCTACCACTGTGGGAGCTGGTTGTACCTGGGCAGCAGAACTAAGGGATGTGTTGTGTGCTCACATTATGGACTTGCATGGCCCAGTGGAAGAAGGGGAACAGTACTTGTATGAATGTGTTTTTTGGGGGGAAACAATTGGCTCATTGGAGGGGCAGTGTTTGGGAGAGGGGTAGTCCTGATGCCATGCAATACAAGTCACAATGACATGAGGAACATGAGGAAAAATGAATTTGTATGTGGTTTGGGGGTTCATCATCACAGTGAAAGTTACGAACCTGTGAGCTTTAATCCCAGCTCTACCACTAACTGCTGTGAAGTGTTGAGCAAATCACTTAGCCTCTCTGTGACTCAGTTTCTCTCTCTGTTAAATAAGGATATTAATACTTTCCTATCTGTAGAACAGGGTTCTATGATTTAATTAGTGTTTAGACAGCATTTTAAATGGGTAAACCAGTAAACACTTCTTACTGCCTACTGCACAGGGGTGCTAGGAGGATAAATTCATGACATTTGTAAGGTGCTCTGATATTATGGCAATAGGGGCCATATAACAAATGTGAATAGTGCATATTAGGAACTAAGAGCCTGCAAAGCTTTATTTTAAGAAACAGTTTAATTTTCAAGTTATGTAGGCACAAAAAAGCAGAAAAAATTGAAAATAGGACTTTACAATTGCAAATTTGACCAATTCTTAACTATATCATCACTAGGTATGGAACTATAATTAAATGAGGTACTGTGTAGGGCTATAATTAAATGAAGTACTGCTAACTGGAACTGATGGTCTGGAGCCAAAATGGATTAAGAAATCTGAAAGGAAACAGGACAGACCCTATAATGAAATCCTAAATCTCTGAATTAGAGCTGGTAAACTCTTGCAAAACTGGAAACAAGCAATTTTTACTCTACCAAGACAGAAGTTTATTACTTTTGTTTTGTCATGCATGCATGCATAGTAAGACAAATCCTTTAAAAATGTTGTAAGGGTTACATTAGCCTGCATCATTAGAGTCCAATGCCAACAAAGTAGTCAGTTCTCTAACTTTACACTAAGACAGTTAAATTCTTCTGATATGATTTTCCAGTGGGTATATGAATTCAATTTTTGGCCTCCCCCGCCAATTAAAAACTTGACCTTTGGCTATCCTAGTTTGAGACTTGTTGTGTCAGGAAGAATTAAAGTGCAAGGTTCTCTTTAGGACATGCTGATTACAGCTAGTTGAGACAAATTTACAAAATGCATCCGATGAAGTGAGCTGTAGCTCACGAAAGCTTATGCTCAAATAAATTTGTTAGTCTCTAAGGTGCCACAAGTACTCCTTTTCTTTTTGCAAAACACTTAAGTGATCTAGCAGTTTTATACAGTGCAGAAGGTCTCTAAAATTGGGTCACCAAATCTACAACAGCAGGGTTAGAAAGTATGAAAATCTTGGTATAATCTGTCATTTTGGAATTTCTGATGATATTGTAAAGTGGTACTATAAAAATGAAATGATGCACCTAAATGTAACATGCAGCTCCTCTTTGAAGAAATAGTAATGTCATCAGTATGAAAAGCAAGATTGTCAATGCTTGAGAAAGAATCTCAAGCTCTCTGATTTCAGGCTTATTTTCATGTACTCACAATTGATGCAAGAAATTTAAAACTTCCGCATTTTTTTACAGCTCTCTCCTGCCTTTTAGTTTGCTGGCAGCAATGTGGAATTTGCAATAATCCTGTTATCTGAATTGCTTCAGGGAACAGGACTACTGTAATTGCACTCTGCTGCCAGCACATAAAAGCAAAGCAGAGCATCAGAGGAGAGCAATACAAGAACACAAGCATGAAGAGAGAGAACAGAAGAAAAGAAAAGGGAGACAACATAGAATGGGCACAGAAAAGGCAGTTGAGAAACAGTACAAAGCATGAAAACTATGAACACCATGAGCAAGAGTCAGGGCCAGTTCTAGGATTTTTGCCGCCCCAAGCAAAAAAATTTTTGGCCACCCCTGTTTTTTTGTCTCCCCACCCCGGCCCCCCAACTCCGCCCCTTCCCAACCCCTTCCCCAAAACCCCGGCCCCGCCTCCTCCCCCAGGCGTGCTGCATTTCCCCCCCATTGCTTCCTGAAGCTCCCCCCCCGCAACCCCTCGCCCTATCTCACCTCCGCTCTGCCTGCTCCCCTGAACACACTGCCGCTCCGCTTCTCCCCCTCCCTCTCAGGCGAGGGAGAGGCAGCGCATTCAGGGGAGCAGGTGGAGTGGAGGTGAGCGAGGGTGGGGGGAGCGTAGGAAGTAACGGGGGGGGGAGTGGAACCGCTCCCCGCTCCAGCTCACCTCCGCTCCACCACCGCCGCCTCCCCCAGTGCGCTGCCACTCGGCTTCTCCTCCCTCCCTCCCAGGCTTGCCGCGTGAAACAGCTGTTTCGCACGCTGCAAATCTGGGAGGGATGGGGGAAGAAACGGAGCGGCGGCAGCGCACTCAGGGGAGCAGGCGGAGGCGGAGCGGAGGCGAGCTGGGGCGGCGGGGGCACATTTCTAGGGGCGGCATGGCTGGCACCGGAATGCCACCCCTAGAAATGTGCCGCCTCAAGCACCTGCTTGTTTTGCTGGTGCCTAGAGCCGGCCCTGGCAGCAGTAAATAACAATAGTCATATAGCTCCTCCCTGAAGCACTCTCATAGCTATATTATGATTTCTATTGCTGTAAGATATTACCCTTTTAAAACACATACACATACAACAAATGAGGAAGTCCAATTTAAAAAGAGAAAGAAAGGATTTGGAAGGGAAGGTAATAGAGGGCCAAGAGAAGTCATTCTAAAAATACATTAAAAGCACCAAAACAATTAAAATTTAGAAGCAGGAAGGGATGAAATGAGAAATATTTTGCAGGGGAGCAAGTTTCACACCACAAGACTATTGCAGCGAAAGTGCAATTGCCTGTAGACTTCAAATATGATGGCGTGATCTTTAAATGGCAAGTGGGATGCGACTGCAGTTACATGTCCGTACAAGGTTCAAGTACCAGGCCTATAATGCAGTCAGGCCTAGTCCGTGAGAGGCAGACAAATGTAAAAAAACCCCACATAGCAGTATCATATAAACACTGTAGTTAATGGTGCTACTGAATTGGGAATAAGCAAAAATGATGGAGAAGCCCAAGTGACAGCCCAACAAAGAAGGAATTAAAATAATCAAGCCCAGTGTTCGCAAGGGCAATTATTACTGTTGTTAGGTTATCACTGAGACAATGTGGGTGAAGTAATAACTTTTACTGGACCAACTTCTGTTGGCGAGAGGGACAAGTTTTTGTGCTTACACAGAGCTCTTCACCAGGACACTTTGGTTATCGTGACATAAATACTGTATGTAACCTGCACAAATTCTGAAATTAAAGAAAGCAGCATTTCTGTATCATATCAAACACATGGCTTTCCACAAAAAGAGCACAATCAACAGGGATGCCAACATTCTAAACCTCAGTCACTTCCTCTCAAGGAATTCCCTCAACAAGTGAGGACACAAAAGAGCAAGCGTTTCTACAAAACAGCAGACTGGTATTCCCAGTCTAAGGAGGAGAAGCATCCAGCTGGTAATATCAAGCATTCTCCCAGAGCAGAAACTAAAGCTGCAGGGTCCCTGGGTCAAGAGATATCCAGTTTTGTATGATTAGCAAAACAAGGATATTCTAACCCCTTGTCCGGGGATCATCTTATCAACAACATGAGTACCTGGAGTAAAACCATTTTTCGGTGTAGCCATTCTGTGGGCACTCTCTTCATCCCCCTAAAGAAACATCTACACCACACACTCAGCCCAGGTCTGTGGTACCTGGGCTTGGGAACTCAGTGTTTCCAAGCCCATGTTTGAGTGTCCACACTGCATTGCAAACCTAGGTTTACAATTGCTGGACCCGGGGGTCTCACAGTTGTGCTAGCGCATCCATATTGCGCTACAAAGACCTTTGAGTCTGTAGCTTGACCTGTGTCCACACTGCAAAATGACAGGGCTTAGATGCAAGTCATAGCAGAAGTGGGGGTCTGACCCACCCCCCTACCAGGGTCCTAGGACTTGAATGCTTGCTGGCACGAGTCAGACCGATTTGTATGTGGATGGAAGAGGGGTTGGGGCTCAAACCTGAATCAAAGCCCAAGCTTAGTGTACAGCATAGACACACCTTAAATAAACTCAAGGAATTATTCTTCCAGGAAATCCTGTGCTTTGGCTGATCTGAACAATATCTGTGAGGACACCAATATCAGTGTTGACACAAGATCAGATAACTCGGTCATGAAATTCCCTATTAAATATGATGTGGCCCACACACCAGCAAAACCATCAACTTTTGTCTTGCATCATGGCCATAGGAGAAGATAAGAGATGGCCAGATGTTCAAATAACCTACTGCAGATACCGGTTTATCTCATGTATTTCTACAGTTATACTGCACCTCCCTTTCACTCACCATGAGGTAGGTGAAGCATTCAATATCCACCTGGAACCAGCCATGCCAAACTGGATCTCTGCATCATCATCATCCAACCAGATTTTAGTGATCCACACCAATGTCTAGATAACTCTCCACACAACGATCAAGAAGTAAAGTGAAGTTATTCAAAACAGATCTAACATTATCCATTCAAAAACTCATGCAGGAAGAGCCTATGCTACCTGTTTCACTCTGGCCACATGAATTCTTCACAATGTGAGTCAAAGTTATTTGCTAAAGAAACCTAAAACCAGGAAACTTTTGCCATCCTTGAGAATCACCTGCTAACTCCCTCACCAATGTCATTTTCCCCACAAGGAACCACCTTTCATCTACCCCAACACTAAAAACACAAAAGGCAGGAATTCTCACTCTCATTACCTCAGTGCCTGATAGATGTATATACATCACAAGGGAAATAACGATGAAGAAAACTCATACCCCCAAACATTCCAAACAAAAGAAAAACCACAAAAAATAAAACAAAAGTGGGGGAAAACTCACTAATTCTTCACTTAAAACATCAAAAGCCAAAGAAGACTTTGCCACAGACTCTCAATATAGAAATTAAAACAAAAAATTATTCATAAACTCAATCACACATAAAGATGCTCCAGAAACATAACCATCTGGGGGGAAGAGGAAGAAAGGAACAAACAGGTAATGGGTAATAAAATGCATTTGCTGACCTCAGCACCCCACTCCTCGCCACAAATCAGGGTACTCTGAAGGAACAGCTTTTTTCTTTGCTCTCCTGAGTTAACTATGGAGCTCCTGAGTGTACAGGTTGAAATTAAAATACAGAAGATGATATTTGGGAACAATCTTCTTACACTTAAAAAAAGAGGGGTCTACAAGGGGGAGAATATAATGGGTTTAGATTGAAAGCCTATGTTCCAAGTTGGCTGTAAACTCTGCTGGGGAAGAAGCAGTGTAATATTTCATTAGAGAGCCACTGTCTGAGCACTAAATAGACCTAACATTAAAAAGCAGAAGTAATATAGATCACTCATTTTTTAGCAGTATTAATGCTCAGAGAGGAGACTGAAAGGGTAAAAACTCATGCTTTTGATACCAATTCCATGATTTTACTTAGCAAGTATCCTGATTTTTGTACTCTTGAAAAAGAGCAATATTGGTTGAGCCTATAGCATACATCAATGTAGCAGAGTTATAGACCCACCTACTAATTCCCATCAACATTTCAGAATGGATGTTCATAATGAGGAAGGTTAAATATATTATCTAATCAGTATCAGCTGAGCAGTTCTCTTGCTTTAGCTCATAAATGTTAACTTGAGTACTCAACAGAATTCTATGTTCAGCAAAAAAAAAAAGACATTAAATAGCATGAAGTATTTGCTTCATACAATATTGCTATGCTTTGTTTTCAATCAAAGATGATAAACTGCAACTAAAATTCAAACATTTGAAAGTTATATTGAAATACTTCTGTTTTGTAGGAGGCTAGTAACATCTGCAAGTGGGTAAATTAACTCAGCATATTACTATTTCTTTTGAGTACGGTCCCTTGCTGGCCACTTCTGGGGGCCACCTGAGGTTAGTGCTGCCCAGCTAGAGTCTGTATCCTGAACCCTCTCCCGCACCCCAACCCCCGGCCCAGCCCTGAGCCCCATCCCGCACACAAACTCCCTCCTAGAGCCCGCACCCCCTCCAGCACCCCATCACCCCTTGCCCCAGCTCTGAGCCTCCGCTGCACTCTGAACCCATTGGCCCCAGCCTGGAGTCCCCTCCTACACCTCCGCAGTCCGAACCACTTGGCTCCAGGCCTGAGTGCCCTCCTGCAACCAAACTCCCTCCCAGAGCCTGCACCCCATCCCCTTGCCCCAGCTCTAAGCCCCCCCCATACTCTGAACCCATTGGCCCCAGCCCGGAGTCCCCCTCCTGCACCCCTGCACTCCGAATCCCTTGGCCCCAGCTCAGAGTCTGCACCCCCAGGTGGAGTCCTCACCCCCTCCTGCACCCCAACCTCCTGCAACAGCCTGGTGAAAGTGAGTGAGGGTGGGGGAGAGCGAGTGATGGAGGGAGGGGTGATGGAATGAGTGGGGGCAGGGCCTCGAAGAAGGGGCAGGACGGGGCAAGGCCTCAGGGAATGGGCAGGGCAGGGGGTGTGGCAAGGGTGTTCGGTTTTGTTCAATTAGAAAGTTGGCAACCCTATTTCTACTTAAGGAGAAGATTAGGTCTTCACCATCTTTAAAGTCTTACAGTCGATAAAAACTATGACGACAAACTCTGGGCCAGATTTTCAGCTAATGTAAACCAGCATATGTCTGCTGAAGACAAAGTATGCAGAGTTACTCTGAGAATCTGGCTTTCTGATTCAAAGGCCCTCATTATCAACACATGGATCATGGAAGCACAGGCACAAAAATGCAAGCACTTACATAAGTAAACCAGCAACTGGTCTCACATCCAGATAATTAAGAGCCTGACTTCCCTTTTTCCCCACACAGCTGTGTGTGCAACCAAAGTACATAAGTGTGTAAAAGCAGCCATGCAATTATACATGCATTTCTTCATATGTAAGAAGGCTTCTACCCAGGAAAATGGAGTTCTCAAAATCTAGAGTTGGTGATGGAAAATGGCACTAAGGCCCTGTCTTTTACTGAACTCTTCAAATCTTGATTTAAATCAAGTTACAGAGAATCCACCATCTACTTTAGTTCAAACCAGCAAGTGATCTATGCCCCAGGCTGCAAAGGAAAACAAAGAACAACCAGGGTCTCTCCCAGTCTTACCTACGGGGGGAAATTCCTTCCTGACCCCAAATATGGAGATCAGTTAGCCCCTGAACACATGGGTGAGACCCACCAGCCAGATGCCTGGGAAAGAATTCTCTGTAGTAACTAAGAGCCTTCCCTATCTAATGTCCCATCTACCATTTAATGAAATCTTTAGATTTATTGCACTTGGACTCACTTTCAGCTTGGTCTTAAAAATAATGTAAGAATTCCTCTAGTTAAGTAAAAGTACAAGTACATTGTTTCTGATAATGCAAGCAACAAAACCAAGGAGAATTTTATGATGTTACATTTGCAGACCATGGCTAGCTGATCAAAAATCTGTATGTCTCCCAACAAATTCTTTATTTTTATCTTTTCAATAAGCTTTACATATAACAAAATGCCAAATGAATCTCTCTGATAGTGTTAGATACCACAAACACCATATTATGTAAATTTACATAAAGTATCTAGAAGCCACAAAAAACAATTGTAAGATAAAATTTACCCCAAAACTTTAGCAGCAAATGTTGTATTAAAAAAATTAAGATTAATGATATTTCTCTCTCTCCTTGATTTCTTTGTTGTACTTTCCCCGCTTTTATATCCTTGTATCAGTGTTCCCCGTAAGTAGGTTTCCAACAAACTAATTTTTTTGTCATGTTTAATAATTTTTTAGGTTTTCCATTTATTTTCTTTCACTTATTCTCTGATTCTGTGTCACTTTTCATATTATTTTTCTCTTTCCTGTCTATATCTTCTATCAGTATGGTTTATTATACATTTTAGATATCTTTTTGTTCCTTCCTCTCATCTCTTCATTTGTTGAAATTCTACTAAACATCCTTCTCTCCCTTTTCACATTTTCTCTCCTTACCACATCCACTCATTAGGTAACCTCTGCTAAGTTTCAAAAGGTCTTCACTTGGCTCAAACATTCTCTCCTGTTCCCATAACATGGTTGAGGTCATCCCAAAGAATCTCTTCTCCACTCATCCCAAATTGACAGGGTCAGAAAAACATGAAGAGTGTCTGCCAACTTCATGCAGTATTATGGTTGTCACACTACTACCTTAGTACTTCTCAATCCTTCACAGCTGTTTAAGCTTTTCTGATCCATTTGTAGAAAGGAACAGAATATTACTACATCTCCTAGCTAAGAGTAATGAAGATTTCTAAGAGCTTCATGCTGAGCTTTAACATTAACGTACCTTTATGTCGTCTCTGTTAGGTAAGTATCCCCATTTTATAAATGAGAAAACTGAGGCACAGAATGGTTAAGTTACCTTCCTAAAGTCAGACAGGAATAAAATCCAGGGATGAAATCCTGCCCCCACTAAAGTCAGTGAGAGTTTTGACACCGAGTTCAATGAGGCCAAGATGTCACCCAAGGTCTCCTTACTTTCTGTCCTGTGTATTGAACCATAAGTAAATCCTTTCTTCCAACTAAGAGGCAGGAATGTCTGGCAGCTGCAGCCTGTGCTGCATTGGGAATCACTGCTATGTCTGGATCCTGCTGAATAAAATGTTTAGAGCGAAGAGCAGCTAACAAGTCATTCTTCTCCTGAGCCAAAACTCCTAGGTAATCTGTGGGTACAAAGAGTAACTACTTCACATTTGGGGACAATTTATACCTTCAAATCAGTGGCAGTGCTATGGGTACCCGCATGGCCCCATAGTAGCCAACATTTTTATGGCTGACTTGGAACAACACTTCCTCAGCTCTTGTCCCCTAATGCCCCTACTCTACTTGCGCTACATTGATGACATCTTCATCATCTGGACCCATGGAAAAGAAGCCCTTGAGGAATTCCACCATGATTTCAACAATTTCCATCCCACCATCAACCTCAGCCTGGACCAGTCCACACAAGAGATCCACTTCCTGGACACTATGGTGCTAATAAGCGATGGTCACATAAACACCACCCTATACCGGAAACCTACTGACCGCTATGCCTACCTGCATGCCTCCAGCTTTCATCCAGACCACACCACACGATCCATTGTCTACAGCCAAGCTCTACGATACAACCGCATTTGCTCCAACCCCTCAGACAGAGACAAACACCTACAAGATCTCTATCAAGCGTTCTTACAACTACAATACCCACCTGCTGAAGTGAAGAAATAGATTGACAGAGCCAGAAGAGTACCCAGAAGTTACCTACTACAGCACAGGCCCATCAAAGAAAATAACAGAACGCCACTAGCCATCACCTTCAGCCTCCAACTAAAACCTCTCCAACGCATCATCAAGGATCTACAACCTATCCTGAAGGACGACCCATCACTCTCACAGACCTTAGGAGACAGGCCAGTCCTTGCTTACAGACAGCCCCCACAACCTGAAGTAAATATTCACCAGCAACCACACACCACACACAGAACCACTAACCCAGGAACCTCTCCTTGCAGCAAAGCCTGTTGCCAACTGTGTCCACATATCTATTCAGGGGACACCATCATAGGGCCTAATCACATCAGCCACAATATCAGAGGCTCATTCACCTGCACATCTACCAATGTGATATATGCCATCATGTGCCAGCAATGCCCCTCTGCCATGTACATTGGTCAAACTGGACAGTCTCTACGTAAAAGAGTTAATGGACACAAATCAGACATCAAGAATTATAACATTCAAAAACCAGTCGGAGAACACTTCAATCTCTTTGGTCACTTGATTACAGACCTAAAAGTGGCAATTCTTCAAAAAAAACCTTCAAAAACAGACTCCCAACAAGAGACTGCTGAATTGGAATTAATTTGCAAACTGGATACAATTAACTTAGGCTTGAATAAAGACTGGGAGTGGATGGATCATTACACAAACTAAAACTATTTCCCCATGTTTATTTCCCCCCCCCCACCACCACCGTTCCTCAGACATTCTTGTCAACTGCTGGAAATGGCCCACCTTGATTATCACTACAAAAGGTCCCCCCTCACACACTCTCCTGCTGGTAATAGCTCACCTTACCTGATCACTCTCCTTACAGTGTGTGTGGTAACACCCATTGTTTCATGTTCTCTGTGTATATAAATCTCCCCACTGTATTTTCCACTGAATGCATCCGATGAAGTGAGCTGTAGCTCACGGAAGCTTATGCTCAAATAAATTTGTTAGTCTCTAAGGTGCCACAAGTCCTCCTTTTCTTTTTAAAGAGTTATTAGTTACTATAAGAAATCTTACAGATGCTGTGAACAGCTCAGAACCAAGTATCTTATATGAAGGAAATTTGTTTTTTATTTAGTTAACCAACATGATGGGAACTTAAGTGAAGAGAAAAAGGAGACATCTCTATATAATACAGTATAATATAAATGCATCCAATAGCCATTTTTGAAAAAAAGTGTATAGTTTACTTTGGAGTTTTGAATTCCACTATCAACTTTGTTTTTGAGGCATTTATAACTTTGTCATTTTAATTTGCTTGATGCTGAAATTTGCCATTCAGGGCCCCACTCCAAATATATTTTTGTTATTTGCTCCCCTCCCCACCCAACATTTCATTTAAATTGGTTTGGCCAGTTCTTTGTAGGGTTGTCAACTTTCTATTTTCTGAAAACAGGGCACTACAGCACGTCCCTTTTTGACTGGACTTTCCGGCCGAAAACCAGACACCTGGCAACCTTTGTTCTTTGTCTTATGCTTACGCACACACACACCCCCACACCCCTACCCAACAAACAAAATGAAATTTTACAGGTACCTAAGGCATGTTTTGACAAAATGCAGTAACTGATTTTTCAAGATACACATACAGCATATCAGAGGGCAGGATCAGGTGTTTATTCATTAGTTTTGATTAGTGACACTGGGTATTTTGGAGAGAGAAATTAATTGGCAGAATTATTTAAAAGTTTCAAAAAAAGATCATGCATTTAAAGTAACTACTTTTCATGTATGGGTTCCTACATGATAATAACGTATACTGTACTGTGCAAAAACTAAAATAGCACACATTGTCCTGACACACTGTGTCACACAGCTCTAGAATGATATGCATTCTGTTAGGGCCTGACCTTGTATCACTAAAGTCTGAGAGCACAATTAGGTCCTTCATGCAGAATATTCTTATAAGGCAAAATTAATCAACTCAGTGTTAATGTCATTATTATAATGTACTTATATCTTGCTGTGCCTTGCTGTGCTGTGCCCAGAGTGAAACACAGATGGTAGGTTACATGATGCATTGTTCTCATATCTTTTCAAATAACTAGATAAGTTATGAAGTAAGTGGCAGCTTGAACTCTGTGCTTGGGAAAAATGAAGTGTCCATTAAATTGTACCAACATGAATAAAGACCTAAAAACTATAACTAATGAGGCAATTCTATTCTCTGACAAACATGTGAACGTCTGCACTATGCATAACTGGTCAAGCTAATTACAGTGGTTTACTTTTGTCTGCTGGTTTGTAAATGATATTAGGTTTTTGAACTTTGGGTACATTCATGTTCAGACTGAATTATGTCACCAACCTTATCCAAAAAGAACAGTACTGCTTTTTGCTGGTTCTCTTCATCTGCATTTAGTTTGTGTCTCCCAATGGAAGCAATCAGCTGTGTCTCTTGTTCTAGAAGTGCACAGAGGGCTGCCTTTCTTTCTGCTCCAGCGAGAGTGCTGTTAATGCGCTCAATCTCCTCCTGCCTCCATGCTATATTCATTAAAAAAAAATGGATTTTAAAACTTCTAAAAGTTTACCAGCTGGACATTTTTGCTTTCACATTCTGTCAATATGTATTTATTTTTCAATGTTTAATGCCAAACTTTCAGTTTCCTAACAAATGACTTGTACATTTTTAAGTTTGTTATGCATATTTTTCATACAAATTAGACAGCACAGAGATGGATCAAATTATGATATAGATATGCTATGTACATTCATCTCCCCAGAGCTGCCATCTTGTGCTCGACAATCTAAAATGTTATTGAGAAAAGATCCCTAGGCCTTACAGTTGTAAAGAAAATCTTCAAAACATGAATCAAGTGTAACTGAAAAAATGAATTCTCCTGAGTTTGCAGAGAGCCTGAAACAATAGTTCTAAAAAGTGTGAACAGTTCCAGTTCATTTCAATGAGGTATTAACTCAGACATCCAATGACAGTTTAAAAACCTATATTAACTCTTTCATTGCTGATCAAAGCATGTAAGAAATCAAAAAATTTATATTATGAACATCTGCCCAAGTTACTAGAAGTGATATCTCATTTTGGCACCTTTAGTGGTTGATGCTTAGAGTCCTACCATTTCTGTCCAATCAAAAAGTCAAGCCCAAGGAACCTAGGGACATCAAATCCGCAGTGAGGTGGAATCAAGCCCAAACAGTCCAGCAGAGTCCATGCATTTATTGGAATCCTTTTGAGAGGAAGCCAAGCCCAAGAAGTCCACCAATGGAGCTCAGCTGAGGACTCATGATCCTGTTTTGAACATTTACAGAATATACTGTATAGTGAGCAGAGTTCCATTTGTGGGCAAACCTAGGTAAAATACCAGTACTTCCTCCTTCTCCCCTCCCCCCAATAGTTTGATCCCTGAACATAGATATTGTGCACCAAAATCATGAGATAAAAGCAATTACAGTATGTAAATCATATCACACAGCTGAGAATCTGGCCTTCTGACTCCTAGAACCACATTATCAAAAAAAAAAAAACTAACAGTGGAAAGCCAGGGAGAAAATCGTTAGAGCAACTGCAGCACTTGAATATACAAGCCAGGCAACTGTACTAACTTGTTTAAATAACTATTACATACATATATAGATCATAGAATCATAGACATATTGGGCTGGATGTGACCTCGAGAGGGCATCTAGTCCAGCGCTTGGCATTGAGGCAGGACCAAGTAAGGTTAGATCAACCCTGACAGCCAAACCTGTTCTTAAAAACCTCTAATGATGGGGATTCCTCAATCTCCCTTGAAAGCCTTAATTAATTCCAGTGCTTAATTATCCTTATAATTATAAGGTTTTTCCTAATATCTAACCTAAATCTTCCTTGATGCAGATTAAGTATCCTAAACCCAGTGGACATGGAAAACAATCAATCCTTAATCTCTTTATAACAGCCTTTAACATATACGAAGATTGTTATCAGATTCCCCCTCAAGTCGTCTTCTCTCAAGATTAAAGATGCTCAGGGTTGTTGGGTTTTTTTAACCTTTTCTCATAGGTCAGGTTTTCTAAAGGTTTTATCATTTTTGTTGGTTTTCTATGAACTCTCTCCAATTTGTCCACATTATTCCTAGTGTGGCACCCAGAACTGGACACAACACTCCTGCTCCAGCCTCACCAGTGCCAAGTAAAGTGGGACAATTACCTCTTCTGTCTTTCACACAACACAGCTGTTAATATACCCCAGAATGATATTAGCCTTTTTTGCAACTACATCACATTGTTGACTCACATTCCATTTGTGATCCACTGTAACTCCCAGATCCTTTTCAGCAGTACTACCACCTATCCAATTATTCCCAATTTTGCATTTGCGCATTTGAGTTTTCTTTCCTAAGTGAAGTACTTTGCACCTGTATTTACTGAATTCCATCTTGTTGATTTCAGACCACTTCTCTAATTTTTCAAGGTTGAGTTGAATTCTAACCCTGACCTCCGAAGTAAAGTAACTCCTCATTTAAAGTCGTCCCGGTTAACGTTGTTTCCTTGTTACATTGCTGATCAATTAGAGAACATGCTTGTTTAAAGTTGCACAATGCTCCCTTTTAACACTGTTTGGCAGCCGCCTGCTTTGTCCACTGCTTGCAGAAAGAGCAGCCCGTTGGAGCTAGCTGGTGGGGGCTTGGAACCAGGGTGGACTGGCAGCCCCCCTATCAGCTCCCCGCTCCCCTAAGTTCCCTGTGCGGCAGCCGCCCAGCAGGCTATCAATTGCCGGCAGTTCAGCTGTCCATCCCCCCCACTGCCATGTGCTGCTCCTGCCCTCTGCCTTGGAGCTGCTCCCGGGAGCCTCCTGCTTGCTGTGCAGGGATGGTGATGGAAGAGAGGGGTGATAATGTCAGGGTGTCCCCCTCCCCTCTGCTCCTGCCCCCCGCTTATCCCCATCTTCATAGAGTGGGGCGGGGGCGGGGGGGAACACAACTAGCAGCAGCTGCTGTCTTAACTTGCTGATTTACTTAAAAAGGCAGTGTACTTAGAGTGGGGTCAGTGTACTTAAAGGGGCAATGCACATCTCTCTCTCTCTCTCACACACACACATAGGGTGTGTGTCTCTGTCTGCCATGCTGTCTCCCCTCCCTCCATTTGTGCTGCCTTGTAGAGTGTGAGGCTACATTAACAACAATGTGTTAACCCTTGTGGGCTCAGCCGAGTGCTAGTTCATCATTTAGCAATAAGGCATTCCCTGAGAAATATCCCACCCTCTGCCTTCACCACCTCAACCAAGCTTCACAGTCATCATTGCTGTGTACAGTATTAAATTGTTTGTTTAAACCTTATACTGTCATGTGTGTCTGTGCCAAAAGCCTTACTAAAATTAAGATATATCAAGTTTACAGTTTCCCTGCATCCACTAAGCCAGTAACCCTGTCAAAGAAGGAAATTAGGTTGCTTTGGCATGATTTGTTCTTGATAAATGCAGGATGGCTATTGCTTATAACCCTATTATCCTCTAGGTCCTTACCAATTGATTGTTTAATAATTTGTTCCAGTATCTTTCCCAATATTGAAGTTAGGCAGGCTGGTGTATATTCCCTGGGTCCTTTTTGTTCCTCTTTTTAAACACAGATACTAAGTTTGCCCTTCTCCTCTTCTCTGGGACCTCAACTGTTCTCCATGAGTTCTCAAAGATAATTGCTAATGGTTCCAAGACTGCTTCAGATAGTTCCTTAAAGTAGTTTAGGATTAATTTCATCAGGCCCTAAATATTCTTTAACCTGTTCTTTCCCTATTCTGGCTTGTGTTCCTTACCCCTTGTTGTTAATATTGTGTTAAATATGTGGTCATAGTTAAACTTTTTAGTGAAGGCTGAAGCAAAATAGGCATTAATAACCTCAAACTTCTTGATGTTATCCATTATTAGCTCTCCTTTCCTGCTAAGTAGTGGGCCTACACTTTCCTTTGCCTTTTTGTTGCTCCTAATATATTTATAGAACCTCTTCTTATTGTCTTGTATGTCCCATGCTAGGTGTATATGCACACACACATCTATCTTGGCTTGTTTCGTACTGCCCATTACCACAGTGTATAAATGCTGATAGATAGATAGATAGATACATGCACATACACTTATGAACTTATTTCTGTTCCTAACAATATCAAAATGTTTTAAAATGAGATAGTGACTTTTCTTTATGTATTATATAATCAACCTGGAATTTTCTTTGTGAGATTTTTTATTTTTTTGGAAAGTAAAGAATTATCTGCATACATAAAACCTTTCTTAAAATATTATTCCAAAACAGTCACACAGCAAAGCATACATGTCAAGAAAACAGTATATAATGTATACTTAATGGGGGGAGGGCAGGAAATCTAACATAATACCCTATCCCAGGAAAAAGCTGCACAAAGAAAAGGTTTATTCACTTCTTATCTCCAGCACCTTATGCTTTTTCATTTTAGAAGATTTTAACTCATTTCCTTAAGGCTCCTTTTGCTATAGTTTTAATGCTAGGCTGCCTGACAAATTCACAGTATCCCAAGGTACTTCTAAGAGCAATCATTTTAGTCAACAATAGCATTGCATAGCCCAAAGCTTCATATAACACAAGGAGGCAGGAATTTAAAAGACAAAACTAATAAATATAGTAAGCAAGGTTGTGTTTAAGAGACTAAAAGGTGTTTAGATACAGCTATTGGAATTGTCTAGATTCACTTATTGAATTCAGGCAACCAGTTTAAAAATGCACCTTATAGTGTAACTGCTTTACAGGTATTGAGAAATCTCCAGTCTTTAACTATTCCCATGTACCCATTTTACATTTTAATAATAAAATTGCCTTACTAAAATATTATATATATTATATAAACTAGAGCTTGTTTACTATTCATGCTAAAAAAAAAAGAAAAAGAAAAAAGAGACTGACAACAATTCTAGCCAGTTCTGGCTGACCCTGTCACAAACCACCCCTGTTGTGATCACTGGCAATGCCCTTCACAGATCTTTAGAGGCCAGTAATCTCCTTCTATTACTGTCACAGTGATTTAGTTTGTATAGTCTGTTGACACTGTAAGAATGTGAAAGTACTTCTAGCTGCAGGTGGAAAAAAAAGTGGTTCCTAGAATCACTAAGCTCTGTTATAATGAGGTGACTGCAGGTCACTGTACAGAGAAGCACCTAGTTAAACAAACAAACAACAAAAGCAAACAGTCAATAATTTATATAATGACTGATTTTTTTCCAACATCTGTAATGAAATTTTCTTTTACATTGTTTGTACTGGCACAAACTTCTTGTGTTTCCTAGATACTACATTCCTCAACTTGCACAGCTCAGGATTTTATTTATGAACCAGATGGTATTTTAACTAAACAAAAGAAACACTTATATAACCACAAGTTTCAAATAAAAAAATAGAAAGACTAATTCAGGATTTCAAGTCCATCTTTGCTGGTTCTATCTCAAATAAGCCTCTTCAAAGACAACCAAGTGGCCCGGGTCACATTGTTAATTATGAAACAGGTTTTAAAATAAATGCTATGGGGCTCCAGATTCCAAACATAAGCACTAACAGTAAATGGCCAAGCTTTTCAAAATGACTTGCTATTTTGGAGTCCTCAATTTTTGGGTACCCAACCTGTCACACATCTTTCAGGAGCCTGATTTAAGAAAGTGCTGCACACTCACACTCTGAAAATCAGGCCACTTGAAGGTGTCTCATATTGGGTGCCCAAAAACACCTACAATCACTAGTCACTTTTGAAAATTGTGGCCAATAACATCAATACTACTTAGCACTTGAACAGCAGTTTAGCCTTTCAGATGCTTGAAGTTTGGCAGAATCAGAACAGATGCAAGTAGAACTCAGGAGTTTTTAGCTCACTATCTTGAATTCAGTTCACTAGACAATGCTGTCCCCATCACCACTTGAGCCACAGAAGTAATGTTATCAGAGGCTACCAACAGACCACAACAGTCTTATTCAATATGAGAAATTTTAGAGGAATTCCTGTAGTTTGATTATATGACAACATTTGCACAAGGCCAGTTTTTAGATATTGTTTTTCTTCAGAAAGGTATGCTCTGATATTCTCTGTGTAATATTTGTATGTTCAGATCATTCTCCTGTTGCTGTTATAGCAGGTATCCCTCTGCAGCACCTCCTTCGTGTTATTGCAAGGGAAAGTTATAAAGGTCTTGCTATACTAGAAGACATGATTCATTTCAGTGAGGGATAAGTGTGACTTGCACCCCATAATGCTTTATAGAAATATGCTTATGAGTGTAAATATGACATAACTGGAATATGTTTTATGCTAGATATGCCATGTAACATATCTTTGCAAAGGTTATGTTCTTCTGCATGTATTCATCCTATTCATATGCATGTATCATTTTTATATCTGAATTTATGAGCGTTGGCTATCTGTTGTATTTAAAGTGTTTGCTGTAGAAACCACCTAGGGCAGATTTGGTCAACATAGTGGGAAGGGGTTATTCAAGTAATTGGGAGTACTTGGTTAACAATGGACCTTGATATATGCCAATCCACATCTGAGCTTTCCTGGGAACATCCTGTAGAAAACTGAGTCATGCATGAACATGTGACTTGCCCATGTGACTCCAAAACTCCATTCTGTAGCTGGATTCTACACAGGGGGAGACAGGGGTTTCCACCCACGAGAGAGACTATATATGCTCCTGGGAAAACCCCTTCATTTGGTCTTCAGCTGGCTCAAGAGATAGCCTCTCCACCCCAAGGAGATGCCTGAAAGAAACTGAAACAAAAGACATTAACTACAGGGGTGTGAGTGATTGCTGGACCCAGACTAGAAGAAGGCTAGTCTGTCAAAGAAGCTTATTGGAACATCTCTGAGGGTGAGATTTACCTGCATTTAGTTTCCTACTGTATTAGGCACAGATTTGCGTGTTTTATTTTATTTTGCGTGGTAATTCACTTTGTTCTGTCTGTTATTACTTAAATCCTACTTTTTGTATTTAATAAAATCACTTTTTATTTATTAATTAACCCAGAGTATGTATTAATACCTGCGGGGGGAGGGGAGGGAGAAGGGGGGAAACAGCTGTGCATATCTCTCTATCAGTGTTATAGAGGGTGAACAATTTATGAGTTTAGCCTGTATAAAGTTTATACAGGGTAAATGCATAATTTATTTAGGGTTTGGACCCCACGGGGAGTTGAGTATCTGAGTGCTGGAGACAGGAGCACTTCTTAAGCTGTTTTCAGTTAAGCCTGCAGCTTGTGAGGGACGTGGTTCAGACTTGGATCTGTGTTTGCAGCAGGCAAGCATGTCTGGCTCAAACAAGGCAAGGCACTGAAGTCCCAAGCTGGCAGGGAAAACAAGCTCAGAGGTAATCTAGGCACATTAGGTGGCAGTCCCACAGGGGTTTCTGTGATCCAACCCGTCACAATAAGACTCAGAAGACTCACATGCAGGACACTAACAAGTTCAGTAAATGGTCAGAGGGAAATAAAAGAGGAGAGAAGAAGAAAATTAAGATTAAAAGGACATCAGAGGATGAGAGGGGATTAAGGACATGTGTATGTTGTCTTTTGAGTTTTGGCTAAAATATTACAAACCTCTGTGGCAGTTTAGATGGTTAAAATTCTGAACTATGGACATTAAATCTGTATTTCGTATGGATTTATTTTCAGCTATTTAAGTGCATCACAGTTATGTTAATCTTATTACATTTCAAGCAAACAAACAAACAAAAAAAATTCCAGTTCCTCCAACTGAAGTCAGCAATAGAAATGGATGAAGACAACAGTAAATCTATCAGACAGAACAATTATCAGCTGTATTTGGTAACCTGATTATTTCCTAATATGAAACAGAAAATATTTGACTGCTAGATAGTAATTTACTTTTAAAAGTACTTCATTTTTAAAGTACTTCCATTGCAAACTGAAAAAAAGTAATGGAAACATTACTCTGTAAAAGTTTGTTTTTAACAAAACCTACATTTGAGGCCTGAGACAATTTGAAAATGCCTCTAAGAAAAACTTACATTCTAAAGCATGGTAAAGTAGTTCAAAGTCTTCCTTTGTTTTAGGATTCAATCTTCGCTCATGCTCCCTTCTCAATCTTTCTTCCTTCTCTCTTTTTTTCCTTAACTCTTCTTGTGCCTCCCATTCTAACCGCAACCTTTTTTCTTCTCTTAATTTCTGTACAACATTTATGGCATGCCATCGTCGGAAATATGTCTGTATTACTATTACCTAAATAGAGTATAAAACAGATGAATAATTATCCATTTAAAGTACAATGCCAGAAATTTTGTTTTAAGTAGAAGAGAAATTTGTTAGAAATTACAATTTTGTTTAAAATGTACAAAAACTAAATCATGACCTTCACTGTACTCCTACCAAGGTAGATGATAGTTCTGTTATTGACTTCAGTGAGAGCACAATTGGGCCTAAGTGTACCACTGACTATCTAGCTTCAAGTTATCAAATGTATGCCTGACCTGTGATTATAAAATATGGCTACCTCATGATCTTATCTCAAATTCCTCCTCAAAACTCTCCTTTGCCATGATGCCTACACAAAACTTGCTAAGGATTAGGCCGCTGGTATGCTGAAACAACTGCCTATTATACTGATCAATACTGTCTCATTGTTCCTTGTACTCCCCCCTGCGTCTGTATCACTCTGTTGTCTTATACATAGATTGTAAGGCAGGGACTTTTTGTTCTGTGTTTGTCCAGTGCTCCTTCTTATTAGACCATGGTGCCTCCATGGATCAACTTGTGGAGTCATGTATACTTATGCCTACAATTTGCCTAACTAAAGAAATTTTATGAGAAACCTATGAGGAAATTAAAACATTTTTAGACAAACTTATATACATACCAGTTGGGATGTCACTCATTCTGAGAGAAACCACCAAGTCTTCAAATCAAATTTCTTAAGATGTGCAGTAACTAATGATGATCTCACTTTTGTTAAAATACAATGCTGATAACACTCTAAATTAGCGGATACATGCTTTTTCCCTACCCCACGGACAATCATAAAAACAAAATTTAAAGATTAAAAGGCATTTTTGCCATTCATCTTTAAACATATTCTTTGAACACTTATCCCATCATATCTATAATGTGTTGCTTTACACATAAATGGATAAGAACTTACTGCATCAAGTCTATGTTTATGATATTCTTCTGCTGTAAAATATGTTCTTGGTTCTATTAGCTTGTCAGTCATGTTTGACACATAGAGGCCAATTTTAGTCATCTGTGTGGAGGTTGTATTTCTAGTCTGTTGGCGCTTATTTTTCTCCACAACGGTCTGGAACAAAAATATAATTTATATTAAAATATGACATTATAAAAACCTATACTGAGGATTTTTGTATTTTTCCAATTAAAATAAAAGTCAGCTACTTAAAATCATGCAAGTTAATCTTATTAACTAGTTGTTTAAGTTAAACTGCTTATTTTGATATTTATTTCCAATTTATGCTCAATTATTTCTCCAATCAGCTTAATTTCTGGCAACAATGTCAATATTCTATTCTGCTTAGCAGAAAATGTTCTAAATGAAAGACTGTTAAAAGATTACCTGTGTCTCCCTGCAAAATAGTTTAATTCTTTTGTCACGTCGTTTTTTGGGTACTGTTTGTGATCCTGCATTATGAAATTCCACACCTGTTACACTATGCTTAAATCCACCCAGAAATGGTTTACGATAGGTAGGCCTTTCAATCTCTACTGCTACATCTTGGAATGTGTCAGAATCTGTTCAGATATTACAATCATTAGATACAATTGTATACTATACTGTAAGTAATCTGATTACTATTTGACACAAATATTAATATTAATGCATATCTGAAAAACATTATTGACCTGTTTGCACTCTCACAGTTATGACATCAGGCATGTTGTAGTCCTGCTGCAATTTAATTGCTTTGATTGGGTACTGTTCTGGATCAAGAGAGAACATCTCAATTTGGATAGTTCCATGAGGCCTAACTCCAATATCCATTAGAGTTTCACTATCCTCAATTAGCCTCCCTTAAAAAAAAAAAAAAAAAAATTAACCATGTAAGGTGTTCTTCTGTAATAAATGAGGATACAGTTAAGAATTTTCCTCAGGAAGAAATAAAAACTACAGATGATGTTAGTGAAACATATAAAAGAATAATCATGGTGTTTTGAGACAGTTTGCCGCTGAATTTAGGGAAAGACTGTGGTACTTCTGCCCCAAAATATGTCCCATGTAGATTGTCACCATCACGCAAAGAGAAAAAAATCATTCATATTCACTTTCTAGAAAAAAAGACACAGCAATTAAAGTATTTACTTATCTTATTTGTTAAGATTAAATACATATAAAATTCTAGCTTTTACATTTAGTTACTCTTTGCCCTCCTTGAGGATTTAATGTATTAGTAAAAACTCTGCTGAATGGTTATTAATACATTTTAGTTTTAATATGAAAACTAAAAATAAAATGTTTGGGTTACACAGATTGCCAAACATGACAGCACCTCTATTCTAAAACATACCGAGAATGCCCTCAGCTCCAGTCCCCTGATAATTAAAATTTGGTGGCTAGATTCACCAGTTGGAAAGGTAAAAGCAGATGTATCTTCCTACTGTATTTTCCACTGCATGCATCTGATGAAGTGGGTTTTAGTCCACGAAAGCTTATGCTCAAATAAATTTGTTAGTCTCTAAGGTGCCACAAGTGTTCCTTGTTCCTTTTGCTGACACAGACTAACACGGCTACCACTCCAAAAGCAGATGGACTTAAGCACTTTTGAGACTTAAGCACTTTTGGATATTTTACCCATAAGCAATAAATTTTCACGTTTCTTGTGACTTTGGCCACTCAATTTAAGACACTTTACAGGGTATGTGCTCAGCACTTTCTGAAAGGTGTCCCCAGTTGGGAAGCCAACAACTGGGACACGCAAACTAACTAGTCGCTTTTGAAAATCTTTGACATAGTATTTTTTATTTAATAGTTCTATTTACAAACTTGCTAATGTGTGTGCAGAACTGCTGTGTGCACAATAAACAAACTGGCCAGAAAGCTGAAATACACTGGATATTCTGCTGCAGACCTCTGGTTTAAACACCAACTCAGATTGATACAATCTGCCATTAATTTTAATGAAACATTTCAAATACATATTTCTTTAATGGAAAGATGTTACTAAAATACATGAAGTTGAGCGCTGGGTCTGTTAGAGGATTTCCATTGGTTTTACAAGGTGTTTTAATGCCACTGTAACAGGTTTGAAAAGCCTAGCCTGCCAATTCCATTGTCGCCCAGCATGGAGCAACTCTGTGCCACTTTTTGGTCATCTCTGCTCCTGCAGATCTTCCAAGAAAAAAGAAAAGGAAAAAAAAAAAGGAAGAAAGAAAACTGACTCAAGCAGAAAGTTTTGAGAAACAGATGCCAGGAAAACCACCTACTCTGTGTCATTTCCCCAAAGGAAAAAATTAAGGATAGTAATTTTCCAGAGCAGCCTCTACCACTTGGATCTTACTCATTTTCTAGTTCCCATAACCACAAAACACCAACTGTTTCCTTTCCAGTCCTACCTAGCACTCTGCTACTAAATCAGATATGCTCTAAGATTTCACTTACTCTAAGTTTTCTGAAGTAGAAAAAAAAAGGGTATGGAACTTTTCAAGTTTGGTGTCCGCCCGGAGATAATATTTTTGTAAAATGTTTAAGGAAAATAACTGGAGTATAATAATAAAAAACATGTTTTCATCATTAGAAAAATATTAAGGTTTTGTTTGGTTCACCAACAAAAAATGTTTGAAGTGTGGTTCTCCTGTGAGGAGTTGATGTAAAAATACAACTTCTTATTCAATGGACCTGCTCCCTGTGTGTATTAGGAGATATATCTACTGACTGAAATACACGTTTACAGCTTTTTGTCATGCAGAGACAAAACACCTAAGTGAGTGTGAGCTGGATCCTATTCCTTCAGGGGTAAAATCATTCTTGGGGTAATTCCACTGATGTCAATGATCTGACACCAGGCCTCTTAAATTTACTATATGGTATATGCCAGAAATATATTTCTACTAAGAATACTAAATAAGGTCCTGATCCTGCAATTGGAGCCGCATGATCAGACTACTTTACTTAGGTATGTTATACCAATAAAATAAAAACCAGCAGGATCTTATTAAAGGGGAAAAGGCAAAATACCACATTTATTGTGAATACAGAAAGAATCATAGTAAGCAGTTAGTTATAGCTATAACATTCCATTCAATTTCATATTTATTCACACATTCATTCATACAAACACACACACACACACACACAGGTTATGCAAGGTTGTTATCATAGTTACCAGCCTTAGAGTTGCTCATGCCAAGCCACTGGCCAGGTGGCCTGGACATGAGGAGGGAGCAGGGCCTTGTCAGATGCACATCTGATGCTCCTGGAAGTTGGTTTGCAGAATCAGACCCCAAAGTTCTCACTTTCTAGAGTCCATTTTTATAGGAATTTCTTCCTATGCCAGTCTATGGGAATTGCTTCATCATGCTGTTGCTGAATCAATCAGCAGATAGCACATTCCTGATGGCTCCGTGCTGCTAGATGTTATCTTGTTCTTTGGTTCTCCCATTCTTGAGGCTGTTGGGTGAATTCCAGTCTGCCCTCCGGGGGTCCTCTGGTTATGTCCACTTGACGCCTTCTTCAGCCGATGGACACTGGATTCTTAGGCTGGCACCTCCCTGATCATTCAGTTATTATCCACATCAAGCATCCATCCACATACATCCTCTATCTCTATTTTAATCACAATTGTTAATACAACAAAAGGGCAGGGAGTCTCTGGGTGCTGTTTCTGTTGTTACAGAGTATTGCTTTGAGTCTCTCTCTGTGTGAATTGCTTTGAGAACAGACTCTGTCTTAGAATGTACTAACGCAATTAGCAGCTTGCAAGTTTCACACATAGAGGGAGAGAAACAGTACCAAAAACCAAGAGACCTCTTAATTAGTACTACCCTGGAATTTAAACTATGAAGAATCAAACTCATTTGTGATTTTAATACAGAACTTCTTTAATATGATCCAGCATGTGGAGCCCCACAGAAGTCTGCCTTTGATGATCCAATTGCAGGATTGGAGCCTAACCATTTATTATTTTTAATAGGGCTGAAGAACAAAGGAAGTTTTTAATATATCCTTGATACATACCTTGAAATACGACCTGTAAGACATCTGGTGGTACTTTTAGCTGTGATGCAAAGCATTGCTTGAGCTTCCTTACAGTTTGACCAATGTTAAAAGCCATTGTGATCATCTGGATCTCAGGAACCAACATGATTTTAACTGAGGAAAATAAACAGAGATGCCAATTCCTCTTACATTAATTGAAAGGATTATAAATATCCTTTTATTTAGATTGAAAAACTGAATCTCAGCTCTTGCAATATGCATAAGGCACTTTTCTTTCCTCCATCCAAATATGCTTCCTGTGCATAATAGTGTACATTTTATATCTATATATAAGAAATACATTTATATTATAAATATTATATTTAAAATTATTTACACCAAAATTATGAAATGTAAACAAATCAGAATGTAAAACATACCAATGGCAGCACTACTGTGTGACTTTGCATGCCAATATGACAGAACTGCTCAGCTTATTTGTGGTTCTCAATGAAGAGAACATTCTAAACAGAGAAATAGGGATCAATATATAAAACACTTTTAGTTTATTCTACACTTTTTCGCTCCCAGGTTAGTAGTAAAATATTATTTTAATCTGTTTGTTTGGTGTTCCAGCAGGTGGATACGGTGGAACACAATTTTTATTAATATAATATGGTTTAAAGTTGATTTTTACATCCAAAATACCAAATATTGGCTGGAGTCCATGTTGCCTCAATAAGGTGATGAGAAAAAGCCAAGAATCAATCCATTGGCAAGTTGTGAATAAATATGGTAACACAGCTTTTGTAAAAAGATGTCAATAACAACCAATTTTTACGTGCGGCAAATTTTATACCTGTTGCTGTTGCATTTGTCATCACTTCTGCCAATGATCTCTCAGATTCCAAAGCCTCCCGTTGCTTCCTACCTAAGTTGTATATTTCAGCTGCTAACAACTTAGCAAATGTTTCTGTAGTAATTTGAGAAATTTCTTCAGTTATTTCAGTTAATGGAGCAGTTGGCTCAGATACACCCTGTTCACCTTTTCCAAGCAATTCTTCTTGATTACCCAGAGCAAGATCATTTTCCTGTTCAAGAGCCAGTTCCTGCCCTTCTATACTTGTCTGCTCTTGTTCTTGAAGAGCCAGTTCCTGCCCTTCTACACTTGTCTGCTCTTGTTCTTCAAGAGCTGGTTCCTGCCCGCGAACCTCTGGAGCGGGTTCCTGCTCCGGTTCCTGTCCGCGAGCCTCTGGGGCGGGTTCCAGCTCCGGTTCCTGCCCGCGAGCCTCTGGAGCAGGTTCCTGCTCCTTTTGTAGTCCATCCTCATTTGATTGTGATGCATCTGTCCTTGCTTTCAGAAGAACCGATGTCTCTGCAGTGCTAATGTGATCAGTCTCTGTATCGTCTTCTGCTTGTGGCTTTATTTGTGTGTGCTCTATCATTTGCTTTTCAGTGTCTGATGCTTCAGTTTTATCTACTTCACTGTAGCTATCCACCACCTCCTTTGGATCAGCCATTTTCCTGAAATTTAAGATTACCTATTTTTAAGATTGCTGCATGAATAAGCATAATAATTCACAAACTTTTTTGTTTATTTTAGAATTGCATAGTGGTGCCTATCCCCAAGCATATGGGTACTTTAAATTACCAAACACACTTAACCATATCTATCACTATACTGCCTATTTAATAGTGGCTTGGATCTTTGATTCATAAAGAAAAGCATTACCAATCCTTGCAACAGTGGGCTCAAGACCTTCCCAATTATTTTCACTAACTGTAGGTAGGGCTGCGAGTCTGTCACAGAGGTCACGGATTCCATGACTTTCTGTGACCTCCGTGACTTCTGCCGTGGCTAGTACTGGCTCAGGAGCTGCCCGAGCTAGGCAGCCCCTGGGCCAGCAGCAGCAGTGTGGATGTGTGGGAGGGGGCTGGGGCAGGGGTGTGTGCTTACCTCAGGGTGGGGGGCTCCCACTGGGATGGCCCTGCAGTTCCTAGGTGGTGGAGGGGCTAGAGTGGGGAGGCTCCACACTGCTTGCTGCCTGCAGGCCCCATCCCCACAGCTCCCATTGGCTGCGGTTCCCAGCCAATGGGAGTTGCACTTGTGCCCCTCCGCCACCTAGGAGCTTCAGGGACGCAGAGCCCAGTAGGGAGCCGCTACCAGCCCTCCCCTCCCAACACCAGCTGGGGTCCCGGGCCATGCGCCACGGCCCAGCTCCCCTCTCCCCAGCACCAGCATGCCACAGCCTGGCTCTCCCTCCTCAGCAGGGTCCCGGCCCACCTCCCCCAACACCACCCCCCACCGAGCACCCATGTCCACCTGTCCAAGTTTTAGTCACAGGAATTTTTAGTAAAAATTTTTGTTTATTGCCCATGACCTGTCCATTACTTTTACTAAAAACACCCGTGACTAAAATGTAGCCTTAACCATAGGGCACAATAGAATCATAGGACTGGAAGGGGCCTCGAAAGGTCATCTATTCCAGTCCTCATGGTAGGACTAAGTATTATCTAGACAAACGGTGGGCAAACTTTTTGGTCTGAGGGCCACATCGGGGTATGGAAATTGTATGACGGGCCATGAATGCTCATGAAATTGGGGGTAGGGATGCGGCAGGGGTGAGGGTTCTGGCTGGGGGTGTGGGCTCTGGGTGAGGCCAGAAATGAGGAGTTCAGGGTGCGGAAGGGGGCTCTGTGTTGGGATGCAGGGAGGGTTAGGGCTCTGGGGTGGGGCTGGGGAAGAGGGGTTTGGGGTGCAAGACGGTGCTCTGGGCTGGGATCGAGGGGTTCGGAGGGCGGGAGGGGGATCAGGGCTGTGGCATGAGATTGGGATGGAGGGGGGGGGCGGACTCAGCGATGCAGGCTCTGGGCACAGCTTTCCGCAAGCAGCTCCCAGAAGCATGTCCCCCCTCTGGCTCCAAGGCATGGCCAGGCGGCTCTGCACGTTGCTCCGTCTGCAGGTGCCACCCCTGCAGCTCTCATTGGCCAGGAACCGTACTACAGCCAATGGGGCGGGGCAGTGTGCAGAGCGGAGCTCCCTGGCTGTCCCTACACGTAGGAGCCAGAGCGGGGCCATGATGCTGCTTCCGGGAGCCGTATGGAGCGGCCCCCGATCCTGCTCCCCAGCTGGAGTGCCAGAGCAATGCAAGCCTCAGACCCCACTCCCCAGCAGGAGCTCGAGGGCTGCCTTAAGACGGCTGGCAGGCCGTAGTTTGTCCACCCCGATCTAGACCATTCTTGACAGGTGTTTGTCTAACCTGCTATTAAATATCTCCAAAGATGGAGATTCCACAACCTTCCTAGGCAATTTATTCTAGTGCTTAACCACCCTGACAGTTAGAAAGTTTTTCCTAATGTCCAACCTAAACCTCCCTTGCTGCAATTTAAGCCCATTGCTTCTTGTCCTATCCTCAGAGATTAAGAACAATTCTTCTCCTTCCTCCCTGTAACAACCTTTAATGTACTTGAAAACTGTTATAATGTCCCCTCTCAGTCTTCTCTTTTCCAGACTAAACAACCCCAATTTTTGAAATCTTCCCTCATAGGCCATGTTTTCTAGACCTTTAATCATCTTCTCAGGACTTTCTCCAATTTGTCCACATTCTTCCTGAAACGTGGCACCCAGAACTGGACACAATGCTCCAACTGAGGCCTAATTAGTGTGGGATAGAGCGTAGCCTAGCCATTAGTTGGTAAAAATCTTCCCCTCATGCAATTAAGACCTCACTGAGCAAATTTCATTAGAAATGGTAGCCACTTATAATTTCCTTCTCTGCTACTCAACCCACGATGTGGGCCAAGTGAACCTGAATCCAATCCATTTTCATAGCAAAATAGGTAGAAAACATGCTATGGTAAGAGAGACAATGGAACTAATGCAAGTTGGAATCACCCTTTTGAAGAGTGTTCAGTCAGTGAGACCTTGCTAGTGGGCCGAAGGCAAAGGAACATCTCTTCTGTGTCTGTTACAAGCACAGCACAGGAAGGTGCTCAAAGTGCTTTCCCACCGGCACTGCTCTAGCCTTACTATCAGCCTCAGTGGATCTGTAGCGGTGTGCTGGGCTCCTACTGTGGAACCTGATGACATTTTGATACAGTGTCATGGTACCTTGAGGCTGGATGGGCAGTCACTGTACTGTCATGAAACAGGATGCCAATGCACCATCCTGTTGCCTCTGCCCCCTCTCCCTTGCCATCATGCAGCTGAGATTGCCTCACCAAGCCCCTCACATGGTTTTATTTGGGCATTGGGACTGTGGGTCGTGACCCCACTACACTGTCCTAGGTCAGTAGCTGATGAAGTACAGCACCCCCAAAATGCACCAAAGGGCCTCCAGCTCCCAGAATGCACCGCAGGCCCCGAAGCCCACTCTACAAATACAGGTACAGCCGTTAGACTCTAGCTCCCTGCATGCACTGCGCCGCTCCGCCACCTTAGCCCCCGCCGCGGGAACGCCGCACGGCATGCTGGGAGCCGTAGGCGCCGGCCTCCCGCTTTTGTACTCGTACCGCTTGCCGCGGCGGCTCCACGCCTCTATGCCGGCTACCTGCGCCGCGTGATTCCCTCACCCGGGTCTGGTTTATACCCCGGGTCGAGGCCCCTTTACCTCAGCCCCAAAGCTTCAGGGCCGCTTCCCGGACAAACCGCCTCTCGCCCCGAGCAGTCTTGAGCGCCGGTCGGTTGTCATTGTAGCCATGACAACCTCGAATTTCACTCGTTCTCGCGAGATCTAGGGCGGAGGGGAAGGAAATGAGGGGGGGGGGGGCGGTGCGCAGGCGAGAACGGGCACTGCGGAGCGGAGCCGGCTCCGCGGGCTGGATGTGGTTTGACGCCAGCTCGCGCTGCTCAGGGGGCTGCTGCGTCGGAGACAAAGGCCTCTAGCTGGTGTGGTCGCTCCCGTCCAGGCTCTGCGCCAGCACCGCCGTTGCTTAAGCACCGCGTCACTGGCACAAAGGAGAGAACAGAGGCCTCCAAAACCGTGGGGCTCGCTCTTGGAGCCCAGCGAGCCTCTCGCTAAATACAGGGCTGGTCACCTGCACTGAACCGTAAGCCGGGGGGTGCTGTGTGAGCATTCATGATTAGTTACGCAGTTTAGATTCGAGTGGCGGGCCTGCCTTTGAAGAACACTTACAGATGCAAGTGCGCACCTCATCTGTGTGAGACGTAATCATCCCTGCGTGCAAAATCCATAATACTCTGTGCACATTTTAGAAAATGCAACCGTTCATCAGTTATACACAGAACCTAAACTGGGAGGAGTGGTAGATACGCTGGAGGGCAGGGATAGGATACAGAGGGACCTAGACAAATTGGAGGATTGGGCCAAAAGAAACCTGATGAGGTTCAATAAGGATAAGTGCAGGGTCCTACACTTAGGATGGAAGAACCCAATGCACAGCTACAGACTAGGGACCCAATAGCTCAGCAGCAGTTCTGCGGAAAAGGACCTAGGGGTTACAGTGGACGAGAAGCTAGACATGAGTCAGCAGTGTGCCCTTGTTGCCAAGAAGGCCAATGGCATTTTGGGATGTATAAGTAGGGGCATAGCAAGCAGATCGAGGGACGTGATCATTCCCCTCTATTCGACATTGGTGAGGCCTCACCTGGAGTACTGTGTCCAGTTTTGGGCCGCACGCTACAAGAAGGATGTGGAAAAATTGGAGAGAGTCCAGCGAAGGGCAACAAAAATGATTAGGGGTCTGGAACACATGACTTATGAGGAGAGGCTGAGGGAACTGGGATTGTTTAGTCTGCAGAAGAGAAGAATGAGGGGGGATTTGATAGCTGCTTTCAACTACCTGAGAGGTGGTTCCAGAGAGGATGGTTCTAGACTATTCTCAGTGGTAGAAGAGGACAGGACAAGGAGTAATGGTCTCAAGTTGCAGTGGGGGAGGTTTAGGTCGGATATTAGGAAAAACTTTTTCACTAGGACGGGGGTGAAACACTGGAATGCGTTACCTAGGGAGGTGGTAGAATCTCCTTCCTTGGAAGTTTTTAAGGTCAGGCTTGACAAAGCCCTGGCTGGGATGATTTGATTGGGGATTGGTCTTGCTTTGAGCAGGGGGTTGGACTAGATGACCTCCTGAGGTCCCTTCCAACCCTGATATTCTATGAACCTGCTCAGACACTTAACAAGTAAATGCATTATCGGAATGATCTCACAAATAGTGTGCATACCCTAAAGGACACCTATATATTATATTAAAGAGATTAATATATATGTGCACACAGTCACACACAGTATTCAGATACCACAAGGTAGTGGCAGTTGACCTGTTGGCAGTGTTGCAGTTTAAACATTTTACAGCTCATACAGAACTGACCCTTAATGAACTTCCACTTGTCACTAACAATATCCTGAGTAAGTATTCTGGTTATTTTGACTACAGTATGCAAATTACACTGCAAAGACAGACTTGTTGACATTATAATGTGACTATTTTAATCTATTAATATGAAGCCTTTTAAATTAACACTTTTTAAAGGAATGGAGATACCCCTCATTCATCACAAACCTTCACCACCAACACAACCACCATTTGACTTTCTGCTGTGTCTTACTACTACTACTACCACCCATAGCACTCTACATGTTCACAGTGCTATGCAAACATTCACTTGCCTCTGAAGCACTGGTTCTCAACTTGTGGTCCAGTCAGCACACAGCTACGGCCCATGAGACGTCTTCAGGGCCATACGGGTAGTACTGGATGCAGCCCACAATAGTAAATAGGTTGAGAACCACTACTCTAAAGAGTAGTCATTGAGGTCTAGTGCAAGAATTTAGAGCCTTGTGGTTTCATGACAGATCAGGTTTTCCCACTGAGCTTCTGGTGGAGCAGTCATGCCTGCCTGTTCATAGCTCTGTCCTCTCCTGGATGTCAGAAAGTTGAAGGCAATAGTGGAAAAATGAAGTCATTTTTCTTCCAAATCTATTTCCATCATTCCTTTCCTGTTTGTTATTTTCAGCAATCTTATTGTTCCTGACCTACAAGATCAAGTACTATCACTTTTGTCTTCTCTTTTTTTCTCAAACTGAGTCACCAAATCATATTTTTCTCCTCTCCATTCCATCACTAAACCCTTTTATCATTTCACACCTCATTTATCTATCTAGGTTATGAAAACAGTATCTCAGTGCTTCCCAAAGAGTGAATAACCATTTTCAAAATAGTTCAGCTCTAATTTTCTCTCCATTTCCCCCACACCAGCCTGGGCCATTTTTCCCCCATCATCCTCATACATTAGTTTTCTCTCCTACCCTCTCTCACACTGTCCTCCTTGCCTTCGCCTCTATTTATTCATTCTTTCTTGCTACTATTAGTTGCGCAACACTAACCTGAGGTATGAATTTCACACTTCCTTCCAAAGGTCATTCTAATTTCCTCCAGCCATGTGTTCCAAAGCCTTGGCCCTTTCCGAGAACATCCTGAATTTTACCCTTGAGGATGACATTTCATAGGTCTGGAGTAATGAAGCTGAGAGGTCAGTCACAGAAAGTCTCTGAGACACTCAGGGCCACTTTTTTATGGAGGGCCTTGCAAAATGGGACAGACTGAAACTGATTGTTTATTCTGAAAGGAACAGTGATTTGAGCACTGAGGTGATGTGCTATCAGTGGCTGGTGTTGGTGAGCAGGCACGCTGCTGCATTCTGGTATAAAGGGTTTGTTTTCAAATTCTGCATATTCATAATAAGGAAAAATGATCTTCAGGTTGGATTAGTGCAATTCAAGAGGACATGGCTCATGAAATAATCCAACGGGAGAGGGTATAGCTTTTTTGCTAATTTCATGCAGATGTTGTTTTGAAATGTAAAACAATAGGAGGGTGTGTTTTTGCAGCTATAGCTATTTAAGCATCCAACTGCATTCAGAAATCCCAAAAGGCCTCACGGTCATGCAATGTTTTCACAATCTGGGGCTAACTTTCGATACAATATGATGAAAGGAGATAGTTAGCCCTTTGAAATGTTTCCTTCTTTTTACCTTTACCCAACTTTAAACACCTGTCATTCATCCAAGTGCTGAAATGGTGATATTTGTACTAGAATTAAGATGAGATGAAGCTGGGTATTCCTGTTATGACAGATTAACTCAATTTCCACAATAACTCATCTAGGTATTAAAATGCACTGAGGAGAAAATTCACAGCTGAGCATATGGAGGTGGAGGAACAGCTAACTATCACCACTCTGGGAGGATTCTGAAAGAAACATGGAGCGAGCCATTTTGATGCTTTCCTGTTAATCCTGATAACATTGCTGAGGCAGATAGTATGCCATACCATAGACAGATTTACAGGTATGAATATGGGCCTTCTCATCAGTGGAAATATCCTGACAGCATTGCCATGCTGTCTCCATTCCAAGACCTGGCCTGAAACCTGACTGGAGAAGATCAGGATATTGACAGTGGATGGGTGCAAACTCATTCTCTCTAGTCTAGTGACTCTCTCCTTGACCTCTCAACCTTAAACACAGCTATGAAAAATCATCCACTTTCCTACCACAAGGACCATAGCTAGTGCCTCTGAATTCCCTTATAGGCTTCTTCTCACCTTCAGCATCAAATTCAGTCCCATAGTTCTCACCTTCAAAACCCTACAAAAACTTAGTTCCCATCGGTCTCATCTTGTTTGGCTCTCTACTGTCTACATGACTGTCTTAACAAACCTTTTATTTCCTTCTCCCACTCTTGTCCACTGTTTCTCCTCCTCCACCTCCCCCAGAGTGTTTTATATGTTTTAGCTTTGGCTGCAAGCGCTTTGGGACAGGGAAACAGTCTTTCACTTGTATATAAATAAACAAGCAGTATGTTTTGTATACATTAGCACTCAATTATGCCCCCCCCCCTTTTTTTAAATGGGCAAACCCTGGAGAGCTCCTGCAGCCAACAACAAAAAAAACCTAGGTCCCATTCAGAGTATAACTACTCTGAACAGATCAGGTGATAGCAATGGAGACCTCACTCACAGTTGCCATTACATAACTCTCAGTTGCCGTTACATGGCAATATGTACATTGTGTGGTCTAATAAGCTCTGAACTCTTGCATTCAGCCCCATCCTACACAATACTTTGTATTTACATATTGACTTTCATCAGAAAAGTCTCAGTGTTTTAAAGAGGTGAGGTTTCTTAACTTTAAAATTTGCTCTGAGTTGCCTTGTTGTACTACATCAGATAATTGTAACATGTTTTCTTTTATCACATATTTCCAGAATGATTAATAGAGGACAATCAAGTGGTAACAGATTGCCAAAATAATTAGTCTCTTTAAAATATGCTCTGCTAGCACATTTGTCTTAGAATGAATTACTTGTAATATTGTACATCTTATATAAAATTAAATCTGACAAATTAACCCTTCTCTGTAAAATGTATGTGTACTTTGCTGATTGCTGCAGTGATTTGGATTTAAATTCCAAATATATACATTTATTTTAGTGAGTTTGTGTGTAAAGTAAAAAATTGCTACACTTCCCTCTTCTGCAAGGATGCGTTTTTTGCTGGCTAGGATAAAGAGTGAAATGAAAATGGGCACTATTTTAAAAAATAGCACACACTAATGCATCATAGAGCTCTAATTCATTACTTGTTCCCATTTTTTTTTTTTTTTTACCAGCAATTGGTATTTAATGTTGATTCCACAACATAAAATCAGTTAAATCTGCAATCTTATCATCCAGAGCACATATGATTTACTTACTGTTTTCTGAGGCTTGGTCTACCAACATAACCACATCAGTCAGGGTGTGGGATGGGGGAATCCACACCCAACCGACATAACTATGCCAACCTAGCTGCATCTGCAGTGAGCGTTCTCAATGGAAAAAAGCTTCCGTCGACATACCTAACTTCATTCAGGGAGGTGGCATTCCTACACCAATGGAAAACGTGCACTGATGGAAGGAGTTAATGTCTACACTACAGCTAGCACAATCGCCATAGCATAGATAGAGCCTGAGATAATGAAAATCGTTGCAAGTGGGTTTAATTATCAGGGTTTAATATAGGAGTAAGCCATAACTGTTTCTCAACTTAGAAAGCAGGAAAACCTGTATTAGCAAATTGTAGGGTTTGTCTTCACTAAAGTGTTTTTAAAAAACAAAACAAAAAACAAAAACCACTAGCTATCTCCAGGTAGTTAACACATTTGTACAGGCTAGTCTAGACACTCCCCAATTGTTTGTTCCAGAGTGACTTCAAAAACTTTAAAAGTATACCATTTTAATCAAAAACTAGAAATTATTGCAACCTGGAACAATTAGGGAGTGTACAGATTAACCTTTACAAATGTGGGTGAGGTAATCTTTTATTGGACCAACTTCTGTACGTGGAAGAGACAAGCTTTCAAGCTTCTTCAGAAGCTCTATGAACTTCAAAAGCTTGTCTCTTCCACCAACAGAAATTTGTCCAATAACTGATATTACCTCACCTGCCTTGTGTCATGTCCTAGGACTAACACAGCTAACTTTACAAAATGTGTTAGCCACCTGGAGGTAATTTGCCAATTCACTCAAGTCAAAAACCCTACTGCAGACATACCTTGCATGAGTGAAGATTGGAGAAAGGATTGGAAGATGGTTCTGAAGGCTACAACGTATACTTCTACTTAACTACGACATCCCTTTTTTATTTTCAGCAGAGTTGGCGCAAGGTTTTTTTCTTCGTGTTTCAGTTGCTACTGCACTTTGGAGACGTGATAAGAGCAAAGTGGTTTTTTCTTATGTGTATGGGAAAACTACTCAATGCAATATGAAAATTCATACCTATGTGCATATTTTCATCTTGCTTCATCTCACATCAGCTCAGTACCCATTATCTAAAACCATTTATTTTAATTCCTCTTTCATCATCTGACATTGCTCACCCTCATTCAGCATATAATCATTTGGCATCTGATAAAATAGCATTTGTTTACCTAACTGCAGTCCTCATGTGGAATGCCATCTAGTGGCTTTATCTTGGAAGATACCAGCCCTTACCATTTAAAAAAAACAAAACCAAAACCTTATCGTGGATCAGTAGCAATACTGCAAAAACAAATCCAGCGAAGCTCTGGAACCCATTAAAAATTTGAGGGGGTCTATTAAAAACCTCTCATTCACATAACCAAAAGATACTTTAACTTGGCGATAATCTTTTAAAATGAAAATTTTAGAACTTCATTACTCAAAATGTAAACATTCAGATATTTACAAAATATAAACTAGCAATTTTGTCCTGAAAACATCAATTGGTCAACTACTGTAACAGCTCTCTTTCCATTCAATTCAGTATAAATATAATTTTAGAAATATTTAGAAATTCTACAAATTTAGTAAATTAATAAAATATATATTTTGTTGTGTATTACAGTAGTTTCCCAAACACATACTTGGTGCTGGGAAAGTAGGAATACTTTCCCCACCCCCAGGAATATGCACTCTAAACAGATATGTCAAACATTTAAAAATATACAAGCAAAACATAGTGGGATGAAACTAACTAGACTTGTAGTAGTATCTTTGCCAGTATACTCTCCCCAACCATCTTCTCCTTACCATTTCTCCAGTATCCTAAACATATACAACTTTAAGCTTGCTCTTGCCTGTATATTAGGTATTTGGATATCATTAGTTCCTCATAACAAAAAAAAAAGCATAGGTTAAATCCAAGTACTTATAACGTGAAAATTCATAAGGAAAAGTCCACCACTATGAATGATGCATGACATTAAACTCCTAAAAGTCGCGTCCATATCCAACCATTAATACATTCTGAATATCCAAAATATATATTTACATTTACCTCTTGAATATCAAATCCAATTATAGTATGGAACAGTTGTAGAATTTTGTCACTGAAAATACCACTCAGTAGCTGAAGCTCCATTTTCCTTTCTTTGTTTCCCCACAGGTTTATAAGTCAAAACGCTTATGGTATATTTACACAGGTTTGATTCAAATCAAATCCTGCCTAAAGGGTGAATAGCTATTCTTTAGTCACAAAAAGATAATCAGACTTAGACTCTTATATTGTATGATTTTCATTTAAAAGTTGTTGAAATTTTGTATGGAAAAGATGTTTTACATCTCACATTGAAAATGCATGTAAAAAGTATTGGGCAACACCAAATGAACTGTTACTTCATAAACCACAGCCTCCTGGAATCCTCAACATTCTGGAGCTCTTATTTTTGTAGGAGTATCAACTCAAAGCAGGGTCCCAGTCAATGTCAGTTTACTGGTGTAGTCTGATAATTTGCTTAAAATAGTACATGAAATATTTCACATATGCAGTTGGCTACTCCTTACCTGAAAATACTTATATTGAAAATAATACAGTGCACAAGCTAGCCATGTAGACAATCCATTACTTTAGCTTTCAAGTCTAATTGCATTTATTCGTAATCAATTTTCATAGCAGGGATTCCAACCCTTTGTAATAATACTCTTCTAAACAGCAGTGCTAAAACTTCTCAGTTTATGTATTTTTTTAAAATGGGAATAAAACAAATAGCCTTTGCAAAACAAGGGTGGGGGTGCATTTGGGAAGAACAGTTTAATCAAGTGGCTTAGCAAGTGAAACATGCATACTGTGTACAGAGTTCTAGCTTCACCATATCCTGAGCCACGCTGAAAATGCCTCTATCACTGACTTTTTCTTTGGGCTTGTTAATTATCCCCCGCAAGAGGTCAACTGCCTTAGTATATACCATTAAGGTGAAATAATTTCCACATAACTACCCAATATTTTGGGATCTTAGTTGTAGTCTTTGCTTATGTGAAGAACTGTTATCCAAAATTTGAAAAGTTTCAATTGGTCCCCTGGTTTTCCTGTATGCCACTCCTATCCCTTCAACATTCACATTTTAGAAAGCCTGTGGATCAGAACTGGGCACAGATTTCAAGTAAGTATTCACCAATGTTCACGTAGCAGTAAGAACAATTTTTTATGTACTTAATTGCACAGTGCATCCTGCTTGCTAACTTCATGGTATCTGCACAATGAACTGCAGATTAGAGTTCTCCTGCAACATTATCCAAGTCCCTAAATACAACAGTATTTAGTTAAGGAAATAGCCTCTCCGAAACTAGCTGTTTTACATATGACTGTACTGGCAGTCTATTAATCTAAATCTCTGATGCTCACTGTGACTTCGTCTGTATAAAACTGCATTGTTAGCTCACATACTGTTCCTCAGAGGCTATAGGTCATGTGCAAACTTGAAAGCATTACTTGGATCATGGTACTGAATAAAATAGAATGAATAAAAATAGCCTCAGCTTTGATCCCTGTGATTTCTAACTGTTATACAGGGCATTTTCAATGTTGAACTCTACAGGTTTATTATGCACATTGAAATCTTTTCTTCACAAATGACCTTACTCTATTCCCATTTAAGTCAACAGGAAAAACAATCCGGCCCAAACTCTCAATTATGAATGTCAAGGTCTTGTATCTGAAGGCTATATGCCAGTTTACAATCAACACAGCATTAGCTGAGTTATAGATGCATTTGTATACTCTAGGATTATCCCCAGTGATTCTCCAAGTCTCTAAATCCTTAAAAATTACCAGCACACTATCAAACAAAATTCACGTGTGTGGAAGGGTAGTGGAACTTTAAGTTTAGTACTTTTTGCCTCCATTAGTTATATAACTTTGGTTGCAGACTTGTTTTTTATTATTTGCCTTTTCCCCAGAGTGACTTCCAAAACTTTACAAATTTCCAATTTAATCAAAAGTATCAAACGGACACAGAGTTTTATCTATATTTATCTCACCACGGCTGATCATTAAGCATTTATGTAAAATCCAGTTCACCCCTTCCTCTTCTTGTCTTAGCCAGTTCAGTGTAGCCACAATCCAGAGTCTGAGACATGAAAATTGGCTTCCATGGTGATAAAATGTCAAGAAGTGGATCAGACAAAAAAAGAAGGGTAATTACACAGAAGAAAGTTTCTGTTTCTATTTAAATATATTTTTAATCAGCAAACTAGGAAAGAAAATAATCATATTGCCCAATAGCTTAACAAAGTTTTAGTAAAGCATTTTTGCAAGAAAGTCAGACTGGACCTTTACATCCTGCTAAATGTAAATAGATATTGAGGCAAAACAAATCATATACAAAAGCTATTTTCTTTAACTTAAAGACAAACAAACAATTTTCAGTAACATGATACTAATATTTAATTAAGTGTTTTTTTCGATTCTCAAATAGTTACAGACATAACGCTGACTATTATATTGGCCATCGCCATTGGTCAGTAGGAGGTTCTTCAACTAAAGGCTCCCATGGTTTCCACTGTACCATTTTTCTTGCCAGAGAGAGCTCACTTTCAGCCTGTCGATAAAAATATACAAGAGATTCTTAATTTTAATTATATTCTGAGATATTGATCTAAGTCTGACTAATCTATAATTGGAGAACATATTTTATGAATTTACAAGCTGTTCGAATAACAAAGTTCCATCTAGAATGCTTTGCAAGCAATTCAGCCATTGGGCCAATGGATCACAAAGCAAAGCCATAAATTCTATTCTCATATCTGAACAGTCAATGAAGCTCACTGTAATTATGATAGAGTTCAAATTTACAGGAGTAAGTAGAATGGCACTGCAGGTATATTACGAAAATGCAGAAATTTGCATTTCTACCTACCCTATACCTAAGGCCATACCAAATTCATGGTCAATTTCAGAGTCATAGGATTTTAAAAATTGTAAATTTTAAATATTTAAATCTCAGATTTCACCGTGTTGCAATTCTAGGGGTCCTGACCAAAAAAAGGAATTGTGGGGGGAGTCTCAAGGTTATTGTAGAGGGGTTGCAGTACTGCCACCCTTACTACTGCACTGCTGCTGGTGGCGGCGCTGCCTTCAGGGCTGGGTGGCCAGAGAGCAGCGCCTGCTGGCTGGGCGCCCAGCTCTGAAGGCAGAGCTGCTGCCACTAGCAGTGCAGAAGTAAGGATAGTATTGCCACCCTTACTATTGCACTGCTACTGGCGGGGCACCGTCTCCAGAGCTGGGTGCCCGGCCAACAGGCGCTGCTCTCTGGCTGCCCAGCTCAGAAGGCAGGATAGAAGTAAGGGTGGCAATACCGCACCTCCCCCAAAATAATCTTGCGACCCTCCCTCCCCCCCCACAACCCCTTTTTGGGTCAGGACCCCAATTTGAGAAATGCTGGTCTCCCCGTCAAATCTGTATAGTAGAAGGAAAAAGCACACAAAGACCAGATTTCACGGGGAAAGACCAGATTTCACGGTTTGTGATGCGTTTTTCATGGTGAATTTTGTAGGGCCCTAACTATAGCTATTGTACGAACATACTGCTCATGACATAACAAGAGTTCTCTATTTGGGACAGAACCTCTATTTTAAATAGCTAGAAGTTTGCAGATTAATAATTTGATTAGTTGAACACGAGTGAGAAAAAACTGAATAAAAACAGAATAGCAGCAACCCAACTGCTCTTAAAGGCAAGCAGAAAACATAAATGCTTATTTGTATTGCAGTAATTCCTAAGGGGCTCCAAGGTAGGTGCTATACAAACATAACAAAAAGATTCCTCTGTCTTGAAGAATTTACAATCCATTTGTAAAAGGAGATTAATCAGATGTTGAATTAAGGCCGATTTACAACTAAATTAAAACAAATTATAGAATTATATTATATAACCCCAAATAGCATGAATAAGATCATTTATTACAAACATACCTTTACCCTGGCAACCCAAGATCAGACTACTCAACACCCACTCCAAGTGACACTGCAGCAAACTGTTTCCCAAACTGTGGGTCAGGTCGCCTAAAAGCAGTTCAAGACCATTCCAAGGGCAGAAATGGTCTTAGCTCCATGTAATCACCAGAGCAACTCAACCCACATCTGTGGGGGGAAACAATTCACAGAGAAACTCCAGGCTCCAAGGGCTGCTCCGTCACCTTTCCTGTCTGACTGGCACCCAAAAGAGAAGGAGTCAGCAAAGATTCCATACTCCCAACCCCACTGCAAAAGTGCTTCCTAACTGAAGAGCAAAGAATGACCAACACCTCTTTTTAAACCACCCACCTTCCTGTCTTCCCTCCCTCCTCCATCATGATCATGCAGTCAGAGAACATAACAAGCAGGAAAAGTTGCTCAAGCACTACACTTCTCCTCTTTGGCCCACAGGAGTACTTGAGCACTAACATTGTTCCTCTAAGCCAAGCATGGATCCCTCTTAGGGTCGTATGTGGGTAGGATAGATACTCCTGGGGGAATTCTGTGCCACTGTGCATGCAGAATTTGTACACCGAGAGTGTTGAATTTCCTTTTTCTCCGCCACAGAAATGGGCTGCAGAACTGTTGCAAGTAGAAGATACTGCCGGGGTGGGGAGGAAGGAAGGAGGAGTTGGACGGTTCCTGGCAGCTGCAATTCCCAGCATGCCCTGAAAGAAGGGGGTGGCACACTAGCCCAGGACCCAGCATCAGGCTGTTTCTCCCTCTGGCTTCCCGGGCTCTGGGGATTAGGGTGTGCGGGGGTCTGGGCTGGTGGGGGCTGCAGCTAGCCTCTGTGGGGGAGGGCAGGTGTCTAGGCTTGGATGCCCCCACAGCTGGGCTCTGGAGGGGAAGGGATGCGGGTGTCTGGGCTAGGGGGGCCCACAGCGGGGCTCTGGGGGATGTGTACGAGTGTCTGGGTGGGAGGTGCTCTGCAGCTGGGCTCTGCGGGTTGGGGGTTTCTGGGCTGGGGGGGCACCCCACAGAAGGGCTCTGGGGAAGGAGGGGACACGAGTGTCTGGGCTGGGGGGGAGAACCATGGCTGGGCTCTGGGGGGGCGGGTCTCTGGCCCCCTGCTGGGCTCTAAGGGTTGTGGGGGGGGGGGGCGGGGGGGCGGCAGAGAAACAGGATCTTCTTTAACTCTGTACTCCTGGGGGAATTTTTTGTGTGTCTGTATTCTTACAAACAGTTGCTGACAGGTATTTTGAAATAAATTACCAAAATACTTGAAACTGTCCTGATTATATAGTGTTATTTTTGACAAAATATGTAGAATTTGTGTGCAGAATTTCCCAGTGCAGAATTTCCCCAGGAGTAGACAGAAGAAATATGAAGAGGGGAGGAGAAAAAAAAATCCACAAGAATAAAAGAAAGAAAGAAAGAAAGAAAGAAAGAAAGAAAGAAAGAAAGAAAGAAAGAAAGAAAGAAAGAAAGAAAGTAGGAAACAGACTGAAGGGAAGTGGCAGAGAAAGTTAGTGCAGGGGGATGGAAATCCTCAAAAATATAAAGAGCACTGAAGTTAGACTAGACAAAAAGACATGTGAGAATAGAAAAAGTAGGTAGGCCCTCCACAGTTGAGCAACTTCAACTCGCTAAGGTTGGAAACTACTCCTGGCATATATTATGCTGATAAAGTCACAACCACCATAGAATCCTGCTGGAGAACAGAGCCAACCTAACTGCATAATTGGGGTTGAGGGTGGTTAATTAAGCACTTATCTTTTATTACTGTATTGCCCACTTATTAAAAAATATATGCCATCAAGAGGATAACACTTTGGGACAAAAAGTAATTGTATAACTGTGTTCCACAGTTCAAAAACCTCACAACTTTCTTGACTCAAAAGCTCCTGAACAACATATACCATAATGTCATTAAGCAAGAACTGTTATCTGCAGCTTCAGAGGACCAGAAGGTGAGGACAGTTTTACAGTACACTGTTGCTAAACAGTCTTCTCATTCGCTGTTTAGACATTCAGCACAACCCCGCAACTAGTTAATTTTTTAAAAATATATACTTTCTAGTCACATTTATGATTGAAATCAATGTACTTTTCAGTTCCCATATAACAGAAGCTGTCAGCAATTTTGATCTCAGAAACTGCTATTCTATAGTAGGATTTCCCACACTTGAAAGCAATATTTAGTCCTAAGTACACAACTCCAATCATTAGGAGTTCCGTCTGCAAATCTGAGAGCAAAATTCAACCATTAGCGCATACTTCCCATAAGATAAAGGACTCCGACCTTCACTAATGTAAGGTTTGTCAAATAAGTTGCCATGCAAAGGATCATTATTAGAGAAAGTAACAGAGTTCATGGGGGAATAGTATGTTAATGTGGGATCAGGGAAGTTTACTAGTTTTTCCTTTTAGTTGCATCATTTCTGCCGTAGGGTAAAAATCAGTCATCTTTACTACTCAGTACTTAATATCTGATGTTAAATATTAGGATCTGATTTTGCCATATCTTGAAGAAAAAAAAAAGTTCCTTCTTTTAGTTTTCTTGACCTTGCTTGAACCAAAGACTGGTAGAAAGTGTCATTTTTATTCAGAGAGTTTAAGGCTAGAAGGACCACTAAATCATCTAGTGCAGGGATTGGCAACCTTTGGCATGCAGCCCATCAGGGAAAGCCGCTGGCGGACCAGGATGGTTTGTTTACCTGCAGCGTCTGCAGGTTCGGCCGATCGCAGCTCCCACTGGCCGTGGTTCATTGCTCCAGGCCAATGGGGGCTGCGGAAAGTGGTGGCCGCGGAAAGTGGTGGCCAGCACATACCTCGGCCCATGCCGCTTCCCGTAGCCCCCATTGGCCTGGAGCAGCGAGCCGCAGCCAGTGGGACCTGCGATAGGCGGAACCTGCAGATACTGCAGGTAAACAAACCGCCCCAGCCTGCCAGCGGCTATCCTTGACGGGCCGCGTGACAAAGGCTGCCGATCCCTGATCTAGTCTGACCTCCTGCATAACACAGCCCATTAATTCACCCAGTTATCCCCAAACTGTGCTCAATAGTTTGTGTTTGGCTAAAGACTATTTCCCAGAAAGGCATCCAGCCTTGATTTGAAAACATCAAAAGATGGAGAATCTATTACTTCCTTTGGTGGCTTCCTTCAGTGATTAGTCATATGTAGTCTCCTTGTAGAGACCATCCTCACGGTTACAAGGGCTAATACAGTACATGGACTGAATCTTAAATAGCTAAAAGCACTTTTTACTTCCATGCACATATGGATCAGGCAGAGCACATTCACTTCCTTCTGTGATGAAAATAATGTCTGTTTAGAAAAGGCATGCTGCTATTATATATTTAATATACTGTTAATGCTAGTCATTTCTCTTTTCACAGAAGAGCAAAGAAAGCACTCATATCTAGTTGTCGCCTTTCAGCAAAGGCATTTTTAAACAATATTCAACTTTACCTGTATTATCACTTCTTCTATCTGACCACTTTTCATTTTGTCTTCTAGTTTTTCCACATTAGGTTCCTGTGAATTCAGGTAAAATAAAATAAATGTTTAGTTTTATTTTAAAATATCAAGTGCAGAACTTAAAGACATAACTTAAAATAGATCATACAGTGTCCAATTCTTCCTAAATGTAACCACTCAAATGAGTTAGCTTCAAGGTGACCTATTTTACACTACAGGAATACATGATTCCTGTACTGTTCTTTCCTGCTATAAGCAATGTCTCACTGACAATATAAAGACAGTCAAATACCCCCCAAAAGTTATTTTACTGCAATTCAGATTTAGCAAAGATAGCAAAAATAGCATTCTGTTGTACTACAGATTGTCGACGGAAAGTGGGATCATAGCTTTCTGGAGAAATAAGATACTCATCCTTTCAACAAGTCACTGTAGTCAAACAAAAGCAAGAATGCAACACTAGAACGAGCTATTTGACCCTGGCCAATGGAAAAGTGGTTGTTCCAAAAATGTTGAACAGCAAGAAAGAGCTAAAATAGTTCATTTGGTAAAAGAGTGAGTGAGTGTAAATAAAATAAAATACCTGGAAGTCTGCTATTCTGCAAATCTTCAGATAACTACTTTCTATTTCTATTTTTAGCAGAAATCAGTGATAAGACACCATTGCTATTTTCTAGTTAAATACACAAAAGAGTAGTAGTTTATGTAATCAGAAACAGTATGTGACCGTGATCATCTCCCTGAAAAGATAACTTCTATATGTTCTTTGAAGATAAACTGAGATTTTGAGAATACTATAGTCTTTGCTGTACAAACTTTGCATATAAAATATTTACAAGTAGTGCTATACTTACTGTTTTTACCATGTTAAACCGCTCATTTACAATCTGTTCAGTGTATTTCCTATATGCTGCATCTTTGGGGATGTCCTGCAGAGCAGCGAGAATTTTTGTATACAGTATCCTCAGGTGCTGAAATGATTGGAAGAAAGGTGCAAGTGTGTAAATAGTAAATGACCGTTAACAGAAATATTTAAATAATTTACGAGCCCACAAAGTAAAATATAGAGAACTGCAGCATTCAAATTCACACTGGCTATACCAATAAAGTAGCTGGGTCTGAGTGCAGGATTCTGACCTGGGTTTGGGCCAGGATGCATTTCAATTCGGGGTTCCAGTTTGGACTCAACTGTAGAGTATAAAACTACCTTGCTAATCTTCTTGACTATTTTCTTCATCAAAGCCAAAACATATAGCCACTTCCTCCCTCCCCCCAGAGTCCACTAAAAAGGGCACCTGTTACCCGTGCCGACAGTAGAATGATTTCATTTACATTCATCAGTAGAAAAGTCTGTGGATTTGGATAAACACCCTCAGCATGTTTTTAAGAAACTTCACGGGTTAGGAAAAAATTCGCAGCAGTTGGGAAACAGATGAGATTGGGCTTTAGTAGAAGGTGGATAGCGGAACCAACAGGGTAATTTCTGAGTGGAAGGAATAGGAGTGGGAAACTGGAGGTAAGGACAAGGAGCAGAAGCAGGATTATACAGACAACAGCAGGAAAAGAGAAGGAAAATAGTGTGTTAAGACCAAGGGGTTAATTGCAGCCCTGATGAGTTTATGACTCAAATTGTTATAAATTAAAATCTGAAATAAATTTACTCTCATACAAGTTGTAAGACAGCCCTGTAGATATGGCTCTTTATCTGTAACAGTTAGTTTTATACTCCTGTTAGTTTTATACTCCAAACAACACTAGCAGTGGCACTGGCATGATCTCTCCCTAGTGGGATTATTGTGTAGTCTGAAAATTTCAATGTTTCAGAGAAAGATATGGGATTGCTGTGATATTAAACAATCAAAGAGTTCTTTCAAATTCGGTAGTGGAAAAATCTTATGTCATAGATCAGTGGCCCCCAAACTTTTACCTTGTGCCCCCTCTTATTCCTGCCTGCCCCCCGCTCGCAGCCAGGAGCTGAGCTGCTGCTTCGGGGGGGGGGGGGGGGGAACGCAGACGGGTAAGGGGGCCAAGGCTGAGGCCACAGCTGGGGGAGGTCGAGAGCACGGGGCAGGCTGGGGGTCCCGGGCAGGGCCAGGAGCAGAGCTGGCAGCTGGGGGCCAGAAGCGGAGTTGAGTGTTGCTCTCTCCCCACCCCCCTCATGGGAGATGGCCTGGGCCTCAGCACCCCCCCAGGGGGGCACATCCCTCACAGTGGGGGCCTCTATCCTAGATGAACTAGCAAGCTACTTCCTTAGGAGTGCCAGTGAGAATTATCAAGAGATGTATTCTTTGTATTACAGTAATGCCTACAAGCTACAGTCTTGAGCCAAGGCCCCACTGCACTGGACACTATACAAACCTAACAAAATGTGGGTCCCTGCTCCAAAGAGTTTACAATCTAGACACCGCTCCTGCCCCGTAGATCAGGTATTAAATATTACAGCAAGATTAGTATCGAGCTGCAGAATCTATTATTTGATCTGGGAAAATCTATGTATGTGGAATAATAATTACATTTACAAGCCCCCAAACCTAAATAGTTGCACTCCATCTGGTAAGTTACACAGTTCTTTTCACCACTTTAGGGCTCTACAAAGAAAAATATTACTACTTCATGTTTGAAAGGCCTTACTGTAAGTGATTTTGGAAATTAATTGTTTCTCAGAAGCAACTACCAAGTTAAATTTTTATATTTATAGAACAAAAAACATCTGCAAAAGATCTGCCTTTTTTATTTTTAAAAGAAAACCTTTCCAGACCATAGCCAATATTCTCCATCAAACAAAGTTTTGGAGCTGGTCAAATTCTGGATTTCAAATAACTGTTCTCGCTGTAGGATCATAAGATACTTAAAATATACACATAAGTCAAGCAAAACAAGTGAATACTCTGATTTTCAGTCCATTTCAACTAGATATTAAAAATATACTTGAAACATACCTCGTGAGGCGTCTCAGCTACAGCTAGTCCCACGAGCCCAGTGGTCTGCACAAACAGAACACATTTAGTAAGTGAAAGCATTTATTTCAAGTCTTTTTGTAATACACACTATTGACTCATAACTTCAGCTGAACGGAAGCACATCGTGGGAATTACAAAATGTGGAGTTAAGGATTAAAAAAAACAAACCCACGCATATCCTGGGAGCTGCGGGCCAAGATGCTCCATCTCCCTTTGCTGAGGGCTTGTCTTCACTTACAACACGGCAGCTGCACTTCTCCCATCCGCATACATAATCCACCACCCCAAGAGGTGGTAGCGATGTCGATGGGAGACGCTCTCCTGCCAACATAGCGCTGTCTACATTAGGGATTAGTTCAGTATAACTATGTCACTCAAAATCCACGTCCCTGAGCAACATAACGATCCCGGGCTAGGCCAGGTCTGTAGCGCAGACCTGGCCAGCACCGCGACGGGTGCACTACAAACACGCAGAGAAGGAGGGGGGGGAAGCTCACGTTAAGCAGTGTGTAGAATTAACGCTTTCTTTCCCGGCTGTCAGACTGGCTATTTCTCTGTTTTGCTCCCAAAGCAAAACGAGCAGCCAGCACCCGCGGAGCTGTCAGCGTCGGGGACTGTCCCTGCGAAGGGCCCTTGCCAGCGCTGGCTGCCCGGCGCGTCCCGAGGATCCTTGGCTCCCATCGGAAGCGGAGGGGGGGGGGGGAGTTTCACCAGGCCCACCACCATCAGCCCCCGCCGGCCGCCAGGCCTGCCCTTGCCCAGGCAGGCACCGCCGCGCGGGAAATGGGCGCAGCCCGTGGGCGACCCGAGGCGAGCAGCCCCTAGGCGGCGGCGGGGAGAAGCCGCCCCGCAGGACCAGCCACGCGCCCAGCCCTACGGGAGGGGAATCCCTACGGGCGTGGCGGTGAAGGAGAAGCCCACGACCCCGGCCCTCACCTTCTTCAGCGCCCCGGCCATGGCTGCGGCCAAGCAATACAGCACTGACACCAACCGCCGGGGACGGCCCAAAAACGCGCATGCGCCTCGTGATATCTTTGGGCTGTTGGTTAGAGGACAAGCCGGTGGAAGCTGAAGGCCGCTTGCGCCTAGAAGGCCGGGCCTGAGAGCGAGGCTGTGGGAGTTCTGTGTCTGAGTGCGCATGCATATGCGGCACGGTAATCGCATGCGCCGTTTCTGAGTGAGGCGGGCCTGCGAATGGAGGATTGGAGAGCATGGGGAATGCGCATGCTCTCGGCGCAAAGAGTCAGTAACAAAATGAACTTGCGCGACCTGCGCTCAGCGGCCGGGGCCATGAGTGGCCTGTACAGCGCTGCGTCTGTGTCTGGCGCCCTCTGGCGGATGGAGGGGGAGTCACAGCCGCAGGAGGGCTGACTGGCTGCAGGCGGAATGACGCTATCTAGGTGTCAGGAAGCGAGAATGGGGCCTGCTGGGGGCTCTGGAGCGTGCCAGCTTGTGCCAGCCCCGGACGGGCCGTGTGACGGGGGAATCGCGGCCCCCTGCCCCCTGGACATGCTGCGTGATGGGGATCTCAGCCCCCAGCACCACGGACACGCCCACAGGCCCGTGAACACACTGAATGCATCCGATGAAGTGAGCTGTAGCTCCCGAAAGCTTATGCTCCAATAAATTGGTTAGTCTCTAAGGTGCCACAAGTACTCCTTTTCTTTTTGCGAATACGGACTAACACGGCTGCTATTCTGAAACCTGCAGGGCAGGGGGTCTCCACTTGCCCCATCGCCAGCGGCGTGCCAGTGACACTGACAATCCCCGTGCCAGCGAGAGACAAGCGATGATGTGGTTCTGTAAGCGGCTGGTGCGCTGTGTCCCTGCCACCAGTCGCTGGGGCCCTACGGAAGTGCATTAATACTGTGTTTCCAGGGCTGTCAGCGGCGGACGCTCAATGGAGGGCTCTTCCCTTGGGATGCTCCTTGACGTGTGACACTGGAGTCTGGGGCTGTCCATAATTTATATAACACACTTTTGGTGATTTTCAAGACTCACCCTTTGTAACACTGAAACAAACATGGAAAATTATGGAACCCCCTGGAATGCAATACGTAATTTTTGGTGAACACCAGAACTGCCTTCCAAGCTAGGGTAACCATATGTCCCAATTTTATAGGGACAGTCCTGATTTTGGGGTCTTTTTCTTATGTAGGCTCCTATTACCCCCCACCCCCATCCCAATTTTTCACATTTGCTGTCTGATCACCCTATTCCAAGCTCTCTCTGTTGTGATGACTGAATATGTTGGGCCAATTCTTGGGCCCAATGAAGTCAAAGAGAGTTTTTCCACTGACTTCAGTGAGATCCGAGCCAAGCTCTTAGGACCTGATCCAAAAGCCTTTGCAACCAATGGGTGGTTTTCTTTTACTTGGGTAAGGCATTGAGGGTGGTAGGGTTGTGTATTTATGGCAGGTGCATTCTCTGTGCAGGATGGGACATTAATAACATTTTATGTCTCTGAAAAGTGTTTTATATGTTTTTTGGAAGCACTTAGTGATACCTACAGTTTGATAGTTATCATATTAGCTAATGAATCAAAGCATTATTTACATACATTTGGAATACATCAAAATGCACTGCTGAGAACATGGAAAAGAATTGTTTAAGATTTGGGGTCCAGAATGACACTGCAGGGATCCCTGCTTCAATTATTTTGATGTAAATAGTGTTGGTAACAAGTTCAAATCAGTTATTTCTGGATTAGATATCTTAATACTGGGCCCAAAACAGCCTCCATCGATCTGAAAACGATCCTATATGGGTATTTTTGTGCAGGACTGAGCTATGCCACTATAAATTTGTTTACTAAGGACAGACAAAGACAAACAGCTAACTTTGCTTCCTCACTTAACTAACCCACTACTCACTTCATCCATTCATTATGCGTCACTCTATTTTTCATAGTATATCTGAATATAATTTTGCAGTGCTGCCCAACTACATGAAAGCTGGCCTAGTTTCTACATGGGAGCTGTTTCGTTTAAAAAACTTCAACATGGAAACACTGGGAATGTCTCATGTTTTAGCTGCTTCTATGAACGTCTCTATAATGCTACTGTAGGTAAGGTGGAAATTCATATGTTCGGCCACATTCCTGACTTTCTGACTCATTTTGCGCAATAGTCATCCAGCATTAACGGAACAAATTGATTTTTACATTACAGGACTGTAAATACATAAAGTCGAGCAAGTGAGTAAAGTACCTGCAATAATCATCTACCAGTACTTTAAAAAGCCTCTAGATTACTCTATAATTTATCTGTTGTCTCAATAATGAGTTATCTGTGTTGACTATCTTGACTATCTTATACATTCTCAATGCACAATAAATTAACAGCATCATAAGGCGGCCTGAGCATAGCCCTTTCTGTTGTGAATTGACCCCAAGATGTAAATTCTAACAAACTACCTCAATTTATCCATATTTGCCAATGCAGGACTCTGGCTGAGATTCTGATCTCACTTATACTGGTATTACATCCAACGTAATTAAATTAACTTTAATGAAATTACTGCTGATTTAAACCATTGTGAAATCAGACTCAGACCCCAGGTGTGTACATAAACTGCAAAACCGGGTGTAGTTTTTCAATTTAAAAGAGAAAAAAGTCTGCATTATCCTTGTATTATGCATATGGACTAGTGCTGGTCATGGGGTTATGGTTATGTGACAAGAAGGGAATTAGTGGATTCAGGGGTCAGCAACAATAAGAACATTTCTGTGTTCTCAAATGAGAAATTTTTTTCCCTTACTATCAGCTTGTTCTAAGCCCACTGTAGGGAAGGTTCTCTGCACTAGTCCTGTCCATCATACTGAATGGTGTCTCTGGAACCTCACCACACTTGGTCAAGTAACATGGGCAAGGTATGTCACTGTGAACAAAATTTATTATTATTAATTTATGTATATTGCAGTAGTGCTCGGAGTCCCTGTTTAGAATGGGGACCCCATTGTTCTTTATACCGTACAAACACATATGAAGATGGGGCAATGGAGCTATGACAATTTGTCTCACCCTCATTTTACAATCTAATAAAATTAATTTAATCAGAGTGGTTAAAGGAAAGGCAGAGATATGGGAAGCTTATGGTCCTTAGCCTGTGGTCTAATCTGGAATGAGTTTAGTTTAGTCACTTGTGCCTCAATAACTATAGCTGGATACATGGATAATAAAATGACCAGGATTTAACTCAATCTGCATCTGAGCTGTGTTTTTGTAGGTAAATAAATTAAGTGGAGAAAAAATCCAGTTTGCCACTCACCCTGTGGCTGTGGTTTAACTTGCTAGATACGAATATCCTTGATGGCATTACTCAGAGCTTCTTGGTCAGACTTGTCAGCATTGGCTATGATGCTGTGTCTCCAGCTTCTGTTTTAAAATGGAAATTATTAAAAGACTAGGATTGGCCATCATGGAATCTGTAAATCTTGGTGTCACATCAGGCTCACCATGTCTACAAAAGTTTGAATAAGTGAGAGATTGGGAGCTATTTTGTGACACATAGCGATGTGACAAGATCTGTCACTGTAGAAGACTAAATATTTGTACAACAGCTAAACCTTTCTTGGTTTTATTTCTTTTTAACTATATGTATATATGTTAGTAAATTTTGTTAATACAGTTAGTGAGTCTAAGTTGGCAGATCATTTATTTTCTTAACAAGAGCTGTTTGAACCAATCAAGGCACAGATAATCTTATTATACCAGTCAGACCTCATGTTACTTTTGATGAGATTCTAGAGAAGTCGTGCATAATACTTTCCTGTGGGGTGGAGTCTGCTTATGTTACAGTTGTACGAGGTCAGACCTTAATTTAACTCCCAACTGCGTATTTAATTTTAGAAAAAGCACAAGACACACCACCGTGCAGGGTACTATTCCTGTCTGTTCAAAATACAGGCCCCAGAGTAACAATGACAAGATGATGGATTGAAAAGGTGAGAATATGATATGTTTTATCTGTATCTTGCCAATTAGCCTAATGGTGAAGTAGATTAAAACTGTGAATAATGTGTAACAGAGTGAATCCAGTTTTAAACTGCTATTAATTCCTGTATTGCTGTGAATAACCTCTTCAGGCTGGGATACCTAAAGGCCTTCCAGTTATAGAAAACAAAGTTAGGACTGCTTAGTTTATTTCAAAAATGTGAAATCAGATTAGTACGTCTCGTTCGCATGCACTAAACATCTGCCTGATATGCTTAATAGTAATAAATCCTTGACACATCTGTTTCTAAGCAAAGACTCAATTTCCATGATTTGTGAGTATTTCAAATCTTTTGGTCTGAAAGAGAGTGGCTTGAAGTGGAACAAATTCTTTTCTATGAAAAATGATCCTTCCGGTTTAGAATGCATAAAAGCTCAAAAATTTAAAAATCTGCAGTAATCAGTAGTTTCTTGGGAACTTGTTTTTTCAGAATAAAATAAAAACAAAACAATTTGGTCTATTAAAAAAAATCTGGAAAATATTCTTGATCTTATGAGACCACTGTGTCCGTGCCTGAACAGTAGAATTTTCTAGAAAAAGCAACAACTGTCTCATCTAGCAATGAGCTTGGTCTGAAAAATGGAGAACAAATTGTCCATGGGTGAAGGAAAGGGAATTTGCCACTGCATCTTTTAACGGCCTCTTTGCTACTTTATGTACAAGTGTATCAGACAAAATATGCTTTTCGTGTGGCCTAATGTACCAGTGTTCTGCCATATTCCATTGTGATCCTAGTGCAACGTTCACATTTCATCAGATTGTCATCACCTCAACACAGCATCGGACCAGCAGTGATATAGCAAGTCAAGCACCCAAAGCGTTTATAAACCTCCATCAATGTCCACCACATGCACTTTGGTGAGTTATTTACTTTATCGTACTTGTTCTACCATGTCACAGCCTCTTAGCCACTGTATTAGCTTTTTCCCTTTTATTATTAATTATCATCATCGTAATCTCATACAGGATAAGTGGTAATGTTTAGAAAGACACTCTGGAGAAAATATATACCAAAACCACCATTTACCTGACCCCACATTGGCTGAGTCTGTGCTCCAGCAGAGTTCTGTGGTGACTGTGACCTAGTGAATTCTGAGAAATCACAGCAGAAGAGGAGTCTATTGTCCAAGCAGGTATTGACCTTGTGGGTCTAGAAAGAAAAAAATTATAATTTTATAATAATTTTAAGTGCCCGCTTAGCTTTTCTTTTAGTGCTGAGGTGGGGTTGGGCATGCATCATATTTTCCTGAAGTGAATGGAATTTATGGTATGTTTTATTAAATTATTTGTATTTCTACAATGTGTGAAGATCCTGATCCTGCCAGGTAGTGAATGGTCTCAGTTCCCTTTGGAGTTAATGGGACTTGAGAGTACTCAGTACCTTGCGGGATTGAGCCCTACATGAACATCTACCCTACGTAAATTGTACTAAACCACTGATAGGGGCCCTGTTCAAGGCACTTGCTATCTATGGGCCTGATCCAAAGCCCACTGACGTCAATGGGAGTTTTTCCATTAACTTCAGTGGGCTTTGATTCAGGCTCTAAAGGTGTAAGGGAGTAGAAATGGTCAGGAATTTTTTGACCAAATGTTTTTTGTGAGAAAATGGCAATTAATCAAAACAAACTTTTCAAGGTAATGTTTCAGTTTTGACAAAACTGGGTGGTCCAGGATGGAATTTCTGTATGTGTAAGGGGGGAAGGAAGAGAGACCGAGAGACCCCCTCCACCAGCATCACCACCACAAGAACAGCCAATAGCCAAGGTCACTCACCTGGGGCGTAGGAAACCCAGGTTCAAGTCCTTGTTCCAAATTAGGCAGAGTAGTGGGTATAAGAGCCTGTTCATACAGATTTGATATAGCTAGATTGCTCCATAGGCAGGTGGATATTCAGAAGTTTCCTGAAGGAGAAGGGAGGGCACTTGACATACATTAAGCCTATCCATCCATGGTGGAGTCTAGTCAAAGTGTAGGGAAAAGTGTGAAGGAAGGCACAACGTTTTATATTACAGCCTAGTGTACGTATAGCACCACTGAACTGTTCTCACTGGAAGCCAGAACTGATGAATACCATTCATTTTCTCATATTAAAGCTATAGAAACACCAGTGCTAAATAACTACATGGCTTCATTGTGAAAATTCCAAGTGAACTTGCTCTAAAAACTTCTCACTTTTTAGCTGTGTGTGTAGTGGGGATAAGTTAGAGTTGTGTGTTTTGGGATATACTCTATAAATTACTGGTTCAATACTTTTAAAGACTCCCTACCCCCATGCTTGCAAGGTATAGCTGTTCTTTACATAACAGTGTACATTTATTGGTTTCTTTGTATCTAGTTAACACATTTCAATGAGGCAAAAGGGATTTTTGTAGATGCCATTGAAAGTATAGAAGTAAATGTAAAGATGAGGAGAAAAATAAACCCAGGAGAGAACTTCAAATCAAGGATTCTCTTATATGCCAGCCAAGTGTACTTCCAACAGGATGGGATGAAAGGCAGAAGTTCAGTCTTAACTTTGAATGTTCTTGCTTTTGTGGATTTAAGTCAGGCTGCCAACTTTTAATGCTATTTGAAAATTTTTATGTGATTTAATCTATAATGCATTTACCTTGAGGTGCTCATCCACATATTGACATATTTATGGATTCCTTAATAAGAGCCTGGGGAAGAGATTTGGAAAATAAACTGTCAGTCACTTTACTTTGTAGGATTGAAAAATCCTTTGTAGTATCCTCTTTTGAAGTTCAACATTGAATTTCTTCCTCTTTTGCCTAACAAAGCCTGGACAATGTCAGAAAAAATATTTGTCTACCTTTTTCTTTTGTGCGGGATCAAACGCCAAAGGCTTTGATAAACCTTTTTGCATTATGAGGAGTTTCACAACTTCTCTGGAATTCTTCTGTTATTACAGTATGGAAGTGTTTATATTGCATTAGATCCTTCCAAGAATCTTGGTCAAAATCTTCGATCTTTACAGTCATCCTTGTTTGCACAGGGAGTGAGCCTAGGACTTCAGGATTTGACTGCTTGAACAGAAATGTTACAAACAGTACCTTTTGCTCCTGGTTAAGCCTGTGCAATGGTGTGAAGGGTCTTGGAACATGATTCTGTACCCTGATGACCAGTTCATCAGATATTCAGCTGGTGTGTGAAATCTTTTTTTGAATAACTATGTTGAAGCCTGGCTCTGAGACACAAAAGCAGGGGGAGGAGACTCCATTAGAATATTCCTGTCTATTATGAGCTACATAAAGTCTGCTGAGCAGAAAAAAAAAGATTTATGTGTCCGCAAAAGCTATTTTTTATTTTTGGAAGTTATTGCTGTCAGAGCTGGCAGTCAAAGCAAAAGATGTGTATGTTTACCTTTAAAGGCAATGGGGCTGTGGTGGTGTTTTCACTTGCCTTCAGAGAGCCCACCCTCATGGGTGACAGTGCTGGCCAAGAGCCTTATGTCTGAGCATTGGGAGAGGTGTGAATTCATGCTCTGTGCTAGCGTGATAGTATTGCAAAAGCCTGAAATTGGAGTCCTGCAATGATACTTTTAGCTTCTTAGTTATCTTGACTCTGTGCCATTATTGATCAGTTTTTGTTTTCTCGAGTCTATCACAATATGATAAATAGTAAAGCATTTAGGTATAGGATTGTACCACTTGTGTATGATGTTTTAAAATCAATTTTTAGCTAAGTGTTACAATGCAAAACATCCGGTTCACAGAAGTCAGGTTAGCACTTCATGTGTGAAGAACTGCTTTAAAAAGTGACCGACAAATCATTCTGACAAAATTCCAGCAGCATTAGCAATATGCTGGATGTCCCCCATGGCCATTCTAGGAGAGGTAGTCAACATAATGCTCATTTAATTCGATTGATTAATATTTGTGCAGCACTGACAAAAGTAAGGCACTGTGAGAGTGCTAATTGGTAAGAGTGCTAGTTTAAGTTCCACAACCTCTACTCCCTCTCAGCTAGGTCCCACTAATATAAAGCCCAAACGTGCCCTAAGCTGTTGATGTCACATCAGTCAGAGAGACCTTGATGGAACACAGAGCTAGCCTTTAGAGAGTTAGGTAGGTACATTTATTTGGTACAGTTTTATTTTGCAAAAGTATTTAATATTTACATTTTGTTCCTTTTAACATAAAAATACCACATTTTAAACTTTGCAAAATTGCAGAATATAGTAAAAAGTGAATTTACCTGACTCCCTGCAGAAGGACAATTTTGCAATTGTTATTTACTGACAAGATTTATTATTTGATTTGCTATCACTAGCAAAATGCATGCTAAAGGATCAGAGTGAGAGCTGGAGCAGTGCCAGCACTAGACATAAGCAGACTAAGCAAATGCGTAAAAGCCCAAGCATCTCAAGGGGACCCCCTATTAATAATTAGTATGTGTTGTGGGGGAGGGGAGGGTCCAAAATATTCCTGCTGAGGGCCCCTAATGGGCTAGCACCAGCACTAAGCTGGAAAGCCAGGTAGGGTGAATTCAAACTTGTGACTATAGTTAAAAGGTGCGGTATATCCCATTATTAATCCACTGAGACAGCCGACTGCCCCCTCCCCCCCCCAACACACACACTTTGGTAACAGTCTCTAAGAGCCTAACCCTGAGCGGTGTTGAACACTGCACTGACTTGTGTAAAGGCATTGTGAATGTCTAGGCCCTCTCAGGACTGGAAAAGTAAGGGGAGCCCCAGATCTTCCACCTGCCCTGGGCAGGGGGCTGGGGTGCCCAAGAGCAGCCCCTGACCCATGTTCCTGCCCTCTGGGCTCCCTGGGCAGCTCTTATTACTGCCCGGCTCCTGCTTCTGGCCTGGTGAGGGGGAATCAGGAGGAAGAGGAGGAGCAGGGAGTGGGGGCCTTATGGCAAGGGGCAGGTAAGGTCCACCTCTCCACTCCCCACCCCTCCCACTGGGAAGAGGCTGGCACCGGCCCTGAGCCTGAGGCAGGTGCAGAGCAGCGCCACAAGGAACCTGGAACAAATGCTGTCCTGGAGTCATTCAGCCCGGTACTGGGACTTGTACTCTGCATTTTGGGACTGTCCTGCCCAATTTGAGACAAGTGGTCACCCTCCCCTCCCCCACAATGGTTTTGCTCACAGTTCCATAGCATGCAATGGAGGTGTGACCCAACCACTTTTAAGCAGTGGTCCCATATTAAATCAGTTTGGTGGCTGCCACAGTGTCACTCCTGCCACATGGTTACAATGCCACTCACTGAAATTTGCCCCAGCTCCCCTCCTTACGGGGCAGCTGCACCAAATTTCAGTGAGTGGGATAGTGGCCTGGCACACAGGGTCACAACATCGCTGAAATGTGGCCTGGCCAACCCTCTATCCAGATGGAAGGTCGGCCAGTCAAATGGTGCCATCACCTGGCACACAGGGAGTCTTTTCCTGTACGGCAGATTGCAGCTGAGTCCGCCAAGAGCTAACCTCTTGCAGCACCAGCTCGTGCACTATGTGGGTAAAAGAGAGGGAAGGCTCCCCAGCTGAGGGAGATGTACCTTGTAAGAGGAAGGGCAATGAACGAGTGGGGACTGGAGTGGAGTCGCTACTGTGAGTGGTGGAGACCGAAAGGAGCATCCCCTCTTTTCCCCCAAGATAATCTGAATTGGGACCAGTGCATCTTGTGTCTATTAATGATACAAGATCATTCTGATGTTCTTCTGCACAATAGGGTCTTGTATAGTTCATAAATATTATATATTATGCACAAGAACTAAACAAACTGGTGCTTAAATTTAGTCAAATACTGTTACATGAATCATTATGTCAAATTATTCACTATGAATAATTTATTGGAATGAATTTAGCCCCTTTTGTGTTTGTGAATTATTCACAAATTGGTCATTACTTTTACAATTTTTATTTGTTTTTGGCAATTGTTCATGAATAGCTAATTAAAACAAATTTTGGGTTATAGATATTCCTGATTTGGCCACACTGAGTGTTTGCTATTCACTATTCATGCAGTAGGACTGGCCATATAAGTCACACATTCCCTGATTGGATGACCTAAACTTTATAAACAGGAGTCTCTTTTTATTGTTCACAAATTTTCATGAATATTTATTTGTAACTGACAAATCTATTGAATGAGTAATAAAAAGAGCTTTTCCAAATGACATCCCATTTCAGATAGTGCTGGCAGGGTTTTCTTTCCGTCATTTTTGCAAATAAAAAATTACTTACCCAAATTTTCATGAATTAGCAGAAAAAAGTGCTTGTGATCACTAGTTTTTATTCTCAAGAATAGTCGCAAAATATTTATATGATTTATTTGCCCATCTCTAATCATAGGGCCAAATTCTGATACTTTTGCTCACACAGAATAGTACTTTACTCCACAAGCAGTCCCATTTATTTAAATGCAGTACTCTTAGGGGTTGTCAACATGGCTAGCCAAGGTGCGAATCTACAGCTCACCAGCTTGCTGCACAATAAAATCCCATGTTACTGCTGGGGGAATTCTGCACCACTGCGTACATGCATAATTAATGAGCTGCACATATTTTTAATTTTTTGCACAGAAAAAACCTTCTGCTGGTAAGTTGCTGCAGTTCTGCCTTTTGCCTTCCAGAGGGCACTGTGGCATTAGAACAGAGCAGCAGCTCCCAGCCAGCTAGGGAAGAGAAAGAGCCTGCCTACTTCACAGCGCCTGTCAGGCCAGGTCAGGAAACAGGGAATATGGGGAGACAGACAGTGTGGGGCTGCTGGGGGATCAGACAGTGGCTCATAAGGGCTAGTGTGGGAGGACAGACTGGGGCAGGGGATGAATGAGAGTGGAGGCACAGGGCCACAGGGGGGAGCGAGGTGCAGGGCCACATGGGGACAGGGGAAGGGGTGCAGGGCCACATAGGGACAGGGAGATAGCTGAGTGGGGGCACAGAGATACATGGGGGAAGAGGGTGCAGGGCCACATAGGGACAGAAGGGTGGCTGAGTGGGGAACAGAGACACATGGGGAGGGGGGTGTAGGCCACATGGGGAGGGAGGAGTGGGTGTCTGAGTGGGAGTGGAATAACACATGTGGACATGGATGCAAGAACACATGGGAGTGCAGGGACACGTGGGTATGGGGCAGATGTGCCTGACTGAATGGGAGAGGCTAGGGGTCAGCCAGGGTCTGCATGGGGGAAACTTCCAAGCAATCTCTCCTAGCCCCACCCCAAAACCTGTTCCATACTTTTCCCACCCATACCCAACAACACTCCAAGTTCACACTTAGGCTCCTTCCCAGCTATAATTTCCCTCTCCCTCAGTCCTCCATTACCCCTGACTCCCCCAAGCCTTCGCACTTCTTCTGAGGGGTGCGGGAAATATGGTTCTATATTGTAGTTTAAATGAATTATTACTCAGAGTTCTGTATAAATATGCCTAGTAAGGAATCTATTTGTCAAAAAAAATTCCTAAATCTTTTTTGTTGTCTGTATTGTAACAGACATATTTGCTGACAGGTATTTTGAAATAAATGACCAAAAATAATTGAAACTTGTGTGATTATATTGTGTTATTTTGACAAAATATGCAGAATTTGAAAATGTGCACAGAATTTACAAATGTAGAATTATGTACAAAAAATAACTGAATTCAAAAATAAAACAATGTACAACTTTAGAGCCTAAAAATCTACATTTGTAACTAAACACAAAACAATGTACAACTTTAGAGCCTATAACTCCACTCAGTCCTATTTCTTGTTCAGCCAATCGCTCAGAAGTTTGTTTACATTTGCAGGAGATAATGCTGCCTGCTTGTTCACAATGTCACCTGAAAGTGAGAAAAGGCACTCTCATTGCACTGTTGTAGCCAGCATCGCAAGATATTTACATGCCAGATGGGCTAAAGATTCCTACGTCCCTTCATGCTTCAACTACTATTCCAGAGGACATGCATCCATGCTGATTATGGGTTCTGCTCGATAACAATTCAAAGCAGTGCGGACCGATGCATGTTCATTTTCATTATCTGAGTCATATGCCACCAGCAGAAGGTTGATTTTCTTTTTTGGTAGTTTGGGTTCTGTAGTTTCTGCATCAGAATGTTGCTCTTTCAAGACTTCTGAAAGCATGCTCTGCACCTCATCCTTCTCAGATTTGAGAAGGCACTTCCGATTCTTAAACCTTGGGTTGAGTGTTGTAGCTATCTTTAGAAATGTCACATTGGTACCTTCTTTGAGTTTTGTCAGATCTGCAGCAAAAGTGTTCTTAAAATGAACAACATGTGCTGAGTCATCATCTGAGACTACTGTAACATGAAATATATGGGAGAATGTGAATGAAATAGAGCCGGAGACATACAATTTTCCCCCAAGCAATTCAGTCACAAATTTAATTAACACATTTTTTTTAAACGAGTGTCATCAGCATGGAAGCATGTCCTCTGGAATGGTAGCCAAAGCATGAAGGGGCATATGAATGTTTAGCATATCTGGTATGTAAATACCTTGCGATGCCGGCTACAAAAGTCCCATGCAAATGCCTATTCTCACTTTCTGGTGACATTGTAAATAAGAAGTGGGCAGCATTATCTCCTGCAAATGTAAACAAACTTGTTTGTCTTAGTGATTGGCTGAACAAGAAGTAGTACTGAGTGGTCTTGTAGGCTCTGAAGTTCTGTATTGTTTTGTGTTTGAGTGCAGTTACAAATGTAGATTTTTTTCCTTTGGTAAGTTGCACTTTCACAATAGAGAGATTACACTACAGTACTTGTATGAGGTGAATTGAAAAATACTGTTTCTTTTGTTTATCATTTTTACAGTGCAAATATTTGTAATAATATAAAGTGAGCAGCGTACACTTTGTATTCTGTGTTGTAATTGAAATCAATATTTGAAAATGTAGAAAAACATCCAAATATTTAATACATTTGAATTCATATTCTGTTGTTTAAGAATGCCATTAACACTGATTAATTGCAATTAATTTTTTGAGTTAATCGCTTGAGTTAACTGCAATTAATTGACAGCCCTAATTTAAACTGAAAACAAAGGGGCTTAACTATGATGTAGCAGTGTCTACATAGGATGTTACTGTGCTGCAAGCTGATGCACTCAAATTCTGGACTGCTACATAGTGACTTGCCATGAATAAAAGCCCTCAGAGTGAAGGATCATTCACCATGAATAAGAGTAGATTTTTTTTTTCTTGACAGCAGCTCAACTTTCATATAAGATGATGGATGGAAATGAGGACTCTGTCGAAGACCATCTCACTGCTTATGCAATTCAGCTTAGTATTCAAGAATCAATTGAAGCCAGTCAACCAGCATCTTCCCATTACCATGAAAGGTACTTTAGTAAGTCAGAAAGCACATACATGTGATGAGAATATAACATTCTTTCAGTGTTCTGGACAGTTGAAGTTAAAATTTTTTTTATGTTATCCTAGCATTTTAATTTTAGTTTAGCTATTTGTGTTTACAGCCAGGCACTCTATGAAGACATGACTGAATACAGCAAACCAAAATATAACTGTCTTCATTAGTTACATGCTAGTAAATAATCCTCTTTGAAGAAAATGGATGATGTACTCTCTGGGTATGTGTGACGGGTTGCCCCCACCCTCCGGGATGCCACCTGATGTACTGGGGTACCACTAAGCCCTCCTGTTCCATCCTGGGCTCCCTTACACTGTGCTGCTGAGTCAGGCCCTCAAGCAGCACACGCAGAGGTAGGGACACACCCAGCTGCAGAAAGACGCAGACACTGAAATAAGCACTGCATGGGTAGGCGTCAGCTAGGGAATTGTCCAGTACTCAAGTGCACACCCCCACTGAAGTGTAATTCCAAAATTGTATTGTCTTATGCTGCATAGAGGATAATACAGTGTAAGCTCATGAAATCCGCCCCCTCCCTCAATGTGGAGGAAGATATGCACAGCTTCCCCGCCCCCCCCCCCCCAGTTATGAATTCCACGAACTGGTTTTAGAGACAACAAAAACGAGTTTGTTGACTACAAAGGATAGATTTTAAGTGATTATAGGGGATAGCAAACAGATCAAGCAGATTACCCAGCAAATAAAACAAAAATGCAATATAAGCTTAAGATACTAAAAAAAACTGGTTACAAGTAGTAGTTTCTCACCCTAAATGTTGTTTTAGATAGATTGCAGAAGTTCTTGCGGGCAAGCTGCTCTTGCTTGCAGCTTACAACTCCAGGTATTTCTTTCACAGGCCAGACACCTTCCCAGCCTGGGCTCAGTCTTTCTCCCTGCCCCTCCCTTTGTCTCTGTTTCTTAGATGTTCACAGCAGTCATCCTGAGCAGGGATTCAGTGAAGAACAAACTCTGATTATGTCCGTCCCTTGGCTTAAATAGGTTTTACATATGGCGGGAATCCTTTGTTTTCCAGTGTGGTTCCCCCCATCCCACCCTGCAGTGGAAAAATACTGGTATTCTATCATGGAGTCCAGTACGATGGTAACTGGATCACATGACCCTGCAGTGTTGAAGCAGCCGTGATTCAAAGGCCGTTTGTAGCATCTCAGGAAGGTGGGAGATTAGCATCTTCAAAGACCTATATTTCTTCCTAATGGTCCATTGACTTGTCCCCAGCTAGCCAGCCAGACTGATTGCATTCTGTCTGGTGAGCATTCCCCGGTTGCAAATACTTTTGTAGTACAGATGTATAGTCAATATTCCTAACTTTAGATACAAAAATGATACATGCATACAAATAGGATAATCATATTCAGCAAATCATAACCTTTCCAATGATCTCATTCCTTATCTTGCACAAAACATATAGTTATGCTATAATCATATTATAACAATATTTCTATGAAGAATATGTGGTGTAGGGTCACAGTATGTCTACACTGCAATGTAAGCCCAGGGTTAGTAGAACTTGAGTTAGCAGACCCTGAGTTTGTTAACCTAGTGCTTGAGCATCTACGCTCATTTGTAGCACCAGGTTAGGAATTGTTGAACCGTGGGTCCCAACCTGGGGCTCCAGTATCTACATTGCATTATGCAGGTCCAAGTCCGACCACCCATATCCCAGACTTCCTAATGCCCTCTCAAAATGTGACTGCTCTAGCCCTTTGTTTGTGGTGCAAGCATGGGAAAACTGTACTGTCCACCAAACTTGTCTGTCCAGAGGACAAAGTCAGTCAGCCGTGGAATTGTGGAATACTTGTGGCGGATTCCCAGAGCACAAGTCCTGTAGTGTTGAGTCTACACTGCAAAACAATAGGTCTTGAACCCTGGGTGACTCAGGCCATATCTACACTTACCGGGGATTGAGGCTTCTGTGATCGATGCAGCAGGGTTCAATTTAGTGGGTCTAGTGAAGACCTGCTAAATCAACCACAGAGCGCTCTCCAGTTGACTCCACTACTCCACTGGACCGAGAGGAGTAAGGTAAATTGACGGGAGAGCATCTCCCGTTGACGCAGCACGGTGTAGACACTGCAGTAAGTCGACCTAAACTATGTTGACTCCAGCTATATTATTCACGTCACTTGGAGTAGTATAACTTGTCTACCGGGGTAAGTCGGTAGACAAGGCCTGAGGCTCAGACCTTCCACCCCGCTGGGGTCGTGGGTCTGGGCCCGGATTAATGCAGTGTGTGTGTAGATGGAAGGGGGTTTAGGCTTGAGCCTGAGTTCAGACCCTGGGATTACATTACAATGTAGACATACCCTAAGTATTCTGTAGTTATAACCACATTTAAAAGGCTTTCGGGGAGAATTCTGGCCAGCGTGCAGAAAATGGTGTAGCAGCCACACTGACATATATATTCTGTAAAAGAAACTTTAGGTCTTGATGGAGCACAGATTTATGCATATGATTAACTTTATAGATGTGAGTAGTCCCATTGATTTCAGGGTTGTCTCCTTAATGTGCATTTGGAATCTAGAGCTAAGAAGCTCAATACAAAATACTGTCTGTGTTGGCAGGAAGAAAAGGAAGAGCTCTGTGCAAGGACTATTGGCTGCAAAGGGAGAAAACCTCCCGTCACTGTAGTGAGTGTCTACTCTACACTGAAGCGCTATAATGCTGTAGCTGCACCACTGTAGTGGTTTAAGTGTAGACATAACCTAATTTTTCCCAATTTCCATCTCAGCCATCCCTTTATATTGAGCTGTAAATCAGTGAAACCCTTGGACTTTGGGTAAAAAGCATGAAATGTAATGTGGTAATACAATGGTACCTGCTGATCTCTCTTCCAATAGGAAATCCCTAATAGAACATTCCTGCTGGCAATAAAAGGAACTAATCTTCACTGTCCGTAATGTCAATCTAAAATCCATCTTTTTTATACTTGTACATTTCCAATATCACTTATTTTCTTTTCAACTCCCCTCCCCCAGCATATTAGGAGTGTCTAGAATATAGTATATATATTTAGTTTTAGCAGTACAGTTTTATTTGTTTTTAAATTGTGAAAAACAAAATTGAGTTTTGCATTAAAGATATGGTTAGTATTTTTAAAATCATTAATATATATATTAGCATAGATTGTTTTTTGTTTGAGCCAACTGCCCTCAGATATGACATGTAGATAGCATTTCTGTTGTAGAGGTTGAATAAAATTTTCAAAAGCGCTTAAATGATTTAGGAGCCTACAGGTCCCATAGGCTTTCAATGAGACTTTGGTTTCTAAGTACGTACATCACTTTTGAAAATTGGTCTTCATTTTCTGAGTCACTAAGATGCTTTTGAAAATGTTACCTGTTAGCTACCTCTATTGATGAAACAAAACTTGGCTTTAATGGGAGTTGTATGGCAAAAACCGCAACATACGTTTCTGATCACTATAAATTGAAGGACTTTTCGTAAAATGCTGTACAGTATTTGAAAATAAAGGCAAAGGCAGATAAGTGTTAATCGCCCAATTCAATTTATGACTTTGATCCTATAATGGGATCAATGGAACCCTGAGAAAGTAAGGGGCCACATGTGGTTCCTATTGCAAGATCAGAGCCTATTTCTTCACTGAAGCCTGTCAAACAGTGCCACTGTCCATTTCCATCTATGATTTGGCTGATTCCTACTATTATACTGTTGTCATATTATCTCAGGGTCCTGGCAGCCACTGGCATTTTTACCACTGTCACACAGATCTGCTCTGAATAGGTTTAAATGACATTGTTAAAAATGTTGGCAACTGTCTTTATACATTGGAACTGTATTATGTTAGCTGCAGAGGGAAACTTCAGAAAAAAGGCTAGCTAGACACAACCAAACAGACCTATTACTGGCCTGCCTAGGCTCTGCCTCAATGAGTTGCGGGGCATGTAGAGGTCATGTGCCACCCCCAGATTTGCTGCTTGGCTTGTACTGAGCATGCTCACATGGACTAAGCAGGCTCAGTAACACTGCTGAAGCCAGCTGCCCCCACTTCTACAATTGGCAGGTCCAGGTCATCTTTGGCCTGAAGCCTGGGGTCCAGAATCTGTTCAAATTCTTATCCTGTATCTAACATTCCTGAGTACTCTGTCAGGTCACAGTGAATCAGGATTTGTAACTGAGGTGATATAAACGTAAAGTTGAAAGCCAGTGGAAACAGGTGATTAAAACCACTTAAAATTGTGCTTTAATGTAATGTATCTATATTGTGTATACTTGATATCTTTTGTCATCCCTTCAACAGATTTGTACCACCCAGTGATCAAAATAGGAAACTTATAGCAGCGATAAGAGAAGGTACAAATATTGAAATAAAATATTCACTGTGCAAAGCATTGAGCTTGTCCTATTTTTTCAGATATGCACTATTTTTTGTTTCAGGCCAAGTATTTGATCTTCAGAACTATGTGAAACATAAATATGCTTTGGATGAAGCTGATGAAAGAGGTTGGTTCCCACTTCATGAGGCTGCAGCTCAGCCAATTCAGCAAATACTTGAAATCATTCTGGATGGTGAGTGAGCTCAAGACACCCCACAGGGCTATGAGATTGGAAAGTTACAAGACAAGGAGCAATAAACAGACAAACACAAGAATAGAATCAATAACTGCAAAAATGTATGAGAAAACCCTCCATTGTTGCATGGCTTGGTCAGTCACATGGGCCAAATTCTCTGCTGGTGTAAATTGGCACAGCTCTGTTGTCTTCAGTGAAGCTCCACCTATGTACACCAGCAGAGAGGTTGGTCTGTTTTGAATGACTTTGTTCAGAAAACTACAATTATTCAGAGAAGAGCTGCATGATCTAATCACTGGCTACAATAGTCAACCATTGTGGCAGGACTAACTAGTAAGTCAAAGTTGAAAATAGTTGTAAATTCATTTTCATGCAGATATTTATCAACATGGCATTTATGTTGTCCTAGATGCCTGTCATTTTAATTTTGTGTTTTGTTTTCTACTTTCTGAACTCTAGCATCTTATAAATCAATGTGGGAATACAAAACATGTGATGGAGAAACACCGTTAACTTTGGCAGCAAAAGCTGGTTTTGTGGAAAATGTAAGAACGTTATTGGAAAAGGGCGTTTGGCCTAATACCACAAACAATAAAGGAGAAACTCCTCTTCTCATTGGTAATTGCTTCCTTTCTATGAATTAAGCCAACGTGAATAGCAGAGTTTTTAGTGTTCTAAACTATTCTATCCAGTTCCTGCATTCCCCAAAGCCAACCATAACAAGGGGATCTGGGGCCTGCTCCTGCAAACCCTTGTTCATGTGACTAGTCCTTACTCACTTGACTATCCCAATTGGCTAAAATGCTTAGTTGCTGTTCAGTTTTTAGAAGGAAAATAAAAGTGGATTATACTGCCACCAAATAATGTTAATTTTTCTTGAGTAAGTTTTCAGGTTAATTGTTGACTTTCTGGTCCCTATGGGTATGTCTACACTGCAGTGTAAGCCCAGCATTTGAACTCAAGTTCAAGTCTAATGTCCCTTCCATCTACACACAAATTGTGCTAATGCAGGGCTCAGACTCAGGGTCCCAGGACCCCACAGGGGTGGAGGGTCTGAGCCTGAGTCAAGCTGGGATTCAGGTTCAGGCCCTGTTGCTTTGCAATGTAGATGTTGCCCCACTGGATTCATGCTCTGGGAGTCTGCAAAAAGTATTTCACAATCCCACGAGCCAACTTTCTTTGTCCGCTAAACAGACAAGTTTGATGAACAGTCAAGTTTTCCCATGCTTGGACCACGAACAAAGGGCTACAGGCGCCACATTTTGAGAGGGTGCTTGGAAGTCTGGGATATGGATGGTAGGATTTAGCCCTACATAATGTAGTGTAGAAACTGAAGCCCCAGATTGGGATCCAGGGTTCAATTCCTAACCTGGGATTACAAATGACTCCAGGCACTCAAGCCTTAGGTTAACAAATCCAGAGTCTGCTAACTCAAATTCTACTAATCCTGCAGTGTAGACATAGGAGTCTGATCCCTCACTCTTGAAATCTGTGAGAGCTTTGCTGTTGGCTGAAGTGGGTGCAGGAGGAGACCCTGCATGATGTTATAGGGGCATGTTTCAGAAGTGGTCATGTTAAGTTTCTTCCCACAGTAATTAATTTATGTCCTTAGAGTTAATCAGACAAAAGGTAGGTGAAAATAAAAGAAATATAATCTTACCTTTCACCAAGAGACTGCCAAGGCATCTTGGGGAATTTCTACTCATGCTGTATGAGCAACTGAGGGGTTAAATTTAACAACACTGAGTTTGTGCCGAACATTTTAAAAGCACCTTTCTATAATAGAGATGAGAGATTTATATCTCAGAGAGGCAACATTTGCCTCCCTGCATAAAGTATTTTCTATTCTTTGTTTCACAAGAATTACAAAAGTAACCTTTATAGTTTTTCATCTATTTTCCTTAGAGAAAACTAGGTATGGACCCCAAACTTTGAATAGATGGTATTCAAATATTCCATCTTTTCTCTCCTGCTACTGCTTCAGCAAATCAGAGCTTTTTGTCAGCCTGATTCTAGCACCAAACACACACACAGTTGGGTGGGCTCGCTGGCTTACAGCTCCAGAGTGAATCTGAGATGCAATCAGACTCTGATCAAATGATTTCTGTAATGTGCATCCCGAGTTGCCTTGAAGATTTGGGGCAGACATCACAAATTCTAATGCACCTAGGAGAACATTCTTATACTGATTGCAAGGATTTGACCAAAAGATAGATTTGCTTTCTGCAACTAGTATGTTGTTTAACAGAACACAGAGGTTGTCCCACATTTAAAAAAAAAAAAAAAAAAAAAAAGAAGAGTTACACCTGGAAGTTCTACTGCTTTGTTTTTCTGGAGAAATATTTTAAACCACATTTTATTTTTGTTGTTCCATTTGATTACATAGAACTTTTCTTTTTAAATTTTTTTTATAGGAATTTAGTGCATATGAAAGATGCAGGGTTGATGTTCCTGGAAACTAAGTTCCTTTCCTTATGTACAGACTAGACACAGCACAGGCAGTAGCAGCTGAAGTTTTTTCCTACACTGCTTTGCCAATGTGCCTTATCCCTGAAGCAGAGGGACAAACATCTGTAGGTGGAAGCAGAGAGTTCATTTTCTGTATGTGTTTAGTTACCTAAAGTCCTTTGAAGTCAACGGAAAGACTCCCATTGACTTCACTGGGCTTTAGATCAGGCCTCAGGAGCAAGATTTTTAAAGGTATTTAGGTGCCTAGAGATGCAGATAGGCACCTAATGGGATTTTCAAAAGCACCTGATGTCATTCTGTGTGACAATCTACATGTTAAAATGCTATTATGGGGATCTCCACTCACCACATGTGAGGCCTCCTGGTGGCCACTCTGGGGGATTAGCTCTTCCAGCCCAATGTCCTTGCGGTTCCTCAGCTCCTTGTCTCTCTCGGTCTGCAAACCCTCTCTTGCTCCAGGAGTAGCAGCTTCCTCTTTGTGACTCTGCCCTCCAGCCAGGTCACTATAGTGTTTCCCCTTCCAGGAATATCAACACCTTGCTCGCCATCCCAGGCAATCCTTAAATCCACTGCCCTGGATGGGCCACTCACTCAGTGAATCAAACACGTGGCCTCAGAAAGCCTCCAAGTTCACTGCCCAAATTGTGCCACTCACTCAGTAGCTGGGAGGGGAACCTAGGTCCACCCTCTACTCTGGATTCCAGTCCAGGGCCCTATCTCCAGGGGGAAAGATCCAGACAACCACATTGTCCTGTCACTTGGAAGGCTTCCTACCTCATCTTCTCCACCGGGACTACTAGACAAATCTTTCCTCTGGGGGTCTAAATCAGTGTCTCTCCCTTATCCCAAGGAGAGAGCCTGCAGCCCTCTTCCCCACAGCCCTCTTTCTGCTACCAGTTCCCTGGTTTTATAGAAACCCCACCTGTTCCTGCACAGGTGAACTTCCCTTAATTAGGGCTTGCCTCTCAGCCTAAATATTCCCCAGTTTGCAGCCTTATAAGTTAATTGGCCCATGTGGCCTAAATTGACCCCTTCAGAACTAATATGGGGGAGTATACCCCATCAGAGGTGCCTAATTACCTTTAAAAATCTGGCCTCATGTGACCACTCAAGGCACAAGTAATGGTCAGTAGTCCAAGTGAAGGTTTAATTAGAGGCTACACAACTTTTAATGAAATCTTGGATGTTTTACAAATAGTTGTTTATGACTGTGTGTGGCCTACTGGAGAATATATATATATAATGGAATTTTATTATTTTTACCGGCTGACTTTGTCAGGAGTAATTGGGTATTTTCACTTTCAGAAAGAATTTGTGGAAAATGGCATGCAACTAAATTACTAAGTAATAACTCAGTTCAAAGCAGGATTATTCTTTTGGAAAGTTTTCTGCTGATATATTTAAATGAGCTTTACCCTATATTAGTAATTTAAGTGCACTAGCTTCCAGCTCTTGTTGAAAATGAAAGAACTCAAGGTCTTATGAAGAAAATCAATCTGTAAAATTAATACAATTCCCACATCATACATACCAAAATACAATGATCAGACTTATTAAAACATTACCTTTGATGGGTACTAACTTTTGTCAATTTTAATCACAAAGAATACCCAATGAAGCAATTAATGTATTAAAATTTTAAGGCCTGAGCCACAAAGGATCTGTAAAAGTTTTTTTAGATTTATTGCTTTATATTTCTCCAGTTCTTTCCAGTAATTGCAAATCCATAGAACTTTTAAGATAAGATTATTAGCCATTGCTGTCTGATGAATACCAGGAAGAGTAAACTCCTACTAGAACTGAAGGAAAAGGATTTTTTTTTTCTTCCCCACTAAATTTACTCTCCTGGATATTTCTGTTTATGATTTCCTGATAGGTCGAGTTTTTTGCCCATGTAGTTTTCTTACTAAGAGGCTGTTATCATTCGGAATTGAGTCCGTGGGAGTGGAGGGTGCTCTGCACCTTACAGTTCAATCCTAGTCACAATGAAATCAGTGAGAGCATCATCAAGCACATACCACTCAATATAAATTGCAAGTGACAAATGCTTTTAATTTAACTTAATTACTCCTGCATTAACTCTACAGGCGAGCTGTAGATTAGAGGACTCTTTAGTTGGGTACATAAAACTCCATTGAAGTCAAAGTAACTATGAATAGCATTATCACACAACAGAGATCAGCTGAAACTAAGTAATCAAAAAGAATGTTTTTTGAGGGGGAAGCTTGTGTATTTATTCAAACATTTATGATTGGTTATTACTGCTGAAGCCCTGAAGTTTCACAGAATATTGAATATTTATCCAAAAATTCTGGGTCAGATCATGCTATCCATTGAAAGAAAAAATCTCATTGAAATCAATGGAAGTGCCATTATAGGTTAAAGATATACTACCAAACTCATACAGAATGTGCAAGTCAAAACAAGGCACAAAAGATTATAGAACCAGATGAAAATAAAGGTAGAAATATTACTGTTGAATGTTAAAATCTGATCTGGGTTGATCTGGGTAGAAAAATGTTCATGAACAGAAAACTATCCCCTAGACAGGTAACTTGTTGTAGTCTTGAGCTGCATAGTTATCCATGAAAATTTCACAGTTGGATCCTCAAAAGGGCAGAATTTGGCCTTTAAGTGTAACATATGTCAGTGATATCTTGGCTAGCAACAACCAGTGAACATCAGTTTAGGCATTAGAATTAGAAGCTGACTTCATAAGTGCGATACAGCTGGAACACGGGGAGAACACTGAAGAGTTTGCTGTAGCATGAAAAGTAAACGGCTATATTCATGACAAATGGTGGTGCAGGTTATACACTGGATCTAAGTTGGAAAGAGGAATGGGTGTTCATGTTAAGTAGCAAATTTATATCAACATAGTGTTCAGTGGAAGGCCAATCTTACAAGCCTGGCATATGTGGAACACTGATAGAAATCTTTGGGAGAGCCACACATGAAGAACTAAGCCCTGAGAATGTACCTTACTTGCCAAGAGGGAAGGAAAAGTGGTATGGCTGCAACAGCAACTAACTGGATGGAGCAAGATAAAGCAGTACCCTTCTGTTTTTGCTTTTACCCTTTTGTTTGTTGCTTTTCTTGCAATACTCCTGCTTCTGTAGCCTCAGAACATAAATTTTGCATACACGCTGAATGTCAATCTGTGCTGGTTACGCTATTTTACCATTTGCATCCAAGTACAATGATTGCCTGACCAGCTTACACCCAGCATGTAACTTATACTACCCTTTACTTGCCAGTGTATTTGGTCCACAGACTCCCAGGACAGAGATCTGAATTTGGCCCACATGGATGACCTGTTTTATTTTCTCCAAACACTGAAAAAAATGTAAGCCTCACAATTCATCTTTCAGCATGTGTAACGAGATCCCTTTTGGTGTCTTTTTTTCTTCTGTTTCCATATTTTCAAGCTGTGAGACAGGGCTCTTATGAAATGGTATTGACTCTGATTAAATACAACTGTCGTATCCACCAGCCATGTGTAAAACGTTGGTCAGCAATGCATGAAGCTGCAAAACAAGGCTGCAAGGAGATTGTTTCTCTGCTTCTGAAGAATGGAGGAAATGTGCACCTGAAAGATGGTTATGGGGTAACACCATTAGGAGTTGCTGCTGAATATGGACACTGTGATGTGCTGGAGCATCTTATTCATAAAGGTATGTAGGCAGGTAAAGATTTGTGCTTCAGCAACTGCATACATATTGTCTGGTTACCAGGGCATATATGAGGTCACATATATTTGATCACATTAAAAGGAAGGTAAGTGTCACTGATCTTACACTGTATTTAAATAAATAAATATTGAAGTTCACAGTGAGCTAGAGAGCAACTTTGGTCTAAAAAAATCTATTTTAATTTTAACTTGTTTGGGGTGCTCCATTTGATTTTCTCTTTTTTCGTCTTGGTTCCAAGCATAACCTCATTGCTGGGGTTATTTATTGTGTGATCACGGGGGAGACAGGAAGGGCATGTCCACACTTCAATAAAAATCTCACGGCAGTGAGTCTCAGAGCCTGGGTCATCTTACTCGGGCTTACACTACAGGGCTAAAAATAGCACTGTAAATGTTCGGGCTTGGGCTGGAGCCCAGCTCTGAAACCCAGCAAAAGGGGAGGGTCTCAGAGCCCAAATGTCTACACTGCTATTTTTAGCCCTGGAGCGCAAGCCCAAGACAGTTGACCCAGGCTCTGAGGCTCACTGGTGCAGATTTCTTATTGCAGTGTAGACATACCCCAAGAGGCAGCTGATAACCAGAAAATGATTTTAAAGCTATTCCATGACTTTCCATGAGTGGAAACCAATGCTTGACACCATAGAAAGTCAGGAATGCTGGATTTCAATGGGTAGATAGCATTAATTTCTAGCCTCAGTGAACTGTGAGTCTTTCAAGTGTGTTGCTTCCCCCCTCTTTCTGAAACCGCAATGTCTCCCTCTCCTTTCTGTCACATCATTTAAGATCTCTGTATTTGTTTCCCTATCTGTTAAACAGGGACAATGTTCCTTTAAGATCTATGGGTGAAAGTGCTATAAAAGTGCTAAACACTATTGTTAATTTGTATTCTAGTGCCATAGTATGCGAAATGTTTTACAGACAGGTGTGAAGACAACATACTTACCCTGAAGCACTCACAATCTAAATGGATAGCTTTCCAGTGAAAGATCAGGGATGTGACTAAAAGAGGTGTGCTTGTACAATGAAATTGAACAGGCACGTCGTTAGTTCCACAATTTTTGTTTGAATAGTTTGAAAATGTGTCACGTTTTCTGTTCAGTCACCTGGCCAGTTAACACACAAGAAAGACTAAAGGACAGGTCTACACTAAAATGTTATGTCAGGGGTGCCGAACCTACGGCCCCCAGGCCGTACATGGCTTACGAGAGTATTTAATAAGGCCCGATGCCTGCTTCAACACAATATACTAATGGCCAATTCATTAGCGTTTTGTCATCATGTTGACATCATTTTAGTTTACACATGTGTAAATAGACAATACTGAACATAGAAACAACCTATCTAAATACCTGTGGAACAAGCTGAACTTAAAATATAAATCAATACAGGTGACATTAAATCTTATTAAAACATTAAATCTTATTAGAATCTGCTTGGCCCACACGAGGTTGTGCTTAGGTTTATAGTGGCCCTCCTGTGTAATAAGGTTGAGCACCACTGAGCTAGGTCAATTCAGCGACGTTACTCAGGGGTATGAAAAATCCTGAGTGAGGTAATTAAACTGACCTAAGCCGGTGTAAATGATATTAGGTCAGTGGAAGAATTCTTTCACCTCTGCCTCTCGGGGAGGTGAATTAACTACCGGAAAGGGAGAACCACTCCCGTCACTGTAGCGAGTGTCTACTCTACACTGAAGCGCTATAATGCTGTAGCTGCACTACTGTAGTGGTTTAAGTGTAGACATAACCTAATTTTTCCCAATTTCCATCTCCGCTATCCCTTTATATTGAGCTGTAAATCAGTGAAACCCTTGGACTTTGGGTTAAAAGCATGAAACGTAATGTGGTAATACAATGGTACATGCTGATCTCTTTTCCAATAGGAAATCCCTAATAGAACGTTCCTGCTGGCAACAAAAGGAACTAATCTTCACTGTCCGTAATGTCAGTCTAAAATCCATCTTTTTTATACTTGTATATTTCTAATGTCACTTATTTTCTTTTAAAAAACCCAGCATATTAGGAGTGTCTAGAATATAGTATTCAGACGTATCTACATATATCCTCCTTTACACATAGGCATAGTTCGATCACAGTTAAATATGTTGTAAATGCTAGGAGAGACAACAGTTGAAAGTGTATCCCAGAAACAAAAAAGAATTACATGACACCCATGAGTGTTTTATAGAGATACTTTTCTACCAGCACCGAGCAATTTTCACCTGTGCACAGCAGCAATATACTTGCATACTCAGGTGTTCATTTATTACTTATATTAAGCTATATTTAATATTTTAAGCTTCATACTATCTAGTTTCCCAATACCAACGTAACAGAGTGCTGTTGTAATGTGTTTAAGGTTTCTGTTAGAGTTCATATCATTGTCAGAATTCCATGTTTATAGCAATGATTGAAGTTTGTTAGTTGCAGACTTAAAGAACAGTCTTTTACAGTTATTGCTCTGGCATGCAATTAAATTACTAATCTACATAGCAGCTTCCATCAGGGCTTTACAGTTCAGTTACAGTTCAGTACATTTAGCATTGGCTTTATGTTATTTACACTGCCCTCTGCAAGCTGTTTCATGGGTAGAGTGTATCAATTTGTAGCACACATTAATTCCTAGCTGTACTTAGAAATTATATAGCACTTTATATTTTCAAAGCACTGTACAAATGTATCCCAGACTTGGCAATCCACAGTGCCTTCCATCCTGACTTCTCTCTCTTTTCAGAGTCCCTATCATCTGAATGGGTAGTGTCAACCCTTCCATATGGTCCTGAAATATGTCCACTTTGGCAGGCAGCATGCATAATGTAGTGTATTAGTGCAGTATTGGAATTATTCTCCAAAGTGCTTGACTATTTATTTTACACTTATATAGTGCTTTATAGCAGTGTTTCCCAAACTTGGGATGCCGCTTGTTCAGGAAAAGCCCCTGGCAGGCCGGACCGCTTTGTTTACCTGCCGTGTCCGCAGGTTCAGCCGATCGTGGCTCCCACTGGCCGTGGTTTGCTGTGCCCGGCCAATGGGGGGCTGCAGGAAGTGGAGCAGGCCGAGGGACATACTGGCCGCCGTTTCCCGCAGCCCCCATTGGCCAGGCACAGCGAACCGCAGTCAGTGGGAGCCGCGATCGGCCGAACCTGCAGACGTGGCAGGTAAACAAACCGGCCTGGCCTGCCAGGGACTTTCCCTGAACAATCGGCGTCCCAAGGTTGGGAAACACTGCTTTATAGAATCGAAGCACTGCACAGACATCCTTATTACATGCCTGTGAGGTAAGTAGGTAAATATGACCCCATTTTATAGGTGGGGTAATAGACACAAGGGTGAGACAATAGCAGAATATAGATTAGAACTCAGGAGCTGCTTACTTCCATCCCTAAAATCAGTCCACTAAATCACATTGCTCTACAAAATTGGCTGTTGCTTGGCTTCATTCACAGACTTCAGCTGTTTTGGTCAGAAGGAATTAAACTTTGTTTGTCTTTAAAGGATTGAGCCATACAAACTGTGGAGAACTAGGAAATATTTGTATTTTCTATAAATATCATATGCCCTTCAGTGTACCTGGGTGATATTACCCTCCCTGAATACACAGAGTTAGATGAAAAAGGATTGGTTACAAAACTAGGCAGGAAGGATAAAACAATGGATAAGGATAAGGAGCTTCCTCTCAAACACAATAGCCAGGTTTATAGCTATGAAGAGGGATAAAATAAATAATAAATTTGTTCTGGAGAAGCTCCTGATGTGTCACTGCACACTGCCACTGACTGAAGTCTCCCTGAGGGAAACTTGTGCAGGTGCCAAGCCAACTTGGCCTCCTAAGTTATATGGTTGGTAACCAGACGGGTGTAACATAAGCTCCTAGGGTCTGGGAGGCCTACCTCGTGGGTGGATCAGGACCTGGCCTGGTGGCTGTGGTGGCAGTTCAAGTAATGATAAGCATCCAGGGATCAGGCACCGAATCCAGGGTGAAGCAGGAATCAGGGGCCAAGCTGAAGGTCAGAACTGAAGTCAGAAGTCAAAGTCTAAGCAAAAGGATAAGCCAGAGTCATAGGCAGGGACTTCACCAGGAGTTGGAGCTAGGAGTCAGAAACCAGAATGGAGAAGGGAAGCTGGGGCTGGGGCAAGAAGCCAAAGTGAGCACAGTGTAAGCACTGCTACAGGCATGGTTCACATTGAGCAGCTGCTGTACTGGTGCTGCTGCAAGGCTCAAGTAGCAAGCTGCTGGCTCCCCTACCCAATCAGGAAGCACAATCATTAGGAGGGGGCTCATTGGGCCTAGCTGAGCTTGCTGGGTTGCCTAGTGACCAGGTGGGAGCCAGCTGCGCCCCCGACATGTAACTCAGAGACCCAGTCAGGGAATGGTTGGTCCACAGGCACTTTTCCAAAAGAGATGTGGAGGCACAGGCCTGTCACTTGAGAAGAGTGTACTCAGGGGACTGGTAGAGGGTCTTAGCAAGGCAGTTTACCAGGACCCATGACACGGACAATCAGGAATATAGTCTGATGTTGAGGCCAACACTGCAGATACATCTCTTACCATTGGGAATGTATGTTTCTATGCCATTTGCTTACATCTTGTAGCCAAAACGAGATGGGAAAGGCACAGAAAATGGGTAAGGCCTTTGTAGTCAGTGCACCTTGTTATTAACTATTAATTATTATTATTATTATTTGCAATTTCATGTACTGCAGACCACCCAAAGTATTTCCCAATATTCAACCATATTTCCATTGTTTCAATATTTTCTAGTTGTTAGACCCATATCATCCATGCCTGTTGTGCTCCCCTTGATTCCATGAAAGCCATGCTGAGTGGTATCTTCATGCTTATCGTGTGCAGCAATTTACATATCAGTGTTCTCTGGCTGCACTGCTATGTGTGGCTTGTGCCCTTCCCCCTGGTGAGCCAAGCACCTGTTCCCCAAATATACAGCACAACTCTTCACTTGGCTCCTCTGCTCTATTAGAAGAAACAGTTGTTTTATTCTGATCTACATCCTGGTAGACTTTCCTGTTCCCAGGAAGATTGCCAATTACAGGCTCGCATCTCTTCTCCCATGCAATTTTTTTCAGCAGACTTGATCAGCAGACATCTCAGACAACATACAGCCTTTCCATTGTCTCCAGCTGCCCTGAGATTATGTTAAAATCTTGAAATGCCTTTGCTGATCCTGGCAACAGAATTTAAACTATGGCAGCATCATACAGTTCTTTTGCATCCTTCTGTGAGGTGTCTTTTGGAACTCTTAGTACTAACGGTGGTCTGATTTTGTGCTCTCTTATTTCAGCAAACTGACAGTTAAAGCCATGGCAGGCTCTCATTTTTTTAAGCTAAAAGTTGTATGTTGTGGACAAGTATGAGAATAATGTAGTCATTTTTTAGTACTGTAAGGTGTGCTTTGAAATAATCTTTGCTACATGTTTGTACAGCACCATTGAGGGAAATGCTATACAAACACATATATAGACATGGTCCCTCACAAACTAAATAAACTAGGCAAACAGAAAGTAAGGAAAATGTCAGATGTATATGTCTTAAGTTGCGTTCTATCAATATATTTCCCCACAACCTTCCTCCTTTACTGCTGACCCTGTGCTTCAGTCCTTCTACACTACCGTTGCCGATCACTGTCCTGTTTAAATGTTTTTCCACATATTCAAGCAAATACCAGTGCCTGACCTTCTTTTGTAAAAGAAAATTAATTGCATACTTTTTGCTTATTCACATTAATGTGCTTTTTCCCTTAGTGCAGAAGGTTGTCTTTTCAAACTATTGAATGAGTCTTTTTTGACATATTTCAGGCCTTGTAAATATCCAGCACCTAAATACCACCAGGATTCTCAGTGAATCCCACAGCACCTTGGTTTGCGTTAATCAAAGCATTAACCTGCTGGTGTGCTTTGTCTAATGTCCAACAAACTCCAAAGCAGAATAGTTGATACATCACTGGGGGGATTCTGTGTGTAAGGAACACATATAGTGAGTGTAGAATGAGAGCCATCAGAGTTAGTTTATTTGGTCCAGCACAAATACCCAATATGTGAGCTGCACTAGTGACTCAATAGGTAGATTAATACTGGATAAGCAAATAAGAGAAAACTGTGTAGTATATACTTATATTTTTAATTCCATCCATAGCCACTAGGATGCGCTGCCGCAATTGTTCCATGTTGCAAAGTAGCCTGCCTATAACTATGCCAAATCTTTTAACTCAGATTACAAAGTTTATGACTGAACAAACAGAGAATGGGAAAACATGACGCTCACTCTTTGGTTTATGGAACCAAAGCACTTTAGGGATTATCTCAATTCATATAAGACTCTTAAAAGCTAAACTTAACATTGAAATCTTTACCTCAGAAGATGTAACTGCAAAAAAGAAAAAAAAATTGTCTCCAGCTACCTTGCTGGGCCCTGCTTCCAAGTCTCAGAAGGGAATATTTACTGTAGAACCTCAGAGTTACAATATTTACCGTAGAGTTACGAGTTACAAACTGACCAGTCAACCACACACCTCATTTAGAACCAGAAACACAAAATCAGGCACAGCAGAGACAAAAACAAAACAAAACAAACACACAGTACTGTACTGTGTTAAATGTAAACCACTAAAAAAATAAAGGGAAAACACCATTTTGCACAGTAAAGTTTCAAAGCTGTATTAAGTCAATGTTCAGCTGTAAACTTCTGAAAGAACCACCATAACATTTTGTTCAGCATTACGAACATTTCAGAGTTACAAACAATCTCCATTCCCAAGGTGTTTGTAACTCTGAGGTTTTACTGTAACTGAACATGTTTTTTTCCCAAGATTGGATTTTTTGTGGAGGAAGGGAATGTCACATGGGAATGTTTTTGTTCCACTGGAAGAAAACAAAAGGTTTACAATGATGTAATATATATATGTTAGAAGTGACAAGATTGGACTACTGCTCCTACACCAATTTTTTTTTTAAAGTAGCAACATGCAGATCTGAGATTAAGCATGTTTGAAAGGATTTCAGAATACTGCAAATCCTCAGTTAAGAATCTCAACTCAAAGCAAATGTCACTCAAGTGATTTCTCTCCATTTTCCCAATATACATCTGTTTGTATCTATGATGGCTGAATTTTACATTTAATTTCTAAACTGGTTACTATAAACTTTTCTGTTCTGTTCTTAGAGGTACGATTTTAATAACTGAACATGAAGAGAGAAGAAATTCAGGATATTTTAAAGACAAGATATATCTTCCAAGTTCCTTTGGACTTAACTATTACCTTTATATCCTTCCACCAGGTGGTGATGTTCATGCTTTAGCCGACGATGGTGCATCAGTACTGTTTGAAGCAGCTGGAGGAGGTAATCCAGACTGTATTGCTCTTCTTCTGGAATATGGAGGAAGTGGTAACGTGCCTAATAGGGCAGGACAGCTCCCTATACACAAAGCTGCTTATGAAGGACATTATCTGTGAGTATAACTGTAGGCTTCAAATTCTCCCCTATAATACTGCAACTAGTATTATGTCACATTAAAGGATTGAACTGAAAAATCCAAATTTAAAGATCATTCATATTTGACAAGTACATACATTAAATTAGTTTTAATTAAATCTTAAATGTGGCTTCAGCATATACAATAGGAAATACAAAACAAAAAACAAAACTTAGCAGAACTAAAAGAAAGTAATTGGGACATTCGGTGCTAATTTACACTTTGTACAACTCCATTTAATTCAAAAAGGTTCCATGTGGTATAAGTCAGGACAGAAATTTATCTGTTGGGGTTGTTCAGGAGTAAACGAGGGCAGAATCTGGCTTCTCAGGTGAAATGTTTAGTTGGGTAGTAGAAAGTCACAACTGGATGTGTTTTCATGAGGTTGGGGAAGGGGTTTATGCCCGGGTGGATTTTAGCTGCAGGGTGGGGAAGGAGTTGATGCCTGGGTGGATTTGAGCCAGATGAAAATTTTCTTCATTATCTTTTTAGGTCACTGAAATATCTAATTCCAGTTACATCCAAGATTGCAATCCAGAGAAGTGGGTTAAGCCCCATTCACTCAGCAGCAGATGGCCAGAATGTGCAGTGTCTAGAACTCCTAATTGAAAACGATTTTGATGTCAATACTCTTCTGGCTGAACACATTTCTGAAAACTACGATGATGAAAGGAAAACGGCACTCTATTTTGCTGTTTCTAACAATGACATTCTCTGCACAGAAGTGTTACTCAAAGCTGGTGCAGACCCAAACGAGGATCCTCTAAATTGTCTTCTTGTAGCAGTGAGAGCTGGTAACCATGAAATCGTACGGTTGCTTCTATCCTATGGAGCAAATGTCAATTGCTACTTCATGCTCGTGAATGACACCCATTTCCCCAGTGCCATTCAGTATGCTTTGAATGATGAGGTAATGCTAAGGCTGTTGCTGAATCATGGATATAATGCAGAGAGGTGTTTTGATTGTATGCATGGCGACATCTTTGGAAGTTCTTTTGTGTGGTCACTTCCAGAAGAGGAGGTGTTACCAGGATGGACATCTTGTGTAGTAAAAGATACTCCAGTAAGCACATTCCTCATTTTCGTCTCTTCATTTTTCTCTTCAGTGTAACCTTGCTTTAAATTTATTTCATATTTTAATGCAGAATTTAGATTTCTCGATCTCAACATACTTATTTACACCCCCTCACCAAATAATCTTTGTTCAGTTTTATTCTGGGATAGAGAAAATGATACATATAGAATACTTTTAATTCTGAAACTGAGTTAGAGGTTGTAGGAAGGAAATATTGACTAGCAATTAAAGGAGGGAGATGGAAGGCAGGAAAGTGCGTTCTATTCCCAACTCAGCCAATTATTTGCCCGTACGTTTTGGGTTAAATCACTTAGGACATGATCCTGCAAACTCTTAAGCACGTGATATCTACTTGTATAGTAAACCTATCTAAATCAATGAATTTACTCAGGCAAATAAAGTTATACGTATGTGTAAGTGTTTGCAGGATTGAGATGTTGGACCAAATTTATGAAATGTCCATATTTTTGGTGCCCAGCTTGAGATGTCCAGATGTTCAGAGCCAGTGAGAATCCCAAACTTTGATTGAAATCAAATGAGAGCTGTGGATGCTCAGCACTTCTAAAAATCAGGACCCGGGTATCCCAATAACTAAGGAACACAAAGTTAGGGGGGAAAATCAAAATTTAGGAATTAACCTGTCTGTACTTCAGTTTCCCCCTATAGATAGAGGGAATAATAATATCTGCCTGTCACAAGGGGGCTGTGAGGCTTTATTAATGCTTGGATAGTGCTTTTTAATCCTCAGATTAAAGTTCCTGTAGTTATGTAAGAGCAAAGCATTACTATAAAGCAGTGTCAGTACAGACGCTCCCCGGGTTACACAAGACCCAACTTACAGAAATCTGCACTTACGGAAAAAGTTCTGTAAGCTAGAAATAGGAGGGGTTTTTTGGGGTGGGAGGGTTGTGTAATGGTCGGGTATACGTTTCTGATTTACGCAAAATTCGAGTTACGCAAGGCATTCCGGAATGGAACGATTGCGTACGTTGGGGAGCGTCTGTACAATTAAACACAGTACTTATGAGATACAATTCTTGGAAAATGTATATCTTTTGTATAAAATGGTGGGTTTAAAAGAAAAAATATAATTGTATTTGGTTCCAATCACTCTTCTACTGAAGTCAATGATGAAACTCCCATTTTCTTCAATGGGAGCAGGATGCCTTTTAGCATTCTGTTAGCAGCAGGCATTCCCACACAATTAGCCGGCACAAGATACTGACAAGTTGTTATTAGTAACACAGGTAACACAAGATACGGTTTGAGGATTTTATACTTCGGATGCTTTACGATCAAAGATTTCCAAGGGTGCCAGATTATTTCATAGGCTGTTTTGAGACTCACCCCAAACCCATTTTTCAGGGATATATTCAAGCAAATTTTAGTTCAAAGTATAGATGAAAAAATGTAGTTATGATAGTAGTAGATAAAAATGATAAAGGCCTAAGAGTTAATGTCCTCCAGGTTTTCCCCTGAGTTTGAGATTAGTGTTTGAGCAATAATGCTCAGCATACATGTAATGAAACTCTACTTTTTAGAGAAAGCTGTTTAACCCTATTCCTAAAACCAAAGTGGAATAAAACAATAGAGGAAGTTATCAAGATATTGTCATCTTTGACATAATGAAAAGTGGCCTTCAGGTTTCTGTTCAAACCATCAGACCAATCAACCAAAGAATCAGACCAACCAACCAAAGAATCAGACGTTAGCGATGGCTGGAGATAACTTTTTGGTGATCCATTATATCCCCATGGGGTTTAAGTACAAGACTGTTTCTTACAGCATATTTCTGTAAATAAATTCTTTAAAATTGCATTATTTTGGTATTTCCCTGGGTGAATTTTAAAAGTAATCTGTGTTTTTCCTTTCAGTTCTGTGCCTTTCTTACAGTTCCTTGGTTGAAACATTTAGTTGGACATGTGATTCTCATTTTGATAGACTATATGGATTATGTGCCTTTGTGCTCAAAACTAAAGTGTGTCCTAGAAACACAGGAAGAATGGCCAGAGGTACGTCAGATATTAGGTAAATGTCTAACATTTGTTTAATTATTTGATCTGGTACTAACGTTTTGTAAAAAATTACTATAATTACCAGACTATATTTAATTCTGATATGTTCTGTTTGAATCACCTGGTATAAGGGCCAGTTCCTGACACCCTGTCTCAGATTGGGGCAGATCCTCAGGTAGAATCAGTCATCAGAGTTCCATTGACATAATTGCACTAAGATAATTTGTACTAGCTAAGGATCTGCTCCACTGAGTAGTAACTTATTCTGTGGGAAGCCCCATTTATTTCAATTGGAGAGTAGGGTACCCCAGGCAAGTAGTGGTGGCAGAATCTCACCCTACACTGACATATGTATTTCTAACGCACCCATCACTGTGTAATCCTCTGAGATGCTGACCCTTTACTGAGGGGCATTTGCCCACGCTTTCATTGTTCTACTCCCTCCCTCACCTAATAGCTCTTCAGAGAGCAACATGAGAAAGAGTGTGGAGCACTTCCACTGTAAAATGTTGGCCTTTAGTATGCCATAATGTCCTAAATCTGATTTACACGATGTGCATTATCGGGGCATCATTTTTAGCATTTTAGTTGAGCCTCTCACAGGTTCCTGTGTATACCTGTGTTTTAAAAGGCTTACAAACTAGATGGGACATTCCACCACAATATTAACCCCAGGACCGAGAGGGTTCAGGAGCAGCAGCAATTTGGGAATCATGGAGACTGGGAGGGGCCTAAAGGCAGTGAGGGGGCACTGGAACTTCATGCAGATTGCTCTGGGTCCATCATTCAAGATCTGCCAAGATCTTAGGAAAGAATCCTCAGGTTTTGGGATGCAGAAGCCCTTTCTAGTTCTGGGTGGAAGGAACCCCGACCCTTTGGAAATCCTACCCTCCTGATAGATCGATCCAGCAGAAACACCATGCGTGACATCCTGGCCCTATTGAAGTCAATGGGAGTTTTGTCATTGACTTCAGTGGGTATGTCTATATTGCAGCTGGTAGCAGGGATAGACTTGTGCTAGCTGTGCTCTAGCCAGCATAAGTCTGTCTGCCTGAGCTGGGAATCACGCTTCCCAGCTGAAGCATAAACATACGCAGGATTTCACCTCATCACTATGAATTCACAACGTTTCCTGTCCCTTACATAGGCTATGTAGGGTATATGCTTATGTGTAAGGGACATTTTAGTCCTACATTTTAAAAAATTGCCCAGTTTCATTAGTTTATTAGTAACACAGGCAAGGAATTAATTTATTATATTTATCTCAGTGCCACTTTAAAGCAGCTGCAATTAAATTCTGAAAAGTTTCCATTAGATATGTATAGGAAGATGTCTTATAACAATTTCCTAAGGGTATGTGTACCATGCCTAAATATATATTTATATGCTATATTGCAGTAGAGCTCTTAATCTATTGCACATCTACATTTATTTTAAAAATATATCTATATGTATGTCCACACAAACTGGAATTGTTTGAAATGAAGATCTATTTAATACATTTTAATTTATTGAACTATGGAAAATATGTTTGTCTATCTTTATGCTTTTATAAACCTTCACCAAAGCAGTTCTCTTTCTATTAGGGTAATAAATACAAAATTCTGTCTGAATAATATGGAGATTGTAATATCAACTGATAAAGGGCAAATTTTTCAAAATTAAAGCTGATGCTGTCTTTATTTTTGCTTTTGTATTTCACACTGGTGAGCAAAATAATTACTTTCTTGGATTTTTGAAAAATCACCCCCCTGAGCACAGCAAGTCTGAGCGCTTTAAAGCGCTATGTAGACAGGCTCAAAGTGCTGGAAGCCGCACTCCCAGCACTCGGAGCTAATCCCCTCGTGGAGGTGGATTACCAGGCGCGCTGGGAGACTTCTCTCCCAGCGCCCGCGCGCAACCACACATGCACTTCAAAGCGCTGCTGCGGGAGCGTTCCCGTGGCAGCGCTTTGAAGTTTCCAGTGTAGACATACCCTGAGTCGGTGGGAATTGAAGGTGCTTAGTACCTTTCAGGATTGAGTACACAGATCATGTAATTAGTCACCATTTATTGTGCTAATTGGTGTGTTGAGCTAAGCATCCAAATGAAGGGTTTGGATATGCTATTCAGATGCCCACATTTGAGAAATTGAGACCATGGTGTTACCATCATTTTAAAGGAAAAGTGCCGATTATAAGATGCTAGTAGCACATAAAATCACCATTTAGAATTTAGCTAAATTAAACAGGCTTGTCAATTAAAAACAGGGGGAAAAAACACTTAATGAGCATCCAATATGAAAATAACATAGAAGTACAATAAAACTGGCCACTGGATGTCACTATTGCTCCAGTTAAATTTTATTAGTGGTGCATTTATTTGGGAGTAAATTAAAACTGTATTTTATTAAAAGTAACAGGAACAGGAGAGTCCTCAGCTGGTAGATTTCTGAAGTGAGTTTCATTAGAGCACATGTTTTGAGATTCTAAGTCTGAGACACAACTGCCAAATTAATCGCCTGGTTTTTTCCCCTGATGTGTTTCCCTCACTATTTTTCAGAGAATCCTCGTCCATTAAAACATCTGTGCCGCCTCAAAATACGTAAACTGATGGGACTAAGGAGACTATGGAGACAAGCATCAATGGCGAAGCTTCCTCTTCCACCAGTTCTAAAGGACTATATCCTATATAAAGAATATGATCTTTATGGAAAGGGGCTAAATTTAGCCTAAATATAAAACAGTCATTTAAAACTTGTACATTAATTCTCTAGACTTTTTGGCTAGATTGAGAATTATGTAGTATTGTTATATGTACTCAAAACATTTGATATTTGCTGTAAATAGGCCTTTTATGGGAACCCTTTTTTAAAAAATGTGGTCTGTAAAACTCAATTTTTTTTTTCTGTTTTTACTTAACATTGTGTCTTGATATTCTAAGAGCATGGAGAAGGAGATGATAGTCATTGGGCAAACCAGAACCTCCTGGATTGGATTTTAGGTGAGTAATATGTACAGTTCAACCTGGTAAAAAAGTGTTTTTAATGTCTACTACGAGCAGAGTTTTCTTAGTGGGTTCTCTCTTGAAGATGATAAAAGAGATCATGTTTAAAATGCTGATTTATTTTAAAAAGCGTATATATGGAAATTAGATGTATGATGAAAACAAAAATGTTCCCTGTTTCATTTGTATGATAACTCTTGACTCAAGCCACCTTTCATGTATTTGGCTTGAAAATATAATATTGTACATTTTAAATCGTGGTCCTACTGTTAAGTGCTCCAAAAATAATAAAACAGTTCTCTTTTTTATTTAGATCTAAAGAAGTCAAACACAGCAATCATCCTTTTTATTCATACTGTAAAGCTTTAGGGGAAAGATATTATGGCTTAGCCTTCTATGGCTTTGGTATTCTTTGGCAACAATTGTGCATGTCAGTGAAGTTCACTGTTAAGTCGGACAGCCACCCAAAATATTGCAAGCCCAGAGTTGTGCCTTTTGCTTAAAAGCCTCTGGTAGAAACTTATTTGGACTGTTTAGTGAACACTGGAGTCTTGTCACCAGTTTCACACAGTGAGTGGGCTACACCCATTGTGCCAATGATCAAGAAGGATGGCTCAGTCTGAATTTGTGGCGATTTCAAAGTGACATTGAATTCAGTTTTATGTGCAGATCAGTTTGACCACTACCTTGTATTGAAGATTTGTTTGCTAAACTTAGTGGTGGATAGTGTTTCAATCAATTGGATTTGCTCAACGCATACATACAAAAGGAGATTGATCTGATATCTCATAACTGTCTCACGATCAACATGCAAAAAGGCTTATTTTGTTACAACAGGTTGCCTTTTGGAATCACATCGGCACCTGCCCTGTTCCAGAAAGCCATGGATGAGATTGTGAAGGGACTGAATGGAGTTCAAAGTGCTATTTGGATGACATCCTTGTTACAGGAAAGGATCAAGAGGATCATCATCAGAATTTGGATGCTCTTTTAAGGTTTGGAAGACCATGGACTGAGAATACATGGAGACAACTGTGAGTTTTTCACACCTTCAGTTGGATACCCTGGACATGTAATTGATGTCAAAGGCTTAAGGAAATTGCCAGAGAAAGAGAAGACAGTTCTTCAAGCGCCCCTGCCAGAGAATGTGTCACAGTTACATTCATTCTTAGGACTCCTTAACTCTTATGGTAAATTCCTGACTAATCTGGCAACAATATTGGCCTTACATGACCTGTTACAAGCAAAGAAAAAATGGAAATGGACTGAAGAGTGTGAGCATGCATTTAAGTAAGCAAAGAAATTGTTGATATCAGCAAAAGTTCTTACGGACTTTGAAGTTTTGTTGCCATTGCTACTGGCTTGTGATGCTTCACAGTATGAAGTGGGTGCAATTCTTTCCCACTTTCTTCCTGATGGCATGGAGACACCACTTGCCTTCACTTCACAAACAACTCATTACATCTGAGAAGAAATATGTGTAAATAGAGTGAGAATTTCTCAGTATTATCTTCAGAATTCAGAAGTTCCATACCTATCTGTATGATAGACCTTTTACCTTGCTGATGGATCAATGGCTGTTACTTTCCATTTTTGGATGGAAACATGGAATTCTGTCATTAGCTGCTGCTCATATGCAACAATGGGCATTGCTACTTTCAGCTCATTCTTATACTTGTCAATTCAGTAAAGGAACTCAGCATGGCAATGCTGATGGGCTGTGATGACTGCCATGCCATGCCTGCACTGCCATCAACCCAAAGAAACTTCAGCCAAAGTGTTTTATCTCAATTTGATGGATAGGTTACCCATCATTAGCACAGACATCAACAAAGAAACCACTAAGGATGATGTGCCTTCTCTTATGAAGGAAGTGGTACTACAAGGTAGTGTTGGATCAGAAAAATTCCCAGTGTACACAATTCATGTTACATCAGTGTGAATTGTCTGTGAATCATGGTTGCATATAATCAAGAATGCAAGTGATCATTCCAAGATCACTCCAATCTCAGGTTTTGGAAGCTCTTCACAAAGAACATTTTGGCATTTTGTGGATGAAGGCCATAGCCCGGAGTCATGTCTGTGGCCGGGGATTGACAAAGATATTGAGAGAAAGACAAAGTTCTGTACTATGTGTCAACAAATTCAACATGATCCTGGCCCAGCTTATCTACACTCTTGGTCGTGGCCTCAGACTCCTTGGACATATGTATTCACGTGGACTTTGCCAGACCTTTGGAAGGTTATATGGTTTTGGTTGTAGTCAACACCTATTTGAAATGGCCAGAAATTTTCAGAATATCTTCTGCTACCATTACCAAGACCATTAGACATATTCGTACCTTGTTTAGCTAATTTGGTTTACTATTACAGTTGGTGAGTAAAAAGAAAAAAGAAAAGGAGTACTTGTGGCACCTTAGAGACTAACCAGTTTATTTGAGCATGAGCTTTCGTGAGCTACAGCTCACTTCATCGGATGCATAGTAATAATGGACCTCATTTCTGTTCTGAAAAAAAGGAGGAGGGTATAAAAATAAGAGACAGTGACTTCCACATCACCTCTCCTCCTTCTTCTCTAGGGAACAAGGCTGGGACTGAAGAAGAAGCAGATGTTTCCCTGTGTGTAATTCTTGAATGGTTGAGAGAGCATGCATGGTAATGTGGCTGGGAGTGATTTTACATGCTAGTGGCTGTATGTGAGCAGGCCCGGTGCGGCTGTTCTGGCAGCAAAGCAGCACCCCAGGCTATAGAGTTAAGGGGACACCTCTATTCTAAAGTCCGTCTTGTACCCTGGGGAATGTCACACATCCCGACTCTCCTGGCTGACAGGGAGCCGAGAAAGTGGAAACACGGGGAGCACCAACTCCCAAGTTCCCAGGCTCGTGGTGCCTTAGCACCCTGGATTCCTAGGGCTTCCAGGGACCGCAGCTTCAGGACAGCCAGCTGGTGGACTATCTCAGATAAAGAACCCTAGTGTTTCCAGGTCCATAGCTATGGGGCAGACAGGCAGGTGGCCTGCTCCTGTGTTGGGGACCCTGGTGCTTTTCCTTTTGCCAAGAATTTTGAAACTTTTGGGTTTTGTTCCATATCAGAACAAAACTAAATTTCAAAATACCAAATCTTCCACAAAGTGGAATTACCTTTCTCTGCACAGCTCTACTGCAAATATAACTTAACTGGAGCTCATGATACAAGAATGCACATAGCCACATATTTATCTCAGTATACCTCAACCAACAAAGGAAACAATCAAGTCTTTAGATCAAAGGTTTCAAATTCATTCTGGGCATAGAGCCAAATTCACTTGTAATTATGGTCCATGGACCAGGGTTTACATTTAGGAATTCATGCTCTCCTCAGTACATAGTGAAACTCTCACTGTTGGCAATGAGAGGTTTGCATGAAGATGAAGGGTAGACTATAGCCATTACTTCATAATCAGCATTGATGATTTACTCAGTACCATATTGTGGCACTCAGCATCAGCGAGGCAACAGACTCACTTTTAGAACCACCACAGTTCCTGCCCTTTGTTTCTCTTCCTTTCCCATCCTCCTTTTTCTGTTCTTCCCCTGCCCTGCTTTCCACAGTATGCATCCGATGAAGTGAGCTGTAGCTCACGAAAGCTTACGCTCAAATAAATTGGTTAGTCTCTAAGGTGCCACAAGTACTCATTTTCTTTTTGCCCTGCTGTGTGTGTCTTCTCATTTCCACCCTTTGTGTTTCCTGCCTTGCACTCCCAATCCCCAGCAACCATGGGCTTCTCTCCTATCCCATTCCAACTGCTAAAATGATCACTTATATACTTGTGTTAAAGTGTTTTCATTGTATTATGCAGTAGAACAATGCAAGGCGATTAAAGGAAGATAGGAGAATTCACATCTCTCAGTTTCATTGTTTCAGGCTGTCTGCAGACTCAATAAGATATGATTGCATCCGTTTACATTACGTTCTTCACCTTTGGAAAGTTCTCTTTGCAACCATGAGGGAAACTTGTAAATAAAACTTAGATCCTGCACAATCTGAATGTCATGTGGTCAAAAACACATCAAGTAGAATGACTCACGCCTGTGGGCCGTCTGATTTATAGTCTTGAGCTATAGATTTATTTTGCCTAACACAAAGCACTGATTTTAGTGTTTTGAATATATTCCCCAGGGCACGTTGCTGGCATGACTGTAGTGTAAATAGTTAATATGTTCTGGTGTACGTTTCACTACAAAAGCAGACATCTAGCATGCCATATTATTTCACAGGAAAACAGAAAGAGAATACATGTGCTATGTAGACAAGATACTGCCACTATAAAAAAAACTTACCCTTGGCTTTTCCTTGTTTGTCATTTTTTAACCTGTGCAAAACCTGTGCCTTCCATTAACAGTGTTTAAATCAGATGTTCTCAACCTATTTTGGCCCGTGACCCCACAAAACAGTTGAAAAATCATCCAGTGTTCCACAATGTCTTACTGTCCTTTGAGCCACAAAGAGTTATGCAATCTGGGGCATGGGATAATTTTTCAGCCATTTTGTGGAAGAGTCTCGTGCTGCAGGGAAGGAACAGGAGCACTTCTTCCCCGCTTGCAAGGCATTCTGCTCCGGAGCAGTAGTATTGCCCCAAATGCACAAAAATCATGGGTTAGAGCTCAGAACAACTTGAAATAAAATTTAAAATCATGAGACATAGGCACAGCCCTGGAGCACCCATGAAAAAAAATGAGTGGGTTTTTAGCACCCACTGACAGCCAGATTCCTCCCTCTCTCTCAATGCCTCCTCACCCTACCTCCCAGCACCTCCTGCTCACTATGATCAGCTGTTCCGTGGCATGCAGGAGCGGTGAGGGAGAGGGGGAGGAGCGGGGATGGGGCAGAACTGGGTGGGAAGCGGTGGGGCAGGAGTGGGGGCTTGGGAGAAGGGGTGGAGTCGGGGCCTGGGGAGGAGCTGGAGCGGGAAGTGGCGGGATGGGGTAGGGGCTTGGGGTAGAGTTGCCAGCTGTCTAATCACACAAACCCAAATGCCCTTGCCCTGCCCTGCCCCTTCTACAAGGCCGTGCCCCACTCACTCTATCCCCCCTTCCTCTGTCACTTGCTCTCCCCCACCCAGCAATGTTGTTCGTTTTAAGAACGCTTTCACAGCAGATTTGACAAAACACAAAGAGGGTACCAATGTGAGATTTCTAAAAATAGCTACACCACTCAACCCAAGGTTTAAGAATCTGAAGTGCCGACCAAAATCTGAGAGGGACGAGGTGTGGAGCATGCTCTTAGAAGTCTTAAAAGACCAACATTCTGATGCGGAAACTACAGAACCCAAACCACCAAAAAAGAAAATCAACCTTCTGCTGGTGACATCTGACTCAGATGATGAAAATGAACATGTGTCAGTCCGCACTGCTTTGCATCATTATCAAGCAGAACTCCTCATCAGCATGGAAGCATGTCCTCTGGAACGGTGGTTGAAGCATGAAGGGACATATGAATCTTTAGCATATCTGGCACGTAAATATCTTGCAACACCAGCTACAACAGTGCCATGCAAATGCCTGTTCTGATTTTCAGGTGACATTGTAAACAAGAAGCAGGCAGCATTATCTCCTGCAAATTGTAACCAACCTTGTTTGTCTGAGCGATTGGCTGAACAAGAAGTAGAACTGAATGGACTTGTTTTATTTTTGAATGCAGTTGTTTTTGTACATAATTCTACATTTGTAAGATCAACTTTCATGATAAGGAGAGTGCACTACAGTACTTATATGAGGTGAATTGAAAAATACAACTTTTTACAGTACAAATATTTGCAATAAAAATAAATATAAAGTGAACACTGTACACTTTGTAGTCTGTGTTGCAATTGAAATTAATATATTTGAAAATGTAGTAAACATCCAAAAATATTTAAAATGGCATTCTATTGTTGTTTAATATCTCGATTAATTGCACGATTAATTTTTTTAATTGCTTGACAGCCCTAGTAGAAAAGAAACCTGAGTCTGTGTCATCACCTTTTCTCCAGGAGCTGGGAGGAGTGGTAGATACGCTGGAGGGGAGGGATAGGATACAGAAGGACCTAGACAAATTGGAGGATTGGGCCAAAAGAAATCTGATGAGGTTCAATAAGGATAAGTGCAGGGTCCTGCACTTAGGATGGAAGAATCCAATGCACCGCTACAGACTAGGGACCGAATGGCTAGGCAGCAGTTCTGCGGAAAAGGACCTAGGGGTGACAGTGGACGAGAAGCTGGATATGAGTCAACAGTGTGCCCTTGTTGCCAAGAAGGCCAATGGCATTTTGGGATGTATAAGTAGGGGCATAGCGAGCAGATCGAGGGATGTGATCGTTCCCCTCTATTCGACACTGGTGAGGCCTCATCTGGAGTACTGTGTCCAGTTTTGGGCCCCCCACTACAAGAAGGATGTGGATAAATTGGAGAGAGTCCAGCGAAGGGCAACAAAAATGATTAGGGGTCTAGAGCACATGACTTATGAAGAGAGGCTGAGGGAGCTGGGATTGTTTAGTCTGCAGAAGAGAAGAATGAGGGGGGATTTGATAGCTGCTTTCAACTACCTGAAAGGGGGTTCCAAAGAGGATGGCTCTAGACTGTTCTCAATGGTAGCAGATGACAGAACGAGGAGTAATGGTCTCAAGTTGCAATGAGGGAGGTTTAGATTGGATATTAGGAAAAACTTTTTCACTAAGAGGGTGGTGAAACACTGGAATGCGTTACCTAGGGAGGTGGTAGAATCTCCTTCCTTAGAGGTTTTTAAGGTCAGGCTTGACAAAGCCCTGGCTGGGATGATTTAACTGGGAATTGGTCCTGCTTTGAGCAGGGGGTTGGACTAGATGACCTTCTGGGGTCCCTTCCAACCCTGATATTCTATGATTCTATGATTTAAGACACCATATAAGAAATTCCTGATAAATTATGAGAGTTGACAGTTCTGGGGTAGTTATACTGCTAGGCCTTTAAAACACCAATTCCCCTGCCTTGTGATTATTTGTTCTTTGTAGTTCAGCCACCCCAGGCCTCAACTTATATTGTGACCCCATTGTGCTAGCCGCTGTACAAACACATAGTGACAGAGTTCCTGGTCCAAAGACCTTACAATCTAAATAGACAAGACAACCAAAGTGGGGGAGAAATACAGGAAGTAAGTGACTTGCCCGAGGTCGTACAACAGACCAGTGGTACAGCCAGAAATAGAAGCCAGGTCTTCTGACTGCCTTCTCCACTGCCTTCTCCACTAGACCACATGCCAGAGGACCTGAATACTGTGTTGGTGGAGAGAAGGGGAGCAGCTGATCTCGGACTGGGTGGAGGCAGCAACCACAGTAGCAAGAGCAAGGAGCAAATAGTCTGCTCCTTTATCCCCTCTCTGAGCTTCCACTGGATCCCATGGGGTGTGACTTATCACAACCCAGTGCCATGTCATGTGTCCCACCCATAGAGCGGCACTGATATTGACTGAGGCATGCTCCAGGCCTGGCATTTTTATCAGTGATATGGGGGGGGGGGGTTTGGAAGGCGACATGAGGAAGTATTTCTGTATAATTAGGTCTCCGTTTCTCATAGAATCTGACCCATTATCCAGGTGAGACAAACAGCTGCATCAGGCACATGAGCTCCAGAAGAAGCCATACATTTAGCTTCTGCTTTTCGATGTCACCTTTAGTTATTGGTGAGATCCTGGTTATTGTCTCATTCACAGCTTGGTTCAAAGGACCAAATTCTACCTCTGAGTTGTGGATCAGAATAGTTATATTTGTGAGGGGGGAGCAACTCTTGCACTCTGATACTGGCTACCCCGAAACCTAGAGGCCTGACACTGCAGGCCCTTGTGCTGAGCTGTGAAGGGGTCTCTGGGTGGGAGCTTACAATTAGGGGACATGATTCATATGTTCTAGTTCACATCATTCAGATTTGTCCTTCCTTGCTCAGATTATTCCAGCAATTGCAGCAGCCGCAATCTACTTGGGCAACAAGAGTGGGAAAGCAGAATGTGGTCACAAACTATTGCTGGGGTGTGCCGATTTGGGGGAATTATTTTGGCCTTTAGTTGTCCAATAATATGGAATCAAATAAAAATCTTCTGGAATATAGATTTTACAGGTGTCTTTTGTTTGCTATGTGATGATGTAAAGACAATGTTACAACTGATTACAGAGATCTCTCATCTCTTTTCACTCCCCCATCACTCCATCCATGCGGTACATTTTATCACATCTCCTTTGGTTTCCTTCTCTCATTTCTGCTCCTTCTTTCATGCAGCCCCCTATAGCTGGAACTCTCCGATCTTGCCTGCTATGCTTCCACCATCTCTTCCAAGCCACGCTTTCGCATACACTTCTTCCATGAACCCTAAAAATACTTCCTTTCAAGAAAATTGTATCCGAAAAAGTGGACCTGACCAAGACACGTTCCAATCATAGTGATTCAGTCACTTGCTTCCCTGTTTCCTTTCCTCATCTGCAGTTTTTTAGGCTGCACTAATTGAGTCAGGAACCATGTCATTTTACATATTTGAAAGCACCTAGCATACTTTCTGCACTATAATTCTAAAAATAATAAAAATCAAAAATGATTTCTCTCTTTCCTCTTGCACGGAAAGCTCTTTTAAAGAATCCAGACTACTTTACCAGGACAAATAGTAGATAAAGCAAATAGAAGTTGCCACAGATCCACATGACCTGTGCTATGCCCTGACATACGAACAGTCGTTGGGAGGTACGCTTTGAATGTATCAGACCTCCACAGGGTCCTTCTCTTCCACTGCCTCTGAGACTGAGCCTCCAGCTCCAGCACTCCTGTTTCATCCCATGAGGTGCCCGTTCAGAGACTATTCCTGCTTCAGGGATCAATGCACCTCAGTAAGTATTTTGCAATGACACCAGGCAGATTTTCAAAACACAGTCGGGTTTATTAATCAACTGGTGTGCAACATCAGGGAGTCCTTAGCTTAGCATAGAGAAGCAAAGCTTAAGACACAGTCTATATTGGCCAACGCCAGAGCACCCTTGAACAATGCTGCTGTAGGAACCATCTTGGGAGTTTCCTTACTCTCTCTCTTTCCCTTTATCTTAGGCTTTGTCTACACTACACACAGCAAAGTCGGGCAGTGTAAACGCTGTTTGTCAGCACTTTTGCAGACAAAATACTTCCACCCCCTACGAGCGGGGTTTGCATTGTCAACAGGAGAGCGCTCCTGCCAACAACGAGCCATTTACACTGCCACTTGCCTTTACAAAACTTTTGTCTTGAGGGGGGAGCTTTTTTAAGCACCTGTGAATGACAAAAGTTTTGTCATTCAATTGGCAGTGTAGACGAAGGCTTTAAACCTTAGTTCCAAGAGACAGATCTGTACCCTGGGTCTCTCTCTCTTTCTCTGAACCCAGTTCTTATTACCTCCTGTCACCTCCCCCCATTGCCTTCTTCTTGAGTTCATGTGTGCTCCACCCAGCCAGGCTGGGAGCCTCCCACTGACAGGTGTCAAGTGTTCAGTCCTTAGGGTTTCCACTGTGTCTTTAGTGTCTTCCACTGATATGTGCTAGTTCCCAGCCAGTCCTTAACAACCTTTTCTGGACAATTACATGACAAAAGACCTCATGTTTCCTGCTTTGTACACTGCATGCACAGCAATACCAAAAGCAGAGGGAAACCGAGGCATGTATTAACTTCATAAAAATGTTGCCAAAATTCCTGCATTTGTCACAGAAGTACATTGAGTAAGTCAACCAAAATTGTTGAATAAATATTTTAAAGTGTTTGTCTGGGGTTTGGGGGCATTCTCCCTTCGAAATAGCCACAGAAATCTCACTAGCATTAATGGAAGCTGTGCACATAAATCAGGGAAAGAATAGTGCTGCAGGCATCTTTGTCATGGTTATTGTAATATGTTATAATAAAACATACACAAACTGTTACTACTCCTAAGGCCGGTTGTATAAAGTGGAGCTTTAGTGACATGTACAAAGCATTCATTTTGCTTTCATAGTTGATACATAATTTTTCGATATTTTCACCTAAAACCCCTGAATATGATACAGCCGAAGGGCAAAATTATTCTGTCTTGTCTGCACTGAGAATGTCATAGCATATTCTATGGTGGACAGAACTCCCATTAATATGAATATGAGCGCTACTTACAGGACAAGGACAATGCAACAGAGAGGAGAATTTTGCCCTTACATTGTACATTTATTCATAGAATATCAGGGTTGGAAGGGACCTCAGGAGGTCATCTAGTCCAACCCCCTGGGGGGGTAGGACCAATCCCCAATTTTTGCCCCAGGTGCCTAAATGGGCCCCTCAAGGATTGAGCTCACAACCTTGGGTTCAGCAGGCCAATGCTCAAACCACTGAGCTATCCCTCCCTCCGAAGTTAGTTAGGTCCCCATGTATTACAATCTTCATTTACAAGTGTTTTTAGATTTGTTTTCTAGTCATTCTTAAAAGCAAAACCGCACCGTTTTTTAATCGCTTAGGAGCTAGGTGAGCAAAGGAAATGATAGGTGTATCAAATCAATAATACAGATGTAGTGCTGCTATTGCTATAGAAAATAGAGCACCCTTGTGGTCTGAAATGTAAACTATGGCCTGTTAGGCCAATAGCTGTCCCCAGGGTCAGGGAATAGTAGCTGACTTTTTTGTAGCTTTCCCACCTCTGAAGAATTCAGTACAGGATTGAGCCAATCCTCTTTTTTTTTCTTTTTTTTTTTTTGGTAATTACATAATAATTTAATAAATACCAGTTCTCAATTGAACATTCAAATGATCAGATTTTTCCAGACGTCCAGAGGAGTATGTTTTGCTTGCCGTAGTCACTGGTATTAGATATCCCGTGGCACTTATTAGGAAAGAAGGAGCTAATTATAGTGTTCTCTTTGCGTTGCGCTTTTAATAATTATGTTCCATTTACCTAAAATATTGCCTCTTGCATTTTCAGTGGGACACAGACTGTATTCTCCTCTTCCTATCCTAAAATGTTGTGCAGTATAGCTGTGCAGTTTCAAAACAGCTGCTGTGTTTCACCCTAAGGGTAGCTGTACTTCAGCAGTGAGTGAAGTGGTTTCTATATATAGTTTATAAATCTGCTGGTAACGCCTGTAAGGCATGTTGAGAACCCTCCTGAGGGATAAAAGGAGCTATATGAAAATAAGATCATCATCATCATGTACGCTATTTTATCTTTCTTTTGCACGGTAGTAACTGATATTGAGGAAGCGTATGGTCAGCAAAGATGTGGAGAAGTACTTGCTTTGAGCAGAAGCCAGATGGAAATCGTTTGTGCTATCGAACGTAACAGGCTCATCTCCCATTACAGGACATGATTCTTATTTTACTAGCACAGAGCGATAAGGAGGTGTTAACTGTATGGGGAGAAAAGGAGAGTAGAGAAGAAACCTTTGTACACTTAACTTTTGTTTGCTTATATTGGATTCTCCATTTTATTTTTATTCAGCAAGGCGAAGTAGAAGTACAAGGGGTGGTTTACTTTATTAGTACAGTGCCTGTTTCATGAACAGACAGTACTGAAAGTCTGCTGTACTCTGTGACTCTGGCTTTGCTGTATAATTAAACAGACCATCAGTATCTGGGTCACTGGAAGTTGAGGCAAGGGGGCACCAAGCAATGAGCTTTCCTTCTCTGAATCAAGGTGGACTGGTTCTTGGATCACTCCAAACTTTCCATGATCCCCTCTGCCTTCTCCAAAAAAACTTTTCCTCCCAGTGCCCATCCCTGAGCAGCCCTCCCAGACAAGACAGATTCTCACTCTCTTCTTGCCAGCTCCCCCAAAGAACTGATTCATGTTTCTACTACTCATGAGTTCTCCATCTTCTTGCCAAGAGAGGCAGCCCAATCAATCTCAGCCATCCAGCTGGCTGGCCTCATGCACTGTTACCTGCTGCTCTGTGGGAGTCAATGCTGCACCATTTCCCTTCTTACTGCAGGACCCAGATCTCCAGAAGCCTATCTATGCCACATAGCATCCTTCTGTAATGGGAAAGCTCACCTAGAATTCTTCATGAGGAGACCCTCTCATTTGGGTCAAAGCAGCCTGGTCCCCATTATCTCTCTTTTGGAAAATAACCAATGAATGTTCCTTGCTCTAGGACACCACCAATGTCCACATCCATTTAAAACTGTCAGGTTTGGAGACAAGTATCTTTCAGTATGACACACAATGTTAAATTTCAGTGAGAAAGCAAGTTTAATGGTAATACTATGCTGTAGAAGAATGGACTCACCCCTGGAGCACCTCCTCATGGCTGAGCATGGCCTAACAGTTCTGTCCTGTGTAATGCCCCCTGCGGACAGCTCCTCCTGTTCCACATTGGTCAGTCTCTTCCCGTGACTCAGCCCTCTGGCCAGGTCTCGTTTAAGTCCACTCCTTCTGGGGTAAGAGAAAATCCAATACAACAAAAAGTCCAATGTCTTTACATCAGGATTGTTGGCCCTGACCCTGAGCCCTGTGATCTTCACCTTTTTCTCTCAGGGTTTGGTCATCTCTTATCTCCTTCTCTCAGGGGCAGTTTCCCACTATCTTCCCCAGTGGCTGGCAACAGGGGCATCATTTCAGAAAAATTGGGGGCAGGGGACAACAAAGTTGTGTCAACATATAGAACATGTAATTCTATTATATCCTTCAAAGTTGGAGGGGGGGAGAGGGTGGCAAAAAAAATAGAGCATATAGACCTATGAGAAATTGGGGCAGGGGGGCACAACTGCCTCCCTGCCCCATAAAAAATGACATCCTTGGCTGGTAGGGGAACCTCAGCCCTCACTCTCCTCTGTGCTTCTTCTGATGTGAGCCCATTAGCAGGTCCCTCCACAGTCTCTCCAAGCTTGCCTTTCTTGCAGGGGCTCGGATTCGCTCTTCTACTTCCTGTAGAAGTCCCCAGTAAATCCCAGCATAAAAGTAGAAACATAAACCCCGCTTTGCCCTCTTCAGGCTTGACCTTTTATCCCCCTCTTGATCCTCAACTGAACACCTTGCAGGGCTCTTCCCATGCCCAGGGAGAGACTGCAGAGCTCCTTTTCTCTCTCCCTGTGACCACCTCTGGTACAACTACATACTTCCTCTTTATTCTACCTCCCAGCTCCTCCCCAGGCTGGGATTTATCAGTAGTTGGGGCTGGCCCATGCTCCAGGTGCAGCCAGGTACTTTAATAGAGCTCTCCAGTTCCAGTTAACCCTTTTCATGTAAGTGGAGGGTAGACACTCCATCACATCCTATTTCATTTAAGGAATAAGCACGATAATTTGACTGGTCTTAGGGCTTACATTTGGGCTAGGCTTGAGCTTTGTTTAGAGTTTTGGCTACAATTAGATTTTCAGTTATAGGTAACCTTTAGGTCATATGGTCATCTCTAGAGTTAAGGCAAAAGCAGGGTTTAGGGCTAAGCTAGCATTTACTATTAAGCTTAGTGTTAGAGTAATGGAGGTGGTTAGAGTTAATGGTTAAGATTAGGGTGATGGCTAGGGTTAGAGTTTGTGGGTATTCTGCATTTCATATTTATCAGTACTAAAGTTCACTAATGGTTCTAGACGGGGAACATGCCCTTTCAAGTCTGGGGTATTCAAGTCAGAGGTTTTGGTTCAGACTATCATAGAGATGGAGATCAGTTGTGAAATCCAGATTCTAATTCTAGTTTTCAAGGGAAGGAAGATTTTGGCTCAGGCCCATCTCTAGACTCTCATCTCTTTGTCTTTCCTCAGCATAGATGGAAGGGAAGGAGACTTCTCTCCCATGTGACTCCTTGTTTACAAAATCACCAGGATAGATGAGCTGAACAATGGAATCATCTGGCATAGAGAAAAGCAGCTGAAAAGTTATTCCTTCACATGCCTTCAACACATGCTTTATCGAGCTTGCTTTGCTGATACCACTGTTAAATGTAGGTGATGACACATAGCTTCCAAGGACAGTACAGTGTGCACAGTTTTCAACAGTTGTGTTTGTCTCTAGGGTAAAGCAGAGACAGCTTGTCCTATTAGTCTGTCTTACAGCCATGTTTAGATGTCATGCAGGATTGACTTTTTCTCTCTTCTTTTTGACCTTTTCTCTTTAAAGAAAGGCCTCTGAAGTGCAGATTTAGGCTGAACTACTTTGGGAAGGCCTAAGCACTTCTGAATGCAAAGATACGTGACTACTCATAGCAAAAGCAAATATACTGCTACCTACACACACCAACAGTGCTTACCATCAGTGGATCAGTCAGATTGGACTATGCATTCACACTGGAACTGTAGGAGTAGCTCCTAGGAGACTCTTTGTAAAGATGGAGAAAAGAGTGCAGAGGACATGCAATGGGGAAGGGGGGAGAGTGCAGGGGATATCCAGTGGGGGAGGAGGAATGCACATGGGGCATGTACTAGGGAGAGGGGAGGCGAGAGAAAGGAAATTATAGGGGGAGGACAGAGAATGGAGGATGGCAAGTGGAGGAGAGAATAAGGGCCTCGATGAAGAAACAGAGGGAAAGAAGAGAAACAAAGGGTAGAGAAAGAGCAAAAACAACCCAGAAGGAGAGAGATAAAGGGGACAGCCAGATGTCCTTTTTATTTGCATAAATGTATTTTGTTTTAAACATGCACTGTAATTGAACAGTGCTTCTGAAGCGTGGGATTCCAATTCAGCTGTTTCCTTTACAACCTAAAATATGTGGACGAGAAGCTGGAAGTGGACGAGGACCTAGGGGTGACAGTGGACAAGAAGCTGGATATGAGTCAACAGTGTGCCCTTGTTGCCAAGAAGGCCAATGGCATTTTGGGATATATAAGTAGGGGCATAGCCAGCAGATTGAGGGACGTGATCGTTCCCCTCTGTTCGACATTGGTGAGGCCTCACCTGGAGTACTGTGTCCAGTTTTGGGCCCCACACTACAAGAAGGATGTGGAAAAATTGGAAAACGTCCAGCAGAGGGCAGCAAAAAGGATTAGGGGGGAACTGGGATTGTTTAGTCTGCAGAAGAGAAGAATGAGGGGGGATTTGATAGCTGCTTTCAGCTACTTGAGAGGTGGTTCCAAAGAGGATGGTTCTAGACTATTCTCAGTGGTCGAAGATGACAGGACAAGGAATAATGGTCTCAAGTTGCAGTGGGGGAGATTTAGGTTGGATATTAGGAAAAACTTTTTCATTAGGAGGGTGGTGAAACACTGGAATGCGTTACCTAGGGAGGTGGTAGAATCTCCTTCCTTAGAAGTTTTTAAGGCCAGGCTTGACAAAGCCCTGGCTGGGATGATTTAATTGGGGATTAGTCCTGCTTTGAGCAGGGGGTTGGACTAGATGACCTCCTGAGGTCCCTTCCAACCCTGATATTCTATGATTCTATGTCTGGTAGGCTTCCCTCATGCTCTGTGACGGAACTAAATGGCATCTCGACAACAGGCCATTGCACATACTTTGAGAACACGTTGATCAATAGTTTGCTAATTTGTGCACTATTTTTCCACTGACCAAAGTGAAAGTTGGACTTTGTGGTGTATACCCCCCTGCACAGGCATGAATTTCACCCTTCGGGCATTGCACATGGGCTTTCAAACTACTGGGCCAAAATGACCAAACATTGGCAACATGTTAGAAACCTGACAAAATTTCAAACTGTTACTTGAAACAGTTAATTGGTGGAGATGAAATGGAGAGGGAGAGTGTCTGGAAAGACCCCCTCTTCCAAAAACTTGGAAAACAGTTCATAAGAGAGAAAAAAGTTTAAAGTCTGCCCTAAATATTAGCTGCCAATGAGGGGCTTAGGCCCCATATATCTACTACTATCATTGGCTAAAGAAGGTGTGGAAAGACACTATGGAGAAACACACACATGAAAAGAAACTTGTATGCAAAGTATCTTCAAATGTGGGAACGAATCCTGCACTTGTAAAAATGGTTGTAATTCCTAACTTTACTCTGCATCCTTCGTCCTGCATGAAACAAACATGCAAGTTAGTCAGTGGTTGTACAGGGGATTCTAGCAGCTTGTAAGCAGTGGTTAAAAATAGAAGTGGGTAAATTAATCTAAACTAAATGCTTGTATTTGCCAGAGAGAAGTGGGCAAACTCAGTTAAGCCTCTATGCTACTGCTTGTAAGCCAAAGAAAGATGTGCATTCCCTCTGTGCATGGCTTTTGCAACTTTGCAAGGTTTTATCCGTATGAGTTTTAGATGGGTATATTACTGAAGCCAGATTGAATGATATGCCTCATCCTAAATAACTACCAATAAAACCTTTAAAATCAGACATCCCCATTTGTGGTTCTTTATTATTGGAGGGGTGGGCGTTATTTTAGGAGCACTGACTACAAATCGGTGGGGCACACCAGGTAGTTTAAGTTTTTAAACGTTTTGGTGAACTATTTAGTTTTACTGCTTAATTTCCTCCAGTAACTACATAGTTAACCTTTCACTTTTTTTCTTTTAACTTCCTTTACTGTGGTTGCCTGCTTGTCTGGGCCCGATCCTTTTGTTTTGGTTTGGTTTTTGTTACATTCTTTTTTTTTTTTATGGGCACGGGTATGGTTTTACTACCAATTTAGCAAGGAGGGTGGGCTTTTTGACTAACCCCCCTTTTATTTAGTTATACACACCTATTTACATACACACACACATTTATTTTTTATATTTAGATGCATTTTATTTAACAATAACCTTAATTTTGTATGTTTGGACTTAATACAACCTTTTTTCTATTTGAGGTGGTAACAACCCCTTAGCACCGGTGCTTTGCCGGAAAGGATAGTAGCAGGGGGCTAGGGACAACGTGAAAGGTAGGGAGAACAGTAGCATTAACAGCACGGTGAAATGGGGAGTAACGCTTACTGACCATAGGAATAATGACTTTTTGCTGAATTAAGGAGGTGATCACTGGTTAAATTTTTTTTGGCCTATTTTGAGAGAGGATTTAGGCGAATTTTAGGAAGAGGTTTTGCTGGGTTCAGGTGGAATTTTAACCTGTTGGGCAGACCCAATGTACCCAACCTGGTTAGCATGATTAGCCCACAAGGGCGGGGGGAACCTTAACCAGCAGTTTCTGTTGCAACGAGGAAGGGCTGGGGTCGGTCTCCCTCTTGGAGCGTTCATGTACATTTTAATTTACATAGTAAGCCTGTATTTAAAAGGCTAACCTGTGAGCAAGGGCTGAGGAGGAAGGCATGATGATTAGACAGAGGACCGATAGAAACGGTTAGAGGTAAAGAGATGGGGTGGGGATTAGGAATACTGCCCACCCCTACTGCAGTTTAAATATAAGTTTATAGGATTTTTAGATGGAGCTGAGGGGTACCCCGAAGAGGCCTTAAAGGGTAGAGAGATATTTGTTGGCCAGCAGGGGCTTGGAGAACCCAATTTTTTTTTTGTTTTTTTTAATTGTGTTTTAAGTTTTTGGGGGGGAGTTTTTGAGACTTCTTTTTTGAGATTTACAGCACCGTTTTTTTTTGTTTTTTTTATACCAATTGAAATATGCACTAAACATTTGCCAGAAGTGCGCCTTTGAGGTGCACAATCTTGTTAAGGGCAAAACTTTTTTTTAGGGGAGACCGTAATTTTGAATTATTTTTGGTATACCAATTTTATTTTTTTTAGAAACTTGCAAGTGAAAGGACTAGGCCTTTTGGCGAGACGATTATCCCTCTGGACCCACCGGCCCACATTTTTTTTCCTTTTGGGTCCTATTCAGAGGGTGGACTTTTTTAGGGTGTTTACGACCTTTTTACAGCCCCCTTTTAGCAAAGAGCGTCGGCTAGTTTTAGAGAGAACAGCGCCACATACTTTGTTGCTTTAGGCGAGGTGATCGGCTCTGTCAGTGGCTTATTAGACCCCTTTTTAGGCGATAAAGGGGAAACCAGAGGAAAGAAGTTGAAGGAAACACACTTGTACGAGGAAAATTTACAGAAGATGTTTACGACCCTTTTACAGCTCCCTTTTAGCAAAGAGCGTCGGCTAGTGCCACATGCTCTATCGCATCTGGCGAGGTGTAAGACCAGTCAGTGGTTTTAGCCTGTGCCCTTTTTCACAGCCCCCTTTCACGAAGAGCGTTGGCTAGAGCCGGGTACTTTGTTGCTTTAGGTGAGGTGTAGGATTAGTTAATGGCCAAAGAATTAGGGTCATTTAAAGACGGAATAGGGACAAGCACGCTTTTTTTTGCCTTAGATGGGGTCCGTTTTACCGGTTAAGCCATGTAGAAACGGCCCATTTTGGCCAGGGCTTTTACCGCCCTTTTTTGTTGGGGCCACAGAGCTTGCTTTAGAGACACCTTTGGTTATGAGCAATGCTTTGCAGAGGGCTCTGGGTGTCTTTCTGTGACCCTTACTTTTACATTGGCACACACACACACACAGACTAAGTTCCAGACAGCCACCTTTGTGACTTTTTTGGCCTACCCGAAGGCGTTAGAACTGTTTGAACATAAAGTTTAGATTTAGCACGCAACTTACCCAGTTTTAGAGCCTACAGTTAGTTTTTTTACCGAAAACCCAATATAGAGATTTAAAAGGTTTTTTACCTTTTACATGGCGCCATGGGTTCGGAGGGAAACGGCCTGCGGTTCTTTAGTTATGGATGGTATACGGTGAATCCTGGATGAGCCCCCAAATTGTTGTGGAAAACGAGTCACACCATTTGTTTGATTTAAACAGTCTGAGGTCCTTTTATTTGAATACAAGCATGCAGGGAGAAGGAGACAGAGATGGCCACGCACAGGTGCCACCCTGGTCTCTCTTTGTCCTGCCCCTATAATACCAGTTTTATATATTTTTTTACATTTAAGTTAAATGATACATTTTTTAAAAAAATTTATTACTTAAGCATTGTTAATAAAGCCTTATAAGGAGCCAAAGTAAACAGTTTTATAATTAGCACTGTGCTGATGCACTGCGTTATTATTAAAATCTGCGGTTTGCTTGTGGCAGTGTTTTGTCAAGGGCTTTTGCAGGTTGGTGGGCGGGGGGGTTGCATATAATGGACAGCTAGGGACTTGAGCTAGGCTAGAGGTTGGCCTAGTTTGTTATCTGGGTCAAAATACCACGGCCCAGCATACGCAAATGCTCTTGCTTAAGCTAAGTCTTACAGGATGCAGGCCTGTAGGCCTTTTGCGTTACCGCTTTTGCCTATGCTGCATATAGTGCATAGATCTTGTCACAAAGTGAAATGGGGTCAAGTTCAACGGCAAGGTTAACAGCAATTTTCCCCACTGGGCTAAAATTTGCCATGCTGGGTGTCTGCCTCAGGCTGACTTGTTCAGGGGGAAATTTCTGCCAAAACAGACATTTCCAAGAATGAGGCGAGGGACAAATACATTATTTTACCTGTAATTAAAAAAGTCAGCCATTTTTTTTCTTTGACCCTGCCGCTTCTCATGATTCAGAGCAAGGACTTGAAATTTGGCAGGAGGGGGAGCAGTATCAGGGAGCCAGTTGCAGCAGGGTCAGTCTCCTAGCAACACAATACTCATAGCTGACTCTGGCAGGGGCTGCCTGATTGACTGCACGGTCTGATCGGTGGGGGTGCAGCGCTAAGCTACTGCTTGACCCAGCAGCAGCCAGAACTTGCTGGCTGCTCAACGTGGTCCATGCTACAATTGTGCTTGATCCTGCTGCCTGACCCTGCCCAGCTCTGCTCTCAGCTGTGCCCCCTGGCCCTAATTCTCCAGCTTGGCTTGGTGCTAACCTCCAGGCCCAGCCACCTCCGTGGCTCTGACCATTAGGCCCCACCACCTATGTCCTAAACATAATCCTGGCAGAGGGCTTTGAGTCAGGAATGTGACTTTTGCCATCCCCATAGAACTATGCCCAAACCTTGCCAAGTTACAAGCCTTTGAAAAATTGCAGTTTGCGTATGCTTAGTGGAGACTTCTCCAATTTTAGAAGCTAAATTCCCTGAAGATTGTATCTACACCAAGCATGCTTCAGTCTGAGGCTGAGCAGGACTTTCCCTGCAGCTCTGGGCTGCTGTAGACGGTGTTGAGACTGTATTTGGGTACCTTAAATGAGATCAGGACTCCTGTCTCTCCTGTACTCTCAATACTTCTTCCCCTTCTGGGCCTAGCAGCATGGAGGAGCAAGAAGCTTTCTGATCCAAATTCAGAGGACACAAGAGCAAGGCCAGGGGGAGGTATGGAGGGCTGTAGATTGCGACAAGGAGCTTGGGGGAGGGAGGAGAACCTGAGACTTGAAGTTGATGGGGGTGGGGAGAGGGAAACTGCGAGTTGGGGGTGAGTGGGACTGTCTGGGCAAGGAGACTGAGACTTAGAACCAGTCTGGGGTGGGGAAAGAAGAGAACTGGGACTGTCTCATCAAAAAGATTGGGACAAGGAGCTGGCAGAAGGGTTCTCTGAGATTCAGTAAGTCTGGGGGAGGGAGATTGACACTGGGAACCAGTGGGGATGGGGCACATGGGTGGTCACTGGAGGCCAGGGTGGAGGAAAGAAGCAGGTTAGAGGAGGAGCTAAGAGGAGAGGACGAGGGGACAAGGAGCTTGGAGTGAACTAGGAATGGTTGGGGAAGTAGAATGGGACTGGGATTTGGGAGGGCTGAGTCTAGAACTTGATGGACAAGAAGACTGGAACTAGGATGAGAAGCTGAGGACTGGAGACTGGGACTGGGTAGGTGAGGAGACTGATACTGGAATGAGGAGCCAGGGCTGAGGAAGACACACTACTGGGACAGGTTGGAGTGTAGGGGCAGAAGGGGTTGTGCTTGGGGAGAACGGGTAGAAGAGTCTATGCCCACTAAAGCAAACTTCCTTCTAGAGTATGTAATGGACCCCAAGATTCCTGAGTCTCACCATTCCTCTGCTGTCAGCAAATATCTGTGAAACCCACTGACAAAGTGTCTTCCTCATCCCCCTCTAGTGCTGGTCCTCATAGAGGATGGCAACCTACTATTGCTGTCAGTTACTCCATAATCTCAAGCGACAGAAGTCTGTGTGGTCGTGTTAAAGGTCCCAACCCTGCTGATGACCCATGTGCATGTCAATATGATGCAATTTCAATTTGTTTGTTTAAAAAACTATGAAATTACACACAAACACACAACTGTGTTAAAAGTACATTATTAAAGTTGCGTCAAACACTCAAAAGCCCGTGCAACCTTAATTTAGTTCCCTTGTGTGTATGCATTGTAATAAAGTCTATCATGACAAGATCAGATACTTCTTTTTACCCAACACCCCAGTCTCATTCAGTGTACAGGATAGACTTGTTTTGGGGATGTAGCAGGATTATTAATGAGGGTGTAAAAGTGCAAAGAGTTACAAAGGAATCTCACTAAACTGGGTGACAAAATGGCAGATGAAATTCAATGTTGATAAGTACAAAGTCACGCATATTGGAAAAAGTAATCACAACTACACATATAAACTAATGGATTCTAAATGAGCTGTTACCGCCCAAGAAAGAGAGTCATCATGGATAGTTCTCTGAAAACATCTGCTCAATGTGCAGCAGCAGACAAAAGGCTAACAGAATGCTAGGCACTATTAGGAAAGGGATATAAAATAAAACAGAAAATATAATGACATGATATAATCCATGGCATGCCCACGCCTTGAATACTGAGTGTAGTTCTAGTCACTCCAGCTCAGAAAAAGGTATATTAGAATTGGAAAAGGTGCAGAGAAGGGCAAAGAAAATGATTAGGGGTATGGCACAGCTTCTATATGAGGAGAGATTAAAAACTGGGACTGATCAACTTAGAAAAGAGATGACTAAGTGGGGATCTGATAGAGGTCTATAAAATCATGAATGGTGTGGAGAAAGTGAATAAGGAAGTGTTCATAGAATCATAGGGTTGGAAGGGACCGCAGAAGGTCATCTAGTCCACCCCCCTGCTCAAAGCAGGACCAATCCCCAATTTTTGGCCCAGATCCCTAAATGGCCCCCTCAAGGATTGAGCTCGCAACCCTGGGTTTAGCAGGCCAATGCTCAAACCACTGAGCTATCCCTCCCCGCAGTGTTATTTACCACCTTCACATAAGACACTAACCAGGGGTCGCCTGATGACATTAATAGGCAGCACGTTTAAAACAAATGAAAGGAAGTACTTCTTCACTCAATACATAGTCAACCTGTGGAACTCATTGCCAAGGGATGCTATGAAAGCCAAAAATAGGTTCAAAAGAGAATTACATAAGTTCACAGAGGATAGGTCCATCAATGGCTATTAGCCAAGATGGTCAGGGACGCAACCCCATGTTCTTACTGTCCTTAAGCCTCTCACTGCAAGAAGCATCTAGCACTAGCCACCATCGGAGACAGGATACTGAGCTAGGTGGACCATTGGTCTGACCCAGTATGGCCATTCTTATGTTTTTATGTGAATGAGGCAGGGGGTTATAAGAAGAGAGATGATGTTCTCAAAGTTCAGTCAGTTGAATGCTGCCCTGGAGAACTGGAGTCCATCCCTGCCTCTTCTACAGAGTTCCTATGGGGTGCTAGTTGAGTCACTTTAGCCAAACTTTTCACACTAATTGTGTGTTCCTCATTTTCTGGTGCCTGACTTCAGACCCAGGTGGCTGATTTGCAAAAGTGCTGAGCACTCACAGCTGCAATTGAAATCAATGGGAGCTGTGCTTTGCCTGTATGCGTCTGTCTACCCATCGGGGAGGCTCCCTCCTAGCTGCAGTGTAGAGCACTGTTCATCCAGTGCAATGAACAAGGCAGGGGTCCTGTGGAAAATATAGCATGTGATTGTGTAATTACAGCCAGTATCATAATGTATACACACAAAGTGGCAAATCAAGGTTGCATAGGCGTCTGAGTGCTTGACTTTGCAACCTTAATAATGTTCTGTATAAGGTAAAAAGAAAAGGAGTACTTGTGGCACCTTAGAGACTAACCAATTTATTTGAGCATAAGCTTTCGTGAGCTACAGCTCACTTCGAAGTGAGCTGTAGCTCACGAAAGCTTATGCTCAAATAAATTGGTTAGTCTCTAAGGTGCCATAGCTCATGAAAGCTCATGCTCAAATAAATTGGTTAGTCTCTAAGGTGCCACAAGTACTCCTTTTCTTTTTGCGAATACAGACTAACACGGCTGTTACTCTGAAACCTGTATAAGGTTGTTTTTGGTGTGTAATATACCATGTATTTAACAGAAAATCTCTTTCACAAATGTTCTAGTGAGTCTTAAAAAGTTTATTGGGGCTTTTCCCTTATCCCTCAACTTGTAAAGTCAGAGGCCTTTGTTGTCACTAGTCCAATTGTACAGGACTCAGAGGCAGCCGTAACCCCATCCCTAACAACATAAAATAGTTCTTCCACATTTACTAATCTCATGACTTTAAAATCCATTAGTTTAGGCCCTTCCAGTGTTAGAAGTTCCTAGTTCCTAATGGGAAGCTGGGAATTGCCCTTTTCCAGTTTTGTAAACTTCTGTTCCTAGCACTAGATCGCTACAAGGTATTCAACATTAAAGCTATAATGTGTGTAGAAAAAGCTGTCACTGGTCCAGGGCTTTATCTTGCCTACCCTGGGCCTCAGCCAGGAGTAATATTGAGGGGTGGAGGATGGAAATCCACAGTTTGAGGAAAAGGAGGTTTTCTGGCAAGTTGTTTTTAAAAATTGGCTGCTGTTTGAATCTGCTCACGGTGTGAAATGGTCGAATTAGTCTCAGGGAGATAGATAAGTGGGCAGTTGAGGTGGTCAAAGGTGCATGATAAACTCATTTTTATATCCTTACCAGCCAGTTTATATATATATATGTAAATGTGTGTGTGTGTGTGTGTGTGTGTGTGTGTCCATTACATAGATTGTGGGTGGGGGAGGAGAGGAGTGTGTCTTGAGAAATATTTCCATTCAGGTTTTGTACTGTTGTACTGTTTTATTTGCATCTTGGTGTGTCTTTCTGTCTTGTCAATTAGATTGTAAACTCTTCAGGGAAGGGACTGTCTCTTACTATGTATCTGTGCACTGCCTAGAACAGTGGGGCCCCAATGCTGATTATTAGGCTCTTTAGGAGCTATCATAATACAAAATAATAAACTATATAGTTAGCCAGACTCTGGTCACCACTGTGGCCCCATTATGCCACTCCCACATAATATGGCAGTGGTGGGCAACCTGCGGCCCATCAGGGTAATCTGCTGGTGGGCCGCCAGACAGTTTGTTTACATTTGCACGGTCACCCGCAGCTCCCAGTTGGTGCAGTTTGCTGTTCCCGGCCAATGGGAGCTGCAGGAAGCAGTGCGGGCCGCAGGGACATGCTGGCTGCTGCTTCCTGTAGCTCCCATTGGCCAGGAATGACAAACCGCGGCCACTGGGAGCTGCGGGTGGCTGTGGAAATGTAAACAAACTGTCTGGTGGCCCGCCAGCAGATTACCCTGATGGGCCATAGGTTGCCCACCACTGGTATATGGGGTCTATAACAGACCAGAGGAGAATTCCTCCACTACAGTAGCTCCATAAGACCAATGTATGCTTGGTGATCATCCTCACAGCCCCCAGTATAGGGGGCATGACAGTGTGTAACAGGTATGAGGGGGAATAGCTGTAGCACTTAAACCCATAAACAACTATGGGGAGGCTGCCATAAGTGAAAGAAGGTGCTTACAGACACATAGGGGGTCTGCTCCTTTTGGCCTGTGCCTTCTGTGCTGCACCTTTCAGGAGACCTAACACAGAATCTAGCCCCAAATAAGACCTGGTCTAAAACTGGAATTTCCATCCCACAGGATATTCCAAGATTTTGAAATTTTCTGTGAAATAAAATGCTCCAAAAATATTTTGTTTGAACCTTATCAAAATGTTTTGTTTTGACTTTATCATTTCAATAATATAATAAATATTATTATAATTGAAACGATAATGTAAAACGTTTATAAGTTCCTGTTGAACATTTTTGACAAAATCAATACATTCCCATGGAGTGTTTCAATTTAGTCAGATCGGTATTTTCTGTCAGAAAATTTGTGCTTCCGAAATTTTTTGCCCAGCTGTACCCAAAATATTTGTTGTAAAAATTCTGTGCATTATATGTAGATTACATTGTGCTGCTATTTCACAAACTCAAATGGTAGCACGTAAGTTAACATCTTAATATACTGAAGGAATAAACTGAGAATTCTGACAGAGATATTGAGCAGAGGTTGCATTTCATCCATTCTACCATCAAAGCCATAACTCCTGAACACAAAAGTTAAAAGAATAAACAATGCATATTATTTCTTTCATTTTTTTTCATATATTTCAAAGGTTTGGGCTAGGTGTAATATACGCTAATTGCAGTTTGTCATCTTAACAAAAGAAAAATGTGCACAACTACCATTGTTCCGAAGTATCGTCTGGACACATTTGATACAAGTTTTGTTTTCGTCACAGTAGCTCAAGCTGCAATGATGGCACCTATCTCTATAACAAATAACAAACATGAGAGGCACATTGTTTTCAGGTTATGATAAGATTTAGCCAGCACAGGCAATCTGAACACACATATGCAGGGCCTTACCAAATTCACGGCCATGAAAAACATGTCATGGACCATGAAATCTGGACTTTTGTGTGCTTTTACTCTATAATATACAGATTTCATGGGGGAGAGCAGTGTTTCTCAAATTGGGGGTACTGACCCAAAAGGGAGTTGCGAGGGGTTCGCAAGGTTATTTTAGGGTGGGTGTCATGGTATAGCCACACTAACTTCTGCACTGCCTTCAGAGCTGGGGGGCCAGAGAGTGGTGGCTGTTGGCCGGGCACCCGGATCTGAAGGCAGCGCCCTGCCAGCAGCAGCACAGAAGTAAGCGTGGCAATACCGTCCCATTCCACTCTTGCTTCTGCGCTGCTGCCTTCAGAGCTGGGCGGCCAGAGAGTGGTGGCTGCTGACTGCGGGCCCAGCTCTGCCAGCAACAGCGCAGAAATAAGGGTGGCCAGGCCATCCTTACTTCTGTGCTGCTGCTGGCAGTGGCTCTGCCTTCAGAGCTGGGCTCCAGCCAGCAGCTGCCATTCTCCAGCTGCCCAGCTCTGAAGGCAGCAGCGCTGCCAGCAGCAGCACAGAAGTAAGGGGGCAACACCACAAATTCCCCCTACAATAACCTTGCGACCCTCCCACAACTCCTTTTTGGGTCAGGACCCCTACAGCTACAACACCATGAAATTTCAGATTTAAATAGCTGAAATCATGACATTTACAATTATTAAAATCCTATGACCATGAAATTGACCAAAACAGCACATGAATTTGGTAGGACCCTACACATATGTCATTTGATTACACGACAATCCAAATGCGTTACTTTAGTCTCCTGGCTTTGCTAACTACTTCAAACTTTTACATTAATACTTCATGCATTGATTCATTTTGTATTCCCCAGCTTTGATCCCACTTCTGTAGGATACTAACCTGTATGAAAATTCAGATGAAAAAAAGTGAAATAACTAAAAAAATTAAAATCATAAGAGGATTTTGTTAACCAACTCTGTATATGTTTTGTTAATCAAATCTGTATATGAACGGCATGCGGCTACATCTCCTCTGCCCAGTGCCACTGAAGAATCAATCTGCACATAGATGTAGAACATCATAGATTTAGCCCTAGACACCATTCTAAAAAGAACCAAACAAACAGTGATGGTACTGAACAAAACCAGTGGTCCCAAACCTCCTCCTCTTCCACTTGCACTGAATATACCTTAAAACTCTATGAGATAAAAAGGACTTGGTATGAGTGTGTACATAGAGACACCATGTATTTTTATAGACTTGTTCCTGACTTATTCTGCTAAAACAACCTTTCTCCTGGTTACGGACAAGGGCATAGGCTGTGAAGAAGACCACACAGTGCTGGGCTAGATGTCTGAGAACAGTGGCTCTGGTTTAAGCATTCAGTATCTTTCACTTTTAATAGAAAAAAAGTGATATATCATGTATTATTTGAACAATACCATATGATTGTGTATTTAAAGCCCATGTTGCAGTGCCTACATATGAAAGGGCAGAGGGAAGGTTGTATGTTCAGCTTTCACTCTGTATTTTCTTATGTTGGGTGCCAAAGTGTGCAAAAGTAATATCACATTGACATAGTTTTTTGCATTAATTTATGGCTATGATATTGTCCCATCTCCTTAGGATTAAGAAAAGAAACACACAACAGAAGCTAAGGAGCACTTACCCCTGGAAGAGAAGGAGATGCAGCCAGTTGCAAAATGGCCATTATAGATTTATAGCTGCTTGGTTCTGCCAAAGTTAAAGCTGTGACAGTGTTATATTGCGGACTTTAGGGCCCAGTTCCACACTAAGGCCCTATGAAATCCAATTAACATTAAGTGTAATCCTTAATTTTAAATCAATCATATTGACTTCAATTAAACTTGTCATTCTAATTCTCCCTCAGATCATTTTTAAAAATTGAAATGAAAATAAATAGCCCAGTTGTATGGTCAGTTAGGAGCTATGTATGACACCTGGAGTGGTGCTTTCCGTAAACTCTGGAATGCTGACCTGCTTGGCTTCACGTTACATTACTGCTGATTACAAAGTCTTCACAAAGCCTTGGCCTGATAACATTATAAGTCCCCCAAATAACCATGAAAATGAGTGGAACTTCCCTTAACAGCTGTGCAGTTGTTTTATTCCCCACTCCCACGAGCAACTCAGAATTAAAGTGCATTTTCACTGGTCCCTTTCCATTGTTGCTTGAGAACAAAGTCAGTGTAATTATGCTTGTTGTTTTATTTCCTGCCATTCCCCTCTGCCCTGCTAAGTACATGGGCTAATACACTCTCCTGCTCTCAGGCTACACTAAATATGGTAATGGTCAGTGTGTCAATAATCCCCCTGTTTAAGTGACCTGCAAAGACTAGCGATGTGACATTCTTTCTGTCCAAATGTCTAGCTGACGTCTGATGCTTAAAACAGAGCATGCTTTCATCCCTTCATGCATTGTCGTAGCTTCCATGACGACTCTTAAAAGGGTGCCTCAGCTAGTCAGGGAAACAGTTGCCGACCAAACAAGATACAGCCCACTTGATTCAGCTTTCTTGAATGCCTAATTATTGCAACTTTCTATCAGCCTGACCAAACGGGACCATGTCTACCTTTGGCTACAGAAGAGAGCTTAGTAAATATGAATCCATTGATGAAGATGAACTCCTTGCTTCTCTGACTGACGAGGAGCTAAAGGAGCTGGAGAGGGAGCTAGAAGATATTGAGCCCGACCGTAACCTTCCAGTGGGGCAAAGACAAAAGAATCTAACGGAGAAAACTCCTACAGGAACTTTCAGCAGGGAAGCGTTGATGGCCTATTGGGAAAAAGAGACCAGAAAACTCCTAGAAAAAGAAAGGTTGGGGGCATGCGAAAAGGTAGGATTTCAGAGCATTCACAGTGCCCTGGAAATATTCAGGCTCACTCTTCAATGACTTTCCATCATTTACCATTTTTATTTTCTTCTGATCTACTACAACATTTTAAAGAAAAGTCCTAGTGACAGTCTTTTGCTAGAGTGCTGTAAATTAGCAAAGGGGATTTTTGGTTTTGGTCTTGCAGTGCCTTAGAAACTCTTTTGGGGAAAAAAATCCTGTAAAAGGATTAGTGGTTAAAATAAGTCATAATATAACAATGGTTAAAGTGAGTTTACAAAATTAGGCACGAATTAGTGTGTACTTCTAGCCAACCACATAAGTTGTTAGGAAAATTACCTTTTGGGGAGTGGGGGGAAGCTAGTAGACTGCTTTTTCCTCTTGTGAAATAAATAAATAATCACTATTGCTTTTTGAGGAGCAATAGACTGAAAGAATGATCAACAGGAAGAGAATTCTGAATTTTTAGCAGAGGAGAGGTTGGGCAAAAAAGTGCAGCAGAACCCACTGGCCAGATTTTCGTGTGGTGTAACTCAGTATAGATCCATTGCAGTCAATGGAATTATGCTGATTTACACCAGCTGAGAATCTGGCCCAATATCTGATTATTTCAATGGCACACTGTGTGCTGTCTTATCAGAACACAGCTGGAGGAATTTATAAGCATAGAAGCCTGGAGTTGGTATTCAGTCAATCAACATATTAATAGAGTATTCATCATGCAGTCTGTCCCAGGGAGTTTTATATAAATAGTAACAATAGATGCTGGTTGCTAAGAGCAGTATAACTCAGTAATAATAATTCAGGGCTTGATTCTGTGAGATACTCAACACCCTCAATTCTCATTGACTTCAGCGTGAGTTGAGGCCACCCAGCACCTTGCGGAAACTGCTTTCAGGATTAAGCACCATAAAAGGCGACATTTTTTTTAACACCTGCACTATAACTTTCAAAGCACAGCATGGAGTTTTAGCTGTGTGAACGCCAATGATTTTGCAGCTAAAGTTCCATACTGGGTTCTGGTGATTAAGGACCTGACTCTGCCACCCTTGCTCACAGGGAGTAGTATGCTGTTCGGCAAGTAGTCTCATTGATTTCAGGATTAAGGGTATGTCTACACTGCAAAAAAAAAAAAAAAAGGTGTGTTTTTAACACAGGTTAGCTAATCTGTGCTAACTAACTTGGGTTCAAGTAGCATTGAAAACACAGCAACTTGGGTTTTAATTTGGGTCAGCAGCTCAAGTTAAAGCCTATAGGGCAGCATGGATTTGAACTCAAGCTGCTAACCTGAGTTAAAAGCCAAGTCACTGTGTGTCTTCACTGCTATTTTAACCTTAATTAGCTTGTGAGAGTTAGCTGACCAGAGTTAAGGACCTATTTTTGCAAGGAGACATGCCCTATGGGTTGCAGAATTGGACACATAGGTCAGTTACTGTTAAAAATGCTAACACTCTGGATCTGAAGACTACAAAGGGTTTACATCAGGAATGAGTTGGACCATCTTTGCATAATGAATATACTGTTATCTTACAATCAGGGAAGAATCACCGGACACAGGATTTGATTGCATATAGTGTCTGTTATACTGGTTGTAATGTCTGTGTAGGCAAATACAACCACCATTATACACTAAGCACTAGCTCACACAGCCTTAGAAATAAGAACCTATTTTGATGAGATATGGACATCTGGACAGGACAGCAGAATTAGCCACTTACTTGTTTCTGCTGCATCTTTAACTTACATCCAGGCAGGAATAAGAAATGGCCAGAGAAGTCCTAGTTTTGGTGTCCTGTCCATAAGGCAGGATTTCTGACTTGGCAGCAACCTCCATCCCAAAAGGCAATATTGGGTTAGCATTTGGTATGAGCCTAGGCTGTAATGTGTCAGTAAAACCCACACTCTCTGCTCTGGAGGTGAGAGAGCTACAAAATGTATCCATAAATGTCAACACTCTTCCATCTGATGTCTATAAAGCGGAATCTGAAGGTGAAATCTTCCCCACACTGAAGGCAACAACAAAACTCTCATTGATTTCAGTGAGGTGAGGACTTCGCCCAAGGTGTCTGTAGCAATTGTGCATTGGGATATAATCTGATCAAGATGACAGAGAGCAAGCAACTGAAGAATTTAAAAGAGAGGAGTAGCAATTTTAAACTTACTGCTAATGCTTACAGCTAGTTATGAAATTAAAGGATGGATATAATATGAAGAGAATTGAATCCCCCCCACTTCAAACATGATTCTAGCAGGGTTTTTTTTACACTAATCTTTTAAAGTCGCTGTAGAATATTACCAATCAGTCACAATTAGTACATTTCAAAGTTCAAGTCACGAATAGGTGCTCAGAGACCATGCTGAAGAGCGTTCTATAAATGTCTAGATAGATACATGTGTAGGAATCAAAGGGGATGTTCTGTGCAGCAGACATATTCTCAACTTTTAAACCTGTCTGTATATGCACTGAAATTATAGATATAGGTCCTGATCCTGTAATGAGCTCTATTGAGGCAGTGGTATTGAAGTCAAAGGATTTTGGGGTGGGGGTCATGGGCCTGCCTGCACAGAGCTCATTTTAGGATCAGAGCAATCTTGCAAATTCTACGTTTTGAGCTCCCGATGAGTCACACAGAGCATTTGTAAGATTGGGCCTGTGGTTTGTTACCTTGTCAAGCTTCTGTAAGCATGATAATGATGATAACCCTATTTTGTATGTGTCCTGCCACAGAAATCTGCTCAAGACTGTGAGATAGCATGCAAGGTGTTAATACTGCAAGGATATATATACACATCATTAACCACACTGTTTAAATTGAATTAGCAAATGTAAAGTTATGCGGGGACTTAAACACTGATGGTTGGGGGGGTTGCCAATTTAGTAACTTTTTTGCATGCATCCTGTCAAAGTCAAAAACAGCATCTCTGTAAGTACGTAGCATGGACCCAATCCTTATGTGATATTTTATAAGGATTTACATATTCAATTTAATAAAGCACTGCAAGCAGCGCCTCTGTGTTTTACCCAGAATTTTACTAAAAATTCAATATTATGGATTTATAGGATTTATTAGATTATTTATATGGATTTATTAGAGTAGAGCTCTTGCGATAGAGGGTTTATGGTCAATTGTATGCCAAGGACCATCACAAGGCCTATGCAGCACTTTACTGCCTCTTAAGCTGTCAAAATGGAGTTGAAATGAGATCATAGTGGTGCATAGGCATGGAGCTGGCCCTGTGCACTCTGCAACTAGCCCAAATTCTGGGGCTACCACTGAACTTTGGGACAGTTTGTATGGAGATCAGAATTTGGCATGTCAGTCCCATCGCAACTTTGATCTTGTTAAAGTATTAAAGTGATGCTAGTGTAACATTATCGAGCATATTTTCACAAACAGCGTTTGAGTGTGCACACCCAAAATTGTGCATCCAGAATCTTGGGTGGACAGCTATTGTAATTCACCTTCTTTTTTTTGCTCACATTTTCATGTGAAAATGGTATTTGTGTGTGAAATTAGGCAGCCATTTAGCTGATTTGGATGCATATACAGCATTTGTGCATGGAAGTCTGAGTTTTGGGACATGCAAAAATGTGGGGACCTAAACTCCATGTCATTAAACAGGGGCATGTAATTTTGCACATAAAAAATGTAGCCGTTCGGTTGTGGCCACTCTGAAAAACATAATACTTTAAGTCCGTCTGAGTGAAGCCCACATGAGCATGGAAATTCAGACAGGGAAAATCCATTTGACATTCCATTGTGAATATATCAACTTATGGGTAATTTTATGTATATCTGTGTTGCAGTGTCATGGGTCAGATCTTCCACTGGTGTAGATCAACATAACTCCTTTGACTTCAGACTAAGCCAATTGATGCCAAGGATTTGGCCTCGAGAGAAAGGGGAGGAAATTAAAAAAAAAGATTATTAGATCAGATGAGATTTTTTCAGTTCTCTTAAATTTCCATGCTTCTGTCAGTTTATTTTAAACCTTTAACATTAATTTCATATAGTTTAAGTATAATTGCTGTTGGGGAAAATCAAAGTAAAGCTTAATATTTTTGCTATCATGTTTAATCCCGACACTTACATTCCTGTTCAGGATTCAAAGCAAGAAGACAGCAATTCAGAAGACACTGAGGAAGAATATTTCACAGGAACTAACAGTGAAATTTCTGAGGAGGCATATACTGAAGAGGAGGAGGAGGAAGAAGACGAAAAAGAGGAAGCAGAAGAAAAAAAGGAACCAGAAGAAAAAGAAGAAGAAGAAAGTGATGAAGATGATTCAGAAAAAAAGGAAAATGCTGCAGTTTGTGAGAGGACTGTGACTTGTGAAAGTGGCAGGAGTTCTGACCACTCGAAACGCAAGAAATGCAACATCCAGAAGGAAAATGAAAATGTCATCAATGGTGATGGTGGCAAAGACACAGAAGACACAAGCTTTAAAACGGGTGCCATCCACCCTTGTGGAAACCCAACGGTTATTGAGGATGCTTTGGAAAAAGTTAGGAACAATGACCCTGACACCACTGAAGTCAACTTAAATAACATTGAAAACATCACCATACAGATGCTTACACATTTCGCTCAAGCACTCAAGAGCAACACAGTGGTTAAGATGTTCAATCTGGCCAATACTCGTGCTGATGATAGTGCGGCAATTGCTATTGCGGGGATGTTAAAAGTGAATAAGTATATAACGAGTCTGAACATTGATTCAAATTTTATCACAGGCAAAGGGATACTGGCCATCATGAGAGCTTTGCAGCATAACAAGGTTTTAACAGAACTACGATTCCACAACCAACGGCATATCATGGGCAGTCAGGTTGAAATGGACATAGCTAAACTATTGAAAGACAATACCACAGTGGTGAAGCTAGGGTACCACTTTGAGCTTGCTGGACCAAGAATGAGCATGACAAGTATCCTCACAAGAAACATGGATAAGCAAAGGCAAAAACGTATGCAGGAGCAAAAACACCAAGAGTCTGGTTGTGATGGAGCAATCAATCCAAAGACCAAAGCCTTGCAGAAAGGAACTCCTGGGTCCTCACCTTACGCATCACCTAAGAGCTCACCTTGGTCCTCTCCAAAACTCCCTAAGAAAGCTCAGCCTGTCAAAATCCAGCCTCCAGCTCCACCTTCACCTCCTCCACCCCCTCCCCCACCCCCACCCCCTCCTCCCCTCATTGTTCCAGAGAAAAAGACACCAACGAGAAATATAGCTGAAGTCATCAAACAACAGGAGAGCTCCAAGAATGCCTTACAAAATGGACACAAAAAGAAAAAAGGCAAAAAAAGCAAAAAGCATGAGAATAGTATATTGAAAGAAATTAAAAATTCCTTAAGATCAGTCTCAGACAAGAAATCAGAAGAAGGATCGCGACCCTCTACCCGACCCTCCACCCCACAAATGTCTCTTCATGATAGCCTTATGGAAGCAATTCGGGGAAGCAGCATAAAACAGTTAAAGCAGGTAAAGTAAAGGACCACATTTAAATAACTGTTTATGGCTCAAATACGACACAATCCAAAACATGCATAATGAATTTTAAAGCATAGATATTTAATATAAGATTATACTTTGAGAAATATCACCATAAGTACATATTTGGGAGCAGTTTTACATTTGAACCTGCTTTCATGACTACACTTTCCATTTTAATTTGACCTCAGTTTTGACAGAACCCAGGATGCTGACAGAACCCATGTTCAGACTTCTTGGGGCTTGGGATTCTCAGTAGAGGGTCACTGTAGAGTGAGTATAGCAAGCAATGAACCAGAGGTGAAATTTTGCCACCTTCAGGCAAAACTAGTCTTTTTCAGCAAAGCCTTCTCTTCAGAATTGAGTTGTGAAATGGGCTTGATTTCTTGCTCAAGGAAATAAGACACCTCGATCTGACACCTCTTAAAATAGCATTAATCTACGGAGGAAGAGATGGGAATGGCTGCATGGGCAGTGGGATTGGCTAGCTGTCCTGAGTATGTACCTAGGGTTTCAGATGGGATTGTACTGGTGTTGGCTAGCCACTCCTGCCACTCATGCAGCCATAGCTACATGGCTAGTTCAATTAAAGTTAGCACGGGTATGTCTTCATGAGAGAGAAATTACACCTCCAGCTCCAATGTAAATGTACCCTAGTCTTCTTCACAAAGTGAATGAATGTACTTCTAAATATGTATAATGGTATCCATGTACTATGGCGACAGGCACCTTAGAAATGCATGTAAATCACTGTCATATTAAAAAAGCACAATATACATAACTGGATAGACCATGCTGCTGCTTCTTTTCCAGCCAGTATTGTTAATGTAATGAGAAAACCCCCCACTATCTTGTAGGTGGAAGTTCCAGAAGCTCTTCGATGAAAGCATGGAATATAGAAGAACCAAAGCTCTACAGTGGTCAAGGGAAGGTTACTGAATTGTTCAATTATGGTAAATAGACTATATTGTGAGCTGCTTCCAAAGGGCACTCTTAGAATTGAAATATTTTATTTTCTTTTTAAAGAGATAGACCTATTAAACATTAACCAATGCTTTAAGAATGCATAAGCCTTTTAATCTGTAAATATGGAAATAAACATCTTTTTTATTTAATAAGATTTCTATTGGAGAAATAGCAGTTTATTTAGATATTCTTTTCAATATCTGATTGATTGCACGTCACTGGACATGTTCTTTACATTGAGATGTAATTGTTTAGTGATCTGTGTCTTTTTTCTTTTTTCATGAATTTACAATAAATGTGGTTTGAAGTTTTTAAGCAACCAAAACGATTTTAGTCCCGAGTTTCTGTGAGTACAAATCGGTCAGATGTTCATGTACAGATGTGTCATTGCTTAAACATCCAGTTACTGGGGTGAAGATGTTGGTATAAATGCCCAGAGGTCTGATTTTGCAGAATTGCTTAGCACACACAGCATCCATTGACTTCAGTAGGATTTGCAGGTGCTCAGCACCTTTGAAAATCCAGGCATAGCTAGATTGATTAAATAATGCATTGAAACTCTTCGTCAAGAGCACAGCAGCCATTAAAAAAGGCAAACAAGATTCTTACTTAAAATTCCCATCAATGGGAATCTAATATATAATAAAAGAAGTGATCTTATGTTGTAAAGCAAATGTTAGACAGACTCCATGTAGAATACTGTGCACAATGCTGATCACCATGCCACATGTCAAAGAAAGCATATTATTGCCTCAGAAAAGGTGCAGTGTAGGGCAGCAAAGATAACAGGTAATAGGAACCTAAATTATGCCAAAAGGTTAAGGAAATTGGGCTTATTCCCATTATGAAAATGGCTTTGAAGTGACCTAGCCATTTACATAACAATGAAAAGGAGTGACAAAACAAACAGATTGGTAAAGTGGAAGAGGGTGTTGAATTAAGAGGTGATGGGAACCCCAGGGAGAACAGAGAATTAATACAAAGAGAAAAAGATGTTTGAAATATACACTGGAAACAACTATCTCATACAAATGCAAGCTAACACACCTGGGGTGAGGGGAGAGGAGGAATAATCCCGAACAGAGATTCAGTGGGATGACAAAACCAGGAAAGCAAGGCCCAGCAATCAAGCTGAAAAAGACCACCAGGTTATATGGGCTCAACTACAAGCTAGGTATGAATTTTCCGTATGATATGTTGAGAACCAACAAGAATTTGGGATCAATGCAACAGAGGTGTCACATCACAGACAACATAGTGGAAAGCCCCTCTCAATGCAGCACTGGTGAGTCTCCCTCTAGAATATTAATTACAGTTCTGAGCACTTCAGCTATCAGAAACACTATGATAATTTGGCGGGAACTCAGAGAAAGTTAGCCAGACATGAAGTTCAAAGGGATGTGAGTTTATGAGGAAAACAAAGAACTAAATACGTTTTATTTTGTTTCAACATTAAATAATGTCTGTTCTACCTCTTTATATGTATTGGAAGGATATAAACACAAAATAATTGTTTCTGTTGTCCCAAGCAAATATAATCAGCTGAAACTGAAAAAATAAATGTAAGCTAAAGATCTGGAAATATTCTTAAGCTATAAGATTCTTGAGATATGGCGGGAGGTGAAAGACACAGGTTGCTTGAGTTAAATAAATCAGAATGGACGAAGCATACAATACTATGTTGTGGGCCATACTCGTACAATGGCAGGGGGATAGACGACGTAAACTAATGAATCTTTTCTATTTCTAATTGCTTTTAAAATATACAATATAACCCATCAGAAGCAATTGATAGATGACTTAGGCTCCTTCCATGACTTACCCTTTTGCCTCAGTATCACAATAAATATAGTCTGTCTGATTATCCACTCTTTGGAAACCTCTAAAATTCTTTAGGCTTTTGAGGCCCAAGGCATAATCCACAGCCTCCCTCAAGCCCATGGAAGTTCGAAATCAGGATGCTTAAAGGGTGGAAGCAATATGGCAACCTTACACTGGAACAGAGACTGCAACCAGGAGGAGGTACGTGAGCCCAAGCTCTTTTGCACCAGGAACCCATTCTGAAGTAAGTATGAGCTACAGTGAAATGGGAGGTAAATATGGAGGGGGAAAGCCAGTGTTTGGAAAGCAGTCTGAAGTACAAATGCAGGATTCAGGGAAAGGGCAGTGTAGGAAATTTGGAGGTAAAGAAATTTGGAGGTAAAGCGTTTATTAGCACTGTAGTGTCCAGGAAGTGGATCTCATGTGTGGACTGGACCAGGCTGAGGTTGATGGTGGGCCTGGTCCAGCTCTGCGATACAACCGCATTTGCTCCAACCCCTCAGACAGAGACAAACACCTACAAGATCTCTATCAAGCATTCTTACAACTACAATACCCACCTGCGGAAGTGAAGAAACAGATTGATAGAGCCAGAAGAGTTCCCAGAAGTCACCTACTACAGGACAGGCCTAACAAAGAAAATAACAGAACGCCACTAGCCGTCACCTTCAGCCCCCAACTAAAACCCCTCCAACGCATTATTAAGGATCTACAACCTATCCTGAAGGATGACCCAACACTCTCACAAATCTTGGGAGAAAGGCCAGTCCTTGCCTACAGACAGCCCCCCAACCTGAAGCGAATACTCACCAACAAACACATACCACACAACAGAACCACTAACCCAGGAACCTATCCTTGCAACAAAGCCCGTTGCCAACTGTGCCCACATATCTATTCAGAGAACACCATCACAGGGCCTAACAACATCAGCCACACTATCAGAGGCTCGTTCACCTGCACATCCACCAATGTGATATATGCCATCATGTGCCAGCAATGCCCCTCTGCCATGTACATTGGTCAAACTGGACAGTCTCTACGTAAAAGAATAAATGGACACAAATCAGATGTTAAGAATTATAACATTCATAAACCAGTCGGAGAACACTTCAATCTCTCTGGTCACGCAATCACAGACATGAGGGTCGCTATCTTACAGCAAAAAAACTTCAAATCCAGACTCCAGCGAGAAACTGCTGAATTGGAATTCATTTGCAAATTGGATACTATTAATTTGGGCTTGAATAGAGACTGGGAGTGGCTAAGTCATTATGCAAGGTAGCCTATCTCCCCTTGTTTTTTTCCTACAAACCCCCCCCCCCCCCCCCAAGACGTTCTGGTTAAACTTGGATTATTGCTGTGCACATTGTAAGATGAGCTATTGCCAGCAGGAGAGTGAGTTTGTGTGTGTGGTTTTTGGAGGGGGGGTGTGTGTGTGGGGGGGGGGTGAGAAAACCTGGATTAGTGCTGGAAATGACCCACCTTGATTATCATGCGCATTATAAAGAGAGGTTTCAAAGAGGGATGGGCTATTACCAGCAGGAGAGTGAGTTTGTATGTGTGTCTGTGTGTGTGTTGGGGGGGGGGGGGGAAGAGTGAGAAAACCTTGATTTGTGCTGGAAATGGCCTTCCTTGATGATCACTTGATGATCACTTTAGATAAGCTGTTAGCAGCAGGACAGTGGGGTGGGAGGAAGTTTTGTTTCATGGTCTCTGTGTGTATATAATGTCTTCTGCAGTTTCCACGATATGCTATGCATCCGATGAAGTGAGCTGTAGCTCACGAAAGCTCATGCTCAAATAAACTGGTTAGTCTCTAAGGTGCCACAAGTACTCCTTTTCTTTTTACGAATACAGACTAACACGGCTGTTACTCTGAAACATGGGGAATAAGCAGCACCAGAAGCGTGTATTTTTCCTTGGGCCCATTTCCTGCTTGCAGGCCTAGTTCACATTCTGTACTATTCCCTTGAGTCATCAAGGCAGGCAAATAGTTTCATCTGAAAGCTGACGGCCTCCTGTTTGACCTCCTAAAGAATGTGATCCTCGGGTCAACTGCACTTTATCCAGTAATCTGCTCTCTTTGAAGCTGATTGTAGTACCTTCACAATGGAGTCCAGGAATGGAAGTATGTTCCTTATCTGATTTCATGAGATTGGTTGCAGGATGGTGATGGCGATGCGGCTATGAGACTACCTGTCTGATCAAACTCAAAGCAAAGCAAGCACCTGCATAGTAAAAGGGGTCTGATCTTGCAAACCTTTCCCTATTTATATCAACTGGATAGTCCAAGTGAGTAAGAGCTGAAGGGAAAAGCTGACAAGGTAACCAAGATTGCTCTGCCTGGGCTGTAACAGACTGAGAAGGATCTAGGTGCAGAATTGCTGACTCACACTCCACTCCACCAGGAATGCCCTAAATTATTTTTTCCTGTCGTTAGCCATAGAAATGACTGAGGCACTGAAGAGCAGAGATACTGCAGTTGGATGAATAAGAGGAAAGTAAGGAGATTCTGCCACCCTTACTCACACTGAGCAGTACCTTTCTCTAGTGTGATCCCACTGAACTGGGAGAGTAGAGTACTACACAACGTGAGCAAAGTTGGCAGACTCTGGCCCTTTAGCCTTTACATAGTTACCTGGTAGTCCGGGAAAGGTGGCTGAGGTTTATAGATAGGAAGGCAGCGTATAGGATACATGAGATTTTACGTGTCATCTTTTTTTAAATCTCATGATTTCTATTCTAACCCCATGTGTATATTCTCATGTAAAGGTTCTGGTTAATATCATGGTCCTCGTACTGCATTCTGCACATGCATGTGGAGGGTAGCATGCAGATCCTGGTTGGGGTGGGCAGGAGTAGGGCCTCCCTGAATGATGTTCTTAAGACGATTTGCCAAAAAACATATGGAAGACTCTGGAATTAGAGCATGTCTGAGGCTGCAGATGAAATGGCTTGCAGGCCCAAGGAGACCAAGATCATCCAATCATCCTTATAGTGTGAAATTCTTAGCTCAAAGTTCTTCAATATCCGAATTATTTGTATTTCCAATAGCATTTTCAAAGGCACCATCAGTGGAAGCTTTACAAGATATTTTTCCTTCAGCAACACATTTTCTTTATACACAGCTAGATCCTGTCAGGTGCTGAGCCCACTGGCCTGAACCAGCAAAGCACTTAAGCATGTGCTTAACTTTAAGCACATGAGCAGTCGTATTAACTACCCACATGCTTACAGTTAAGCTCTTGCTTAAATGCGTTGCTGCCAGAATGTTCAACACCCTGCAGAATCAAGCCCCTAATGTCCACATGTCATTGGAGTTCAAGGACAGTAATTAAAATATAAACAAGCCATTGTGCTCTGCCAAAGGACACAATGGGTTTGGAATCTTTTGGAAATATAGATCAGGGAATTTCTTGATTCTGTGTGTTCTTGGGCAAATTACTTGTGTGCCTCAGTTTTCCCTTGAGGATATTAATATTGACTTGTCTAGCAGGGGTAGTGTGAATTCAAATATGTTTCTATGAGCTCCTCAGATGGAAGGTGCTATAAATATTATTATGATTAAGCTAATCAAGTATTCTGATTGGCTGAATATCTGTGTGCAATTATCAGTGGTACATGCACAATTCTAAACTGTTAGAGAACCACAGCCCATTACAAAACACAGGAATTCCTACATCAGCTGCAGAAAACCATAAATCCATAAGACTCGATAATTAAACATCCAGTTCACTAGGGCTCACAACTATGAGAGGCCTGAACAAATATCTGGCAAAAAATAGGAGAAAGGTGTTTCCCAAGGAAGCAAGCTATTCTTAAGCAACCCAGGTAGGCGTTCTAGATCTACCTCGGTGAGGGTAGGAGAACATTTATTGAAAAAGAAAATGTGTGGAATTCCTGTGAGCTATCCTCCTAAGACAAGTGCAGACTAGGAACTGAAAAAACCAGAGTTGATGTGTAGGGGAGGAACATGCGGGGTCACATGCCCCCAATCCCCCCAATTTGCTGCTTCGTTTGGACTGAGCATGCTCAGTAACACTGCTGAAGCCGTCTGCCCTTGCTCTGCCCATTGGCAGGCCTGGGTCGTCTCTGCTGGCTCCTCATCTGTTCTGCTTGAGAATGGCTGAGGTCACTCAACAGGATGGGCCCAGGAGATAATTTTATAGGACTAACCAGGTAGGATCTCTACATGGGACATAAAAATTTCCACACCAAGTCAGACCATTGTTGCATCTTGCAGGGACAAACTACTTCAAGGGGAAGAGCCCATCTTTACATCCCATTCACATCATGTACATATTTAACCGTACAAAAGTGCGTAAACCCTTCCTAGTCTTCTTGGGTGATAAAGCTTACACCTAGAAACAGAGGGACCCTACCATCATTTTAACTCACATGCCCATATGGTACACATGGCTGTAAAATGACCCACATCTACTGCAATGAATTTCACAGGCACTGTAAGGAAGAGTTTTTATATGTTGCACAAAGAAGGGTTATTCCTTTTACTGGGTCTCCGTTTACTGCTCTTTTATTTCATTGCATGTGCACATGTTCCCTTATTTCACAACCAGGGAGGAAAGGCGGGAGTGCTCAGTTCGCTATGCTCTTGTCGTTTTGAATACCTCAGCCAAGTTCCCAATTCTCTTTGTCAGTCTTACTATAACTTTTCTTTATGATGTCATTTCATATGCACGTCTCATCATATTTCTAAACATTTCTGATCTGGACCTTTCAGTCCCTGCTGTATCTTCCGTGAGGTGAGGTAACTAAAAATGCACAATAATTGAAATGAGGGCAGACCACTGTAGCATTATAACTGCTGCTGTAGTCTGGGTGACAGCTTCACTGAGCTACCGTGACAATGGTTGGGAGGACCCTGTAGTTTCGGAGCCCAACATGTATGAGAAGTTTAGGTCACACCACTGTACTGCCGGCCACGGCTCTCAAACTCCCATTGAGATCAATAGAAATAATCCCACTGTACAGGTGTGCGGCCTGAAGGAATGAGCACAGTCAGGCAGTCCTGAGCAGTAATCCTGGCTTTGCCATTGGCTCAGTGTGTAGCCTTGAGTAAGTCCCTTGGTCTTTCTGGCTTAGTTTCCCCATCTGTAAAAGGGGGATAATACTCACCCACTTCCACATAGGGTGTTGGGAGGATTGGTCAGTTACTATCTGTGCAGTGTTTTGGGCATATAAAATGTTAGGTGTGATTATCCCATTGACTACAGTGGGAGCTGAACAGGCCCATAAAAAGAAAAGGACACTGGTCATCCATTCAAATACTAATTGGGGGGTGAGGTGGACTGCAGGTGGAAGGGGGGGGAAGGGCCCCCACTTGCTCTGGCCCAGGGCCCCACAAACCCCTAATTCGCCTCTGCTTGTCCCAGAACTTTTCTCCCCTGCCTTGCCTGAGCTGTCAATTCTCTGAAATTCTCCCACCACTGCACTAACAGGGGTGCTGAGCTAGACTTGCAATGAAGGAGTTAAAGTATCGGGTCGGGGGGGGGGGGGGGTCAGTGTAGACCAGAACTGCTGTTGGTGGAGCTGCAGCACTGCCAGTGCAATGATGGGAGCATTTTAGAAAATTATCCATGAAGGTATAACCGAAATGCCATGTCATTTCAGAGGACTTGCTCCAAGTGTTGAGATCAGCTCTGTCCTGCTGCCTTGTAAGCATTCACAGGGTTCATAACGATCTGATTTTTAAAACAAAAGTCTTTACTAATATGCCAAAGGCATTGAATCCTCCCTGAGGCCTTAGCCCATAGTAAGGTTGACATTTTAAAGTGAGTTACTTGACTACAGAATGTTAGACCCCTTTTTGAAACAGGAACACATAACTTTTATAGAGACCATCACAATTTTAAAAGCAGCTCATCTGATTTGGTTGGAACTTTGAGCTGGGGACAACCATGAGGCAGTTCAACCACCAGATAATTTATTAAAGACAGCATTAAAGAAATTCAACTGGGGTTAGCGTGGAACTGGAACTGCTGTCATCTATGTCTATATATCTATATCTATGTCATCATCTGCATCCTAAACTGGTAATATAGATGATCTAGAAAGTTTTCAAATGCAAACATTTTGGTTAGCTCAGCTTATCAGTTTTGGAGCAGGCCTCCCCATTGAAATCGTTAAGGGAATTCTGCTCAATGAATGATAACATGATATATTCCATTATGTTTTTCTAGCAAGTCAAAACCTGATGTAATAGTAGTTTGTGCATCAGTAGGTGCTGGAACTAAGGGTGCTGCTGCACCCCTGGCTTGAAGTGGTTTCCATCATATACAGGGTTTACAATTGGGTTCAGTGACTCTCAGCACCCCCGCTATACAAATTGTTCCAGTACCCCTGTGTACATCGACCTAAGGATTTTTTTTTAAAGTAGTAGAGTGAGGAAGTAGTCTGCAACATACTACAAATAAATAACTTCTCACTTCAAAGCTCTAAATCCTCACATTGACCTTACCACTATATTACGTCTTTGATTACACCTGGTTAGCTACTGGCACTTTTCTAGTTTTTCCTCATTTCCCTTCCCATTTTTGCAACGACTACCGCCAAAGACAATCAATAGCATCCCCTTTCTATTTTTCCACTACATGTCAGGAAATAAGTACTTTTGTTTTACATGAAAGAGGCTTTATTTCCTCAATGTTTGCTGTGGGATATTTGTCCATTTAACAACTCCTTTCAGAAAAATACAAGAAAAGTGTAAGATTTCTTTTATCACCTTGTGCTCAGACTACTGTTCTCTATTTCACTTTTTCGTGTAAGTGTCTGTGCTGGGCTTAGCCGTGGCCAGGGACAAAGCATGTTGCAAAATTTCTTAATTTTTTCAAAAGAAGAAAAGGAGTACTTGTGGCACCTTAACACGGCTGCTACTCTGAAACCTGTTAATTTTTTCAGTCTCACCTGGCATTATTCCTGGCATATGAGAAGTAAATTCACTGAGGTAAAGAAAAGATGACTTTACTATTAACTAAGGGAAACTAAATCAAAAGTCCATCAAGCTGTTCTTTTCTTTCCACATAACCTGTCTGATAAAGAAACAAATAGTGAAGCTACTTTTGATAGAGTTACAAGCCAGACACCCTCACACTAATTTAGAAGGGAGTCTTTTCATAGTAAAAATACACAACAGTGAAAGCTCTTCAAATCCCTGGGGTATGTTTGAAGTGGAGCATCTTGATTCTGACAAACAGAATTGTTGTCACCTGAAACAAGAGGTTCCCATAGCAAGTGAAGTGATGTGAAACTGAAGCTGCCACTGTAAACAAACAAACACTGACTAAAATGTCACAGTGGGGATGGCGGGAAAGTAAGCTACTTTTAATGCAGTTCTCACAGTTTTCTTTTCTAGGAAAACCTGCTCTCTTTATCCTCTTTAAAGTGTTTTATTAGGAAAGAGGAGGGAAATCGGAGAGACATTTTGCTGTATATTCACTAATGTCACAAATAAACACAATTTAAGGTTCAGGAGGGAAATATATATATGATCTGTTACAAAATTTCCTATGAGAAGAATCCGATAAAATAATCTATTCCAAAACTAATGACCCTTTTGTCCTTCAAGCAGAAGAATCTGCAGTATTTTCCCAGCATGCCAGTCTGCAACATTCAGAATCAGTCTTAGCTGATTTCCCCTTTTGATTATTCTCTTTTGACAGCACTTAGATACCGCGAGGATAGATTTATTGATTTTTAAATACACACAAATCTATGACAGATAAATACCCAGTTACAAATGCTCTTAATAGCAAATGTTTTGTGGTTTGAAAGAGTTACCAAAACTGCAATATGAACTTGTGGATCCCCTGATGTATCCTTGTCAAGGATGGTGTTTGTATGAGCCTTGATTTCATTCCTATATATTTAAGCTTTCGTGAGCTACAGCTCACTTCATCAGATGCATGAGCTGTAGCTCACGAAAGCTTATGCTCAAATAAATTTGTTAGTCTCTAAGGTGCCACAAGTACTCCTTTTCTTTTTGCGAATACAGGCTAACACGGCTGCTACTCTGAAACTTGTCAGCATGATGAAGCAATTCCCATAGACTGGCATAGGAAGAAATTCCTATAAAAATGGACTCTAGAAACTGAGAACTTTTGGGTCTGATTCTGCAAACCAACTTCCAGGAGCATCAGATGTGCATCTGACAAGGCCCTGCTCCCTCCTTGTGTCCAGGCCACCTGGCCAGTGGCTCGGCATGAGCAACTCTAAGGCTGGTAACTATGATAACAACCTTGCAGAACCTGTGTGTGTATGTGTGAATAAATATGAAATTGAATGGAATGTTATAGCTATAACTAACTACTTACTATGATTCTTTCTGTATTTACAATAAATGTGGCATTTTGCCTAATCCCCTTGAATAAGATCCTGCTGGTTTTTATTTTATTGGTATAACATTTTGGTGGAGAATTGCGAAAGGGGGAATATTGGTAAAAAACCTCAGTTATTGTAAATATTGGTGTGCACACCGCCAAGTAAACCTGGCATGATATGATCTGGTTAACCAAACCTGCTGGCCTCCAGATAGGTAGCAGGAAAATAAGAAACTTATAACATAATTCTAAGCTACAATTACAGAATCCAAGTCCTATTGTTCACTGAAGTATCAGGGGCAACAAGAAGGCCTAAGGGCCAGGCAGTGCTGCTCACTGGAACAAGGAGTAGCAGGATCAGAGAATCTCTAGGCTGTGTCACTCACTGACCTGTGCCAGGTGTGATGAGGAAATTTGATAAGCTACGATTTCAGAATCTAGGCTGTGTCACTCACTGAGTAATACCAGGAGTGACAAAGAGATTGAAATACCCGTGTTAAGATGTTTAAAAGAAAACAGGGTAAGCCAGTACCAGAGGGAGGAATGGAGTCAGAAGGAACTCCAACCTCATCTTTTGTTAAAGAAATTACACCTTTTAAACAAATCCTTCAAAAATTTGGGCACAGTCCTTGGACTAAACAAGCCCTAGCTGATGTCTGCACTATTTCGGACCTAGAGGATAGATTGGCTCAGTATATCCTCATATACAAACCTTCTAGTGTTGCCAAAAGAGATGCAGCAGCAATTTGGTTGTTGTGGGAGGCATGTAAGGATTCTTACCTCCGCTTGTCTTCATGTAAAGAGGAAAAGGCTTCTTTACAGGAAAAGCTAAACCAAATGGAAAACGGAGCAGACAATTGGAAGGTGCTGGCTACAAATACCTAGAGAGTCAGCTGGAAATAGTGAAAGAGGCACTCCAGGAATGCAGAGAGAGAGAAAGATTCCTGGCAGACCAAGCTAAAGCCTCTGAGAAAATTGAAAGAGAGAATCATGTGCTCCAAGGTGTTGTAAAGAAATTAAGCTTGAAGCAGGGCATAGCACCTGCAAATCAGTCATTGTGAGTCACTAATTAAGAGTCTGAGACAAAAATTGGGCTTTGCCACTAAACAGGTAGCAGCCATTACAGCGGGTGAAGGGGGAGAAGGTCGTATGTACAGCACTCGCAGGAATAATTATGAAGAGAAAAGAGAGTGAAAAGTTAACTCTGCAGAGGCTAGAGGGAATTAAGCAGTTAAACTTTGTGAAAATGTTAAAAAGGAAAAGTGTTAGAGAAAGAGAATTCTTGGTTTCTTTGCAGCCATTCTGAAGGAAAAATGGGCCCTTTTCCAAAGGAATGTGTGTAAATAAGCCAGGCAAAAATAAACTGATTGAAATAATTTGACTATGGACAATTTAGTCAAATCTGCTAAAAGAACATAAGGGGGTTCTATTGGAACTTAACTGCCCCAAATGTATAAAGGGAACGTACGATGTAAAAACAGAGCAGTGTGGAAGGGATGTTAAGGAAAAGAAAATGTGTATGTATCTATGTGTGCATGTAAATATGTAAAGTTCTAAGGACCAATTGATTTTGTTTTGTTTTTGATAATGCCACTTGTTAGGATATAAGAAAAGGAGTACTTGTGGCACCTTAGAGACTAACCAATTTATTGAGCATAAGCTTTCGTGAGCTACAGCTCACTTCATCGGCTGCATCCGATGAAGTGAGCTGTAGCTCACGAAAGCTTATGCTCAAATAAATTGGTTAGTCTCTAAGGTGCCACAAGTACTCCTTTTCTTTTTGCGAATACAGACTAACACGGCTGTTACTCTGAAACCTGCTAGGATATAGATATTCAGGCCTGTCTGTAAAGGCCAAACTCTAAGAATTTAGGTGTATTTTTATCATTTAGCTAGTTCTAGAGGTATAGAAGAGAAAATCAAAATCACTGACTGTATAAGCCTTTTCTCACTGTGACAGTCTGAGGCTCTGTTCTTAGGCAAAGCAGCAGAGGCAGCCATAAGCTGGGAAGCGACCGGTCACCTCCTCACATTCCAAACTAGTCACATTGAAATAAGGTGCTATGGGGCTGTTAGGAATACAATCCTGTCCTGATAATGCCTATCACCTCCAGAGAAAGGGAAGAGCCTAGAGGATGTAAAAGGAAACTTAGTTTGATAGCATCCTGTCTGGCAAGAACTCACTTATCAATAGACACAGCTGGGAAACCCTCATGTCTTTATAGCTGGGATGTGAAATCCTCATTTCTGTGTTGTTCTATTATTGTAGTCCCCATTTCCCTATTGTTTGTCTGTATAATCTCTGTTCTGTGATTGTTTCTGTCTGCTGTATAATTAATTTTGCTGGGTGTAAACTAATTAAGGTGGTGAGATATAATTGGTTAAATAATCATATTACAATATGCTAGGATTAGTTAGTTAAATTTCAGTAAAATGATTGGTTAAGGTATAGCTAAGTCGAACTCAAGTACTACTCTGAAAACTATATAGTCTGCTGTCAATCGGGAAGTAAGGGGGGGAATAGGAACAGGGAATGGGGGTGGGCAAATTGGAATCATGTTTTGCTAAGGGGGGGAATGGGAACAGGGACACAGGTAAGGATCTGTGGTGTCAGAGCTGGGAAGGGGGACACTAAGGAAGGAAACTGGAATTATGCTTGCTGGAAGTTCACCTCAATAAACATCAAATTGTTTGCACCTTTGGACTTCAGGTATTGTTGCTCTCTGTTCGTGCGAGGAGGACCAGGGAAGCAAGCGGGTGAAGGAATAAGCCCCTAACACCACTAAAAATCCATTTAACTCTTTAATTCAAAGTTGCAAAACTTACAAACCTTTTTGCCAGGCAGGTAATTAGTGTTGTTTGGCTTTGGGATTCGGCATTTAACCCTTAAGAAGTAACTCAGTGCTTTACAAAATTTAAAATGTTTTTAAGTTGTGGCTGCAGTAGGACAGTCAAAATCAGGAGAATAGGAAAAAATTCTGCATTTTTTGTTTGTTTGTTTGTTTTTGTAACAAAATAGCAGATAAGCACTATAGTAAAAAAAATATAATTAAAAAAGACAGTGCCCCTTGAAGCAACAGCAGGGGTGAGGTGCACAAAACAAAAAGAAGCAATGTTAGAAACACTGAATCTTAAAATGGCTCTGTGTAATCAGACTGTCACTTGGATAAAGGTACATGAAAACTCTGTAAACACAAAAGAAATAGTTACACCTTATGTAAAAATTGATATCGATAATGTTATAGAAGTTAAACTCTGGAAGGAATGGGCATTTGCCGCAGAACATGTGTAATGTATATTGTAGAAGGAGTGAAAGAAATGCAAACATACCATGCTACTTAATTAAAATCCTATTAGGGCTCCAAAGGGAGCCACAATAGGTTGTGTTTTCTTTTTCAGATTGCTGTGTGTTTTGGGAGCAGGAGTTAAAAGTGAAAAGTAATCAAAACTCTGGTAAAAGTTGATTGTGTCCCATTTAAGACACAGTCTCTGAGCTGCTGATGGCTTTAAATCCAAAAACAAGCCAGAAAGCATCTGTGAAAATGCAAATTACCTAACTGATAAAGAAAGCAGCACAAAGGAGCTGCAGATAAAGGACATACCTGGTCAGCAAACAAATTGTCTAAAAAAAAAGGAGTACTTGTGGCACCTTAGAGACTAACCAGTTTATTTGAGCATGAGCTTTCGTGAGCTACAGCTCACTTCATCGGATGCATAGCATATCGTGGAAACTGCAGAAGACATTATATACACACAGAGACCATGAAACAAAACTTCCTCCCACCCCACTCTCCTGCTGGTAACAGCTTATCTAAAGTGATCATCAAGGAGGGCCATTTCCAGCACAAATCCAGGTTTTCTCACCCTTCCCCCCCCCCCAGACACACATACAAACTCACTCTCCTGCTGGTAATAGCCCATCCCTCTTTGAAACCTCTCTTTATAATGCGCATGATAATCAAGGTGGGTCATTTCCAGCACTAATCCAGGTTTTCTCACCCCCCCCCACACACCCCCGCCTCCCCACTCCAGGAGAGTGAGTTTGTGTGTGTGGTGTTTGGAGGGGGGTGTGTGTGGGGAGGGGGGGGTGAGAAAACCTGGATTAGTGCTGGAAATGACCCACCTTGATTATCATGCGCATTATAAAGAGAGGTTTCAAAGAGGGATGGGCTATTACCAGCAGGAGAGTGAGTTTGTATGTGTGTCTGGGGGGGGGGGGGGGAGAAGGGTGAGAAAACCTGGATTTGTGCTGGAAATGGCCCTCCTTGATGATCACTTTAGATAAGCTGTTACCAGCAGGAGAGTGGGGTGGGAGGAAGTTTTGTTTCATGGTCTCTGTGTGTATATAATGTCTTCTGCAGTTTCCACGATATGCTATGCATCCGATGAAGTGAGCTGTAGCTCACGAAAGCTCATGCTCAAATAAACTGGTTAGTCTCTAAGGTGCCACAAGTACTCCTTTTCTTTTTTCTTTTTACGAATACAGACTAACACGGCTGTTACTCTGAAACCTGAAATTGTCTAAATAAAAGGCATGGTATAACAAGATAACTTTAATAAATTTAATGATAAGTACCCCTGTAACAATGTATAGTGTGTACAATTTTTGGAAAAATCCTTTAAGGTCATATGGTAATTATGCTTCTCAGTTATTACCTGTAAATAAACTTAAAGCTTAACACAGCAGGAAAAATATTATAAACTTGGTCTGCTGTATAAGAAGGGAAACTGAGGTACCCCACCTCATGGATTTAATGACTAAACAGTGGGATAATTTCCCCATAACCCTTAAAAGATAGAAGCCATTGAAACCTGGCCTGCCTATAAAATAAACACGGGAAAATATGGGGGTAATTCCTCTGTTTTGCCTGCAATCAGCAAGGGTATTTGTAAAAGAAATATTTTAAGCAATAATCTGCCATCCCAAAAGGGGTAGAAACATGTTCTTTTTGTCTTTCAGAAAATCAGGAAAAGCTGATGCCAGCTGAAGAGCAACCAATACCATGAATCTACTGTCACAATAGAAATTGTGTTTTATGTTCTATGTTTGTTTTGTCTTGTTGCTAGCATTGTTGTGTGTTTAAAAAAATACTGCAGACATGCAGGTAATTAAGACTAAATTAAGCTCTCTGTCCCAGCTATAGGACAGCCTAATACAAAAACAAAGAAAAAAAAAAAAAGATCACTGTTTGATACTTACCAGTACAAATGGATGCAGTATGTTTCTAGCATTGTAAAACCAGACCTATTAATTGGGGAAATTGTTGTCAAAATTTCTGGAGGCAAAGGTATGGAAGGTTAGCCCACTCCCCATATTACACATGGGATCCTTCTGGCTACCCTGGACCTCGAGCCAGTGGGCTGGGGAGGGAGGGAAGCTATTGGACACTAGAGGTTGTACTGAATGGACTCCTCTAAAGTGGGTGTGCCTCACCTTGCCTGTTGCCCCAGAATCTTGTAGTAAAGATACATGATCCTAGTGATGTATGTGGGATGAATTGGAATCACAAACTCAAATTGTCTCACAGTACCTTCTCTTGAATAGGCTACATAGAAAGTGACACTGATGATGATAAATCTTAGTGTCAAAAGGGGGATTATGTTGGATCATATTAAAGAAGTTCTGTATTAAAATCACAAATGAGTTTGATTCCCCATAGTTTAAATTCCAGGGTAGTACTAATTAAGAGGTCTCTTGGTTTTTGGTCTCTTGTTTTTACTGTTTCTCTCCCTCTCTGTGTGAAATTTGCAAGCTGCTAATTGTGTTAGTACATCCTAAAACAGAGTCTGTTCTCAAAGCAATACTTTGTAACAACAACTACTCACACAGAGAGAGACTCAAAGCGATACTTTGTAACAACAGAAACAGCACCCAGAGACTCCCCGCCCTTTTGTTGTATTTATCTCGCTTTGTTAACAATTGTGATTAAAATAGAGATGGAGGATGTATGTGATGGATGCTTGGTGTGGACAACAAATGAACGATCAGAGAGGTGCCAGCCTAAGAATCCAGTGTCCATCGGCTGAAGAAGGCGTCAAGTGGAAACAACCAGAGAACCCCCGGAGGGCAGACTGGAATCCACCCAACAGCCTCAAGAATGGAAGAACAAGATAACATCTGGCAGCACAGAGCCGTCAGGAATGTGCCATCTGCCTATTGATTCAGCAACAGCATGATGAAGCAATTCCCATAAACTGACATAGGAATAAATTCCTATAAAAAGGACTCTAGAAAGTGAGAACTTTGGGGTCTGATTCTGCAAACCAACTTCCAGGAGCACCAGATGTGCATCTGACAAGGCCCTGCTCCCTCCTCATGTCGAGGACACCTGGCCAGTGGCTTGGCATGAGCAACTCTAAGGCTGGTAACTATGATAACAACCTTGTAGAACCTGTGTGTGTACGTTTGAATAAATATGAAATTGAATGGAATGTTATAACTATAACTAACTGCTTACTATGATTCTTTCTGTATTCACAATAAATGTGGCATTTTGCCTTATCCCCTTTAATAAGATCCTGCTGGTTTTTAATTTATTGGTATAACACTGTTTGGTGGCAGGGACTGTCTGTTGGTTCTGTGTTTGTACAGTGCTTAACACATAGTGATCCATGACTGGAGCTCCCAGGCCCTATCATACAAATAAATAATAATACTAAAGATACGTACAGTACACTGTAGATACTGAACACAGGGAAACATCCATTGGCATTCTCAACAGATGGTAATATCACCAATTTTTTTACAAGCTTGTACTTAAAGTATGACACCACTTAAGCACAAACGTTTAAATTCAGACACACATGCCAAAAAGATCATAGTTAGTTAGTGCAATAAAGCACCATGAAGGGTTCTTTCTGCACAGGAATTCCCATTCCATCAGCACAGCCGTCCAAGAATTTAACTGAGCAAGGCAGCACAAGCATTTCATTTTAATTTGATAGTTTTAATCATATGCTGCTTTGAAAGGTTCCGTGGATGATGGCACAGTGGTTAAAGCATAGCATGGGGCATCAGGAGAAATGGGCTTGATTCTGGACTCTGCCAGAGACTTCCTTTGGGACTTTGGTCAACCCATTTAATCTTTGTGCCTCAGTTTCCCATCTGTAAAACAAGCAGTATAATACTTTGCTTCTGTACAGGATTAGTCTTAATGATTAGTGTTAGTAAAACGCTTTAGAGCTCCTGAGATGGCCGGTGCTACAGAAGTGCAAAGGCTTATCAGTAATTAAAATGGGTTAAAAACACCGTGGCTTTTTAACATACATAATCTTCCTTTTAGTGAGCTCTCCTGAACAGGGAAGGAGCATGCTGCCAGTTTGCCTTACTTTAGCAGCACAGAAGGCCTGAGCAAAGATTTTGTTTTCCTCTTCTTTCTCCAGTATTGCAAAATGGATACTACTAAATTAGAACCTCCCTGCCTTAGTAATAATAAAACCAGGAGGTCAGATTTAAAGTGCTCTGTTTGCCCTTGTGGTTCTTGGAAGAACTCCCGGTCTCTAAATCGACAGTGCAGCTGTTCACAGAAAATTATTCAGAAAGATTAATAAATTCTGTAGCTGGTTCTCAGAATATATAGCGAGTCAGACAGTTTGAAGTACCATATGGATCAAGCTGTTCAGCTGAAACAGAGACTAGGCACCTTTTTACCATGCTGCTGTAATATTTAATGTAACAAATGTAGGTAGGAAACTATACTGGAATGTAAAGGAAAGAAATTTCAGCCTATCCAGAATGATTTTCCCCATAGTGTCCTAAAATGATCTAAGGGGCTGGGGATTATAGATTGTGACTGTCATCATGCAACAAAAATGCTATCACACACTTCAGAACTATTGGCCGCTCTCACTCAAATAAAGCCAGAGCTTTAGCATGCATAGAGGTGAAAACAGGATGGCCCCTTTCACACCATACAATAGGCACAGGCAAGGCAGTAAGGTGAAACCAGCAGGGCCAACCCACACAGAGCTGCCAGTATTAAATCCACCCTATAAACAAAATGCCTTCTCTACTTAAAATCTCCAGAAGCCCTGAGGTTTTCAGATGCACCACTACCACTTACGTTGGTCTTGTGGTTGTTAGAGGGTTCAGAAATGGAATTGATCCTTTAGTGATTTAGACTTGGTCAAATGTGATGTTACTCTTTTATCTTTGGGGAAGAAAAACTTTGGCAACAGTTCATGGCAGCCCCAAAATTAAAAGTCTGATTTATTACGTACACAGCGCTCAGTGACATGGGAAGAAATGATACAAGTTAGACGAATACTGGTTCTGTAACAATCACAGTCTTGAGCAGGAGGGGCTCATCCTCACCAAGGACTTTGTGTGCAATACAAGTTTAAACCTCAACTTCTGATACTGTCAATCATACCAAGGCACATCTGGTATGGTGGGTGGGGACATGAACTGCTACAGAATCCAGAGAGTCCATTTCACTTATAAGCAGGCAGGATTAGCACTGGTTCTATAACTGAAAGCCAAAAACGTGGTTCACAGAAACTATGTCCTTACATGTAGTTCAGTAAAACTGAATGCACTGGGAAATGTACTGCAAACTGGCTCTCCAGGGTTCTGCTCATGCAGGAAAGTTGGGAGAAGAGATTTTGAAAATGTCAGAAAATGAAAGTAAAAAGTTTAACAGGTCAAAGTGGCCTGACTCAGGAGCTAATGTTTGCTCTTCCAGCCTTAGGTTTCTAAGTTACTGGACACCCAACAAACTGATTTGAGCATGACGTAGTATTTACAGATCTGGATAATGTAACTGCCCAGTTTAACCACATGGTTTGGCACCCTGCAGTGCTTTGAGGTGCCTAGAAATAATTGCTGCTTCTGAGAACGAGACCCAGTAGCAAGAAAGAACAAAAACATTAGGTAAGATCCATTCTATGAATAAATGTGTTTAAGGTTAATGAAATCAGATTTTTTTTAAATGCAATCCCCTTACCACAGTATCTGAGTGTCTCTCAGCCTAATGTATTTATCAGCACCCAATATTCATCACTTCCGATTAAGTACTATTATAACCATTTTACAGATGAGAAACTGAGGCACAGAGCAGCGTAAGGGCTTGTCTACATAGTGCTACAGTGAGCTCCAGCAGAGGTGTGAATTGTAATGCACACCAGTGTCTCACACACTAACTGGCTCAAGTGGGCCCTGCTGGCGTGCACTAAAAATTTCAAACAGTCCTGCATTAATGCACACTAGGGAACTTTCAATGCATGCCAGCAGGCTTGCACAGGCCACTTAGTGTGTGACACGCTGGTGTGCATGAGAGTTTACCCGCCCTGATGGTGCGCATTAAAGTACCATGTAGACAAGTCCTAAATGACTTGCCCAAGGTAACATAGGTAATCTGTGGCAGAGCAGAAAACGTGAACTTTGGTCTCCTGAGTCCTAAACTGGTGCTCTAACCACCAGACCATTCTTCCTCTAGGGTAGCCAGAGGAGTCAGCAACTTCAGATACATGGGGCTCACGGCAACTCAGTTCAACTCTTGAGACATTCGTTACGGAATTACAATTAAAGGCATAGTGCTGATTTATGCCATACAGTCACAGTCCTTGGCAAGGGGCTGTGCAGAGATGCACCACCCCTGAGTTTGTACCTGGAGACATTCTGTCTGAAGAAGACAACATGCTTGACGCCAGTGCACAAAAGAGCAGCTCACTTCCTCCCTCCCCATGCCAGTCATGCTCTGCAGGCCAGTGTGAAAGGGGATGCGGACATGGCATAGGGTCAAATTCAGCCTGCCTTTTCTAAGGGCCACGTGGGCAGGAGGAGAAGGCTCTCCTTATGACTTTGTCCCCTCTCCCCTCACACATCGCATATACATAGAAGGGACTTGCAAAGTCTGGCCCTTAATGTGCGTGCCATGTGGCAGGGCTAGGGTTGATGAGGGAAGAAATGGTTACCTACCTTACAATAACTGTGGGTCTTCAAGATGCATCATCTTTACCTATATTCTATTGCTGGTACTTGAGTTTGGATTCTTTTGCCCAGCAGTGGTTGTTGAGGGTCACTTCTGCACCATGAGTGTCTTCATGCTTCCAACCAGGGCATAAAAAGCAGAGCAACCCAACCACTTCTCAGTTCCTTCACCAGCAGACTCCATGACTTATCAGATTCTGTAATAGCAGGCAGGAAATGCAATACACATGGACAACACATCTCAAAGAACCAGTTACTGTAAGGTAAGTAACAGCTTCTTCTTCAAGTGCTTGTCACATGCATTCCACTGCTGGTGACTCACAAGCAGTGAGTGGTAGGAGTCTACCTAAACAATGATTGTAGCACAGCTCTACCAAAATGAGCATCAGATCTTGACACTTGGAATAATGCTGGGTAAATGTGCACTGAACCCCAAGCAGCTGCCTACATAGCTCTAGTATTGGAACATTTCTCAAAGAAATTCAGAAGCTGCTTGCACTCTCACAGACTGAACTGTCATTCTCCCTGCTGGGTCTATGTTGGCTAATTCATAGTGGAGGAGAACCTCAGAGTTATGAACACCAGAGTTATCAAAACTTACTGGTCAACCACATACCTCATTTGGAACTGGAAGTACGCAATCATATAGTAGCAGAGACAAAGAAACCAAAATAAAACAAATACAGTACAGTACTGTGTTAAATGTAAACTACTAAAAAATAAAGGGGAGGGTTAAAAAAAATATTTGACAAGGTAAGGAAACTGTTTCTGTGCTTGTTTCATTTAAATTAAGCTGGCTAAAAGCAGCATTTTTCTTCTGCATAGTAAAGTTTCAAAGCTGTATGAAGTCAATGTTCAGTTGGTAATTTTTGAGAGACCCACCTTTGTTCAGAGTTACAAACAAGACGCTTTGTTCAGAGTTACGAACATTTCAGAGTTATGAACAACCTCCATTCCTAAGGTGTCCGTAACTCTGTGGTTCTGCTGTACAGAGTCTCTGTGTTGATATGGCCTGATCTTTTATAACTATCACTATAACTGATGACCAATCTTGGGGACATCCTAAATGGCTTAGTTCTATCTGAATAGAAAGAGTGCCCTCTCAGAACACCTTGGGTGTGAAGCTCATTATTAGTTATTTGAATTACCAATGTACCTATGTGCTAAAGGCACCTAAAAGACACTGGCTTTATGGCTTATTACAACCATCTAACCCACTAACTCTGCTTTTTTGTCCTAGGACTGCAGATGTGTGAACAAGGTGTTAGTGGGACACTTCATTTTGAATAGTCTCTCACAATATGAGTTACTTATACTGATCAAACGTTCCACCTTGTATTCAAGCTGTGACCGAGTACTTTTCCCAGACCTGACAAAGAGGTCTGTGTAGCTCAAAAGTTTGTCTCTTTCAAACAGAAGTTGGCCCAATAAAAGATATTACCTCACCCACCTTGTGTTTCTAATATCCTGGGACCACCATGGTTACATCACCACAAACAATTAAAACTCAGCCTCAGCTCATGAGTTCCTCTAAGCGGTCTACTGAGGAAACCTCCCTACTGGCCTTAGAGGCTGGAGATGAGAATGAACAGTCCTCCTCAAGAGGATCTGTACCAGATGGTGTGCTGGGAGCATCCTCAAACTGCTCTCTGGTTGGTGTCACTTATGTTGCTCTTTACTGGTGTTGGAACATACCACCAATGGAGATACCTTAGCTATTGCTGCTGGTGGGGAGGCCAGTACCCAGCAAACCAGTAGGTCCTTTGATGCATATAGGAATTTGGTGCTGAATATGCCTGTGCCTAAGTCAGATGAGTGGATGACGTCAGTACCAGAGTAGTGTACCGGGAGCCTTGGAGCCAAGAGGCAATTTTTGTAGTATCATGGAACATGGTCTAGAGGCACAGTCACTGGCACCTGACTGGGTATCAGAGACCCATGCTGGGCCTTGTGCTATCCTTTTCAACCAAGGATTGAGAGGATTTGTGGCTCTTCAAGGAAGGAGCCTTTGCAGGAGACTTTGATCTCTTCTCTTTCTAGTCTGGGTGCCCTTCTCCCACAGCAGGTGCACCTATTGCTCAGAAGTTTCTGCCTAAGGCATTCCAAAGTCTGCAGTGACCTCTCCAGGAGAAGAAACATGTATCTGATGAAGTGAGCTGTAGCTCACGAAAGCTTATGCTCAAATAAATTCGTTAGTCTCTAAGGTGCCACAAATACTCCTTTTCTATTTCCACACTAGACTCCCTAGCTCTTTCAGTTATCCTAGAAAAGGATTTATATATGGCACATCTTTCAGCTATGTGCCCTTAACCCAGACACACTAAACATCTAGTGTGACCATCATTAAGAGGCATTACTGACTGACATTAAGGACAACTCTTAAAGCCTGGAGATTTGTGTTTAGTTATTGTGACTGATCCCATTACCAGAACAGACTTTCAGGGAAAATAAATAAGATTTCTTCTTATGAAGAAAGGAAATTAATTGCTAAGTCTCAGGTTACAAAACAATGGTAAACTACGCAGCAAGAGAAGAGGCTTGGAGACTGCACGATTCAACTCACACACTGGCAGTGAGCAGCAATTGAGGGCACTTGGGATCACCCAGCCCTTTACGCCCTTGGCTGGAAGGAAGAGAACAATCAGGCTGCAGCTGTGGTCCCCAACGGACACGGCTGGCCAAAAGAACCCAAACTTGAGCATGTTGGGCACAGGGATACAGACAATGGAATATATATGAACATATATATGGACAAGTCAACTGAGATTTTCATGTACAGAAGTAAACACGATTGTTTGCATTTTCTTTATGGTGGAGTGAGGTAGAGGAAAAGGAAACTTCGGTACAAGAAAGTGATCAGCACTTGAAGGAAATCTAAATACTGCAGGAGGTTCTGCTTTCAAGAGATGGTATTCTTCTGATTTCTACTGAACCACTACCCTGCCTAGTAAGCAGTTGGGAAAATGAATGGTTGGAAATGCCATTGTTCAGATGGATTGCAAAACTCAAGACCCAGAGATTCCTATTTATTACAGAACTTTGATATGAAGGTGTCCCCCTTAATATTCTAGCTAAATTGCAGTTTGGTAAGAAATTGTCTACTTACAATTCCAGTTACATACAATACCATGATTATAAACTCTTGTGTAGCATTGCACCAAGCTGTTGTGAAGCTGGCAGGCCTCACCCGACACCCTTTTAGGAATAAAATTGCATCCCCATTGTATTTATCACCTGAAGAGTATTTGGGGACAATATCTTATGCACTACTGCACATTCTCATCACATTTATCCTTCTGAAGTTACACACTCCAGACCATGCTGCATCCTACAACCTGTAAACTGAAAATCATAATTAGTAACCACCAATATTTCCCCCTCATTATATTTTCCCAACTTAGCAAGGAAGTCCTTAGAAATGCCTCCCATCCCCCTACCCAAATGCAAGGTTAGGATCCAAACGGTTTGATTCAAGACTATCGAAATAGGCAGTCAACCGGGGGAGAGGGAAGGATGATTTTCTTAAGTCTTCTATACGGTCATTAAAACAACAAGGAGTCTGGTGGCACCTTAAAGGCTTTATTCTTTAAAGTCTTTAAGGTGGATACAGACTAACACGGCTACTCCCTGAGACTTTACACAGTCTTTGCTTCCCTGAGCAATTTCAGCCCAAGATGTATGTTTTGGGACAGTTATACATCATTGACAATAGTGACTTTGAATGAAACCAGAGTCTCAACTTTAGCTATTACTAGCGTAGTTGCAGCACTTACTGAGTACATAATGCTTTATAAACATTAAGCCTCAACATGTCCGAAAGGTCTATATTATTCCCCATTTTAGGGAAAGGTAAAAGTGAGGAATGGAGGCTGTGCAAGTTACCCAAGTCCACACATGCAGCAGGCTAGCTGAGGAGAAAGCAAGTGTCCTGACCCACCACAGAGGTGCTCTACCTACTAGGCTACTCTGCAAATGCCTGTAAAATTCAGCACAAGAATCTTTTATACAGAAAAAACTCCAGCTATGCTCAATTTCTTGACAATGAAGCAGTGAAATAAGCAGAATGTGTAATGTTTCTATTTTACCCTCAATTTTCTTGTTACTTTCAAATCTCTGCTTATAAAACATCCATGAAGCAACCTGACTGAATACAGTCAACTGCTGATTATACTGTAAAGTAGCATATACTGATGAAGTTTATTACCTCTTCTCCTTAGTGAAGAGCTTTTCTTTTTGTAAGCCTCCTCCTTATCTATGTAAATATGCTCAGAAATACTAAACACATAGAATATAAAGCAAGGTTGATGCCAGTATTTCACCATTGAATTTAATGAAAACTGCAGTTCAAATTCTATTCTTACTCTCCTAGCCTCAATTCTCTCCTTTCTCCCTTCCCCTGCCACCCTATTGCAAGCCTCAGACAGGAAACTAAAACATTAGCTTAACCTTTTCTTGTGATGTTATAACATGACAATGTCCTATTGTGGGGAAAAAAGAATAAAAAATAACCAAGTGTTAATTTCTCCCAAACATTCCTGAAACAATTTTTTGCTGTACTATAAATAAGACTTTATCACTGTACTTGAACTTCAGGAACTTTACTAACTAGGCCAGGAATTCCTCTAATGATTAGATAAAAGCTGTTATGATGAAAAGGCAACAGTATAAAAACCCCAAGACTCCTACACACATTTCACTCTTGAAAGTAATCCTAGTGAAGATTGTCACTCAATATAAAAAACATTTTTATTTCTCAATATTAACTACATTGAGAGAATGTTAACATTAGTATGTTGTTTTTAAAATACATACACTAGTAACTTGAATTTCCCTTGCCCTACACTTAGGATTGTTGGGAGATATTTTGGATCTCCAAGTTTAGGAATGGAGATGTTTAGATTACAGCAGAGAAAGGTGCAAGACTTTGCAAACATGGGAGGATAAGGGTTCAATTAATAGTTTATAAAAGGTCCCAAACTCTTTTTATTTGCTTTTTGGGGTAAGAAGTGGTCCTCTGAAATTCAAACATTGCAATATTAGGTACAAAGTTTGGATTTACATTGAGAAAGTGTGTCAAAGTACATACAGTACTTGTGACAACAAGCTCAAACGTTTGGGGATTATTTGGGAATGCTGTCTAGTCAGGCCCCAACTGTTTGACCTTGAAGTGTTAATGCATTATTGCACTTGCCTGAAGCAGCGCTTGTTTCCAGGGGAGCTGCTGAGCAGCTGTCCCATTTGCCAGCAGGACGGGATGTTACGATGAGTAAGAGAATGTGTTTAGTCAGTGGCACAATCCAACTTTCCAGACATGAGAACTATTCGGATTTGAGGGCACTATTTACTGCTTTGTGGTCCTGGCTCAGCAGTTGAAATTACTTTTGAAGTGTGTAATCAAGACGTAGAGCTATTTTAAAAGCTGTGCCACAGTTAGCACGTCAAAAAAACTACACCATTTTACACTATTTGGGTCAAATTAATTTTATTATGCTCGATGATGGATTGCCACCAGTGCAACATCCTATTCACTGTACATTTCAAAAATTCACATACTAAAAATTTCAATTTGATAAATGGAAAACTGAATGATTGAGAAGTTCTTATGAATTCCATACGTACAATAAGTGGCTAGCTGATATTGTCTATGCACATAGCGTCGAGATAACTAGCATGAGGCTTTTAGTAATTGCTAAGGCTATCTGGACGCAGTCATTTAACTAGAGTATATAGAGAGGCCTTCATTACAATGTTTAGCGATAGTGAATCAATGCCACGAAACACTATCTTCTGCCCAGGGTGCAAGTGGGGGAGCACTGAAACATGCAGCCATGACATTATTTTAGCTTAACTGCAGTTGCAGTCTTCATGCCTAGATTTAACCATACATATGCAATTTTAAGCAGATATTAATTTGGACTTTGTGCAATAAAGTGGATATATTTAGAGAAGAACAGAATCAAATGCCTTCTTTGCTAAGTGATCCATGGATCAAACACAGTTATCCCAAGTATACAGTGTTTAACTTCCAGCTCTCCCAACACAGGGAATGGAGATTTCTTGATGAATGCTAATTATGTATTAAAGTACAGAAATCCCAACTCCCTACAGGTTAAACATACCCTATTAAGCAATGTATTAGGAGAGCATCTGGGCCTTGTCCACTTAACTTTAAAATGCCCTTAATGCTATAAAAGAGAGAAAATGCTTGAAGTTATAGCAAAGTCGTAGAATATTCTCCATATGAACATTCTTAAACCCACTGGGCAGTAGCTTCCCAGGCCTCACCCATAGTCAACTCAGAATGCTCAAGCCATTACAGCAGCAAAGCCAGTAGAAGTATTTCTAGCAGCAGAGGGCAATGTGAATATTACTGGAAGAAAACGAGACCACTTGGAAGAGATTTCCAAAGTTACATGCTTAAGTTACACTTGGAAGGGAGTTAGCATCGCTGGAATAATTTAACTCCTCTCACACCAGTTTTCGGCAACATAACCTTTTAAATTCTTTTCTTCTCACCCGATTAAGTAATTGATTACTAGAGAATAGATAGCTGGGTTAGAAATCCCAAGCCACATCATGCAGGTCCAGCCTGTCAAGATCAGGCCAACACTGGGTTTCAGTCAATACAACTCTGGATAACTTAAATGTAGTTTGGTACCTTGACTATAGTCAGAAAGTCTCAGGATTTTATGTGTTAACTATACTCCAAATATGACTGACTTATCTAAACATTCTGTATCAGTGAGATAACGTGGTTCTTTAAAAAGATTTTCTACCTAAATCTTACTGCAAGTACAATAATTAGTGCTGCAGACATTAAATACCCAGGCTAGAGCAGAGTAGTGTATTTTAATAGGCAGATACTCCAATTTTTACCTCACTATTAAGTACATCTTATATAAAGGTGAAACCTGTGAAACAAGAAACCCATTTTCCAATTATGTACTCAAACGCTATTCTTATGAATAGGGCCCTTGATCTTTATCACAACTCTTGGTCTTCAAGCCAACGTATGCAGACAGAATACTGCAATAATAAAGTTCAGTACATATTTAAAGTGTATATTCTGATTTATATGCTTTTAAACTTTTTTTTTTTTTTAAATGTAGGACTGGTGTCTTAGTGTTTGGTATTACCATAACCCATAAAGACTGCAAAGTAACACCACGTAAGTTTACTTTATTAGTATACCAGTGCCCTACACATTTAAAAATGAATTTAAACCCAACATTATTGAAGCAAGCATTAAACGCAGCCCTTCAGCCCAAAAAATACATAAAATTGATTTTAAAAATAAATCAAATGACTGTAGCAACAGCCAGATTACAGTATAGCCCCAGAAATTTAGGCTCTTCCTCATTCTGAAAGACAGCTGGCAACAAGGACAAAACTGGTTTGTATCAAAAATGCCTTCACCATTGCTATAGCAAAAAGCCATCCTGTTTAATCTCAGGCAGAGAATTTCCTAATTAAAGCCTTCAAATATCACTGCTATCCAATATCAGACAATATTGCTACCGTATAATGGTAAGTTATTAATTTTCATAACTAGCTGTGTATTTTTGTAGTTTTATGAAAAGCATACTGCTAAGATTCGAACAACTGCAATGTTGTGATGTATTGAAAACCGTGCAATATTATAATCAGCCTCAACATTCATGTAGCATTGTATTCGAAGTGAAGGGGCTCAATAAACTAAGAGCTGCATCACTTAAAGAATGTAGTACTATACTAGGTTTTAATAAGAAAATTTAGATACAGAAAAGTAGGGTATGAAAATAGTGTTTTCCTTCTTGCATTATAACTAAATTACATTAAGGTTTTTGTCAGTCTCACATATTACATTTAGACTCCCTTATTGATGGAATGGAAAGTATTCACATGTACACTGAGCATCAAGATGTAAACTTGCACACATTAACAGGGAGTAGCTTTGTAGAGGATTATGACAAACCTTTACAGATTAAATGAGGTATTGCACAGATTAATAAAAAAGCAAAAGGCAACAAAAATATACAGCAAATTGGTAGAACATTTACATGATAATTTTACAGAATCCATAGACAGAAAGTAGTGTTTAGTATTTCATTCACCTTAAAAAATATATATATATATATAATATAATATATTGATCAATCATCCCATTCGTCATCATCCTCAAAGTCTTCTTCATCATCTTCATCCTCATCTTCATCTAGAAGAGGAGCAACAGTCATTTGAGTATACAGAATTTACATGACAAAAAATATTACCTTTCCATTAGAAATCAATCCAGTAGCTGCATAGCTGAAATATGGTTACTAGCATCACAAGAAATGAAATTCACAACTCTAAGTTGCTCTTACTATCAATACCTAATATACAAGGTTCCAGTTCTGGGTGTTTTCTTCTCCAGGGAAGAAAAAACAAACACAAAACAAAAAACAGTTTTTAGATATAATGGTAAAAAATGTACTTTCCAATACTCCTGCCCACCTGAGTATTGAGTGAGGCAGGGTGAAAAACATGTTCTAAATTAGGTTTTCTACTTGTGCAAAGAGGAAAAACCAAAGTTAGATGTTTGCCTCTCCAAATTTAAACTCCTACCAAAGGGGTTTCTTCTCCCTTCAAAAACAGACAAAAGTATTTCTATTGTGTCCACAGAGCACTTGCGGTTTATGGAATAGTTCTAACTTGTGTGTAGAGCTATATCTACCTAAGCATGAAGTACGTATCAGTCTTCAAATAGTATTGATTGCTGCTCATGGTAGTGCAGTCCAGAATTGCTAAAATTTCTAGAATTATTCTTTGACTTTGGCCGATCGCAGCTCTCACTGGCCACAGTTCGTGGCTCCAGGCCAATGGGGGCTGTGGGAAGGGGCGCAGGCCAAGGGATGTGCTGGCCACCCTTCCCGCGGCCCCCATTGGCCCGGAGCGGCAAATCGTGGCCAGTGGGAGCAGCGATCGGCCAAACCTGCGGACGTGGCAGGTAAACAATCTGGTCCGGCCCGCCAGGGGCTTTCCCTGAACAAGCGGTGGACTGGCTTTGAGAACCACTGTGCTAGAGTACTGCAGATGGTCCAGTGGCTTGGTCTGGTATATTCTGTTTCACTATACATCTAGAATTCAATATAGTCATCAGGAAAAAAACAAATGTAATTAACATTTCATGTTCCACTGTATGTTAACCGCTACCCTTTGACAAACCAAAGCAAAAGTTCCCACAAACCTACCTGAAGAATGAATGGCTTTGCTCCTTTTCTGCATAACCTCCATTAATGCACCCACAATTCCTGAGGTGGGTGCAGCTGTGGGTGGCAAGGGCTCTTGGCCATCAGATACCTTGAAAGAAGAATACAATACTATGATATAATTAAACAGAGAACCTTTATATTTCCAGGCAAATCCTCTTTTAGAAAATTGATTTTTTTTTCAATTATGGAGGGAGATTAGACGTTTGTTGAAACTACAACCTCCGATATAGCTAGAGCTAAGAAAACTAAGAAAAAAGAAAGCTCGGAAACTCCATGTTTTCTAAATGTAAGTTCTTCCACTGTTTTTTGCACAACACAGTTCCAGTTAGTCAGTACTCTGACACAGTGACGATTAAATACATACAACTAAACTCAGCACGCCTTATCATCATCAGGAAGAGACCCCACACGGCTGAGGGAAAGTTCCGTAATGTATCTGAATAGGCAAGCCTTGTTCAGTTGCATAATGGTCTATGTTCAAGATAACTGAAAACTTATTAAATTTTTTTGCTAAAGTTTGTTGACTAGGTCTAGTCTAGGCAGATAAATCCTGCATCTCCCTAGTAGGGATTTATAAAATTGCATACTGCACCCATGTATTAACAAGTCTATTAATATTTATACATCTCCATACTTCTGGACGGTACTTTACAGAAAGACCTAGTCTGTCAAAGAGCTGAGAACATGCTCAGAAAAACCTAGAAGCAGACCAGGAAAGGATCCGGGGTAAGGAAAGAAACAAAAATAATGTGAGTATTGCACTATCAACAAATGGTACAAATTCAGGTGTTTTTGTTTTTTTAAAGACTGCGACGGCAAGACGAGAGATGGTGCAGAGCGGGTTTGAGAAGGGATCTGACAAGAATGAGTATGCCTGCCGCACTGGAAGAGGGACCGTAGGAGCTAAAGATTGAGAAAAGTGGTCAGAACGAAGGGTGTTTGTATACATGCATTAGGAGAGGAGTTGAAAGCTCGAGCAGACCTGTGAGGATGTGGAGTCTGAAACTCATGAGTAAAGACAGGGAAACAGTGAAGAGAAGTGGAGCATAAGGAGAAATCCAGATGTTGTCTCCCATGGAACTCATCCTCTACAGTTCTTCAGAAAACTTTACTAAAGCACGGATGCTCCTGGCAAAGGTCACCATAACCTCATGTGCCATGCTAACATTACTAAACCAACATTTAATAAAAATGTAATTTGATTGCAGCGTCAGAGGTGTAGGACTGCACATTGCGTCTATACTAGATAATTCCAATAAATTAAATTTTAATCTCTGTTTTCAAACTAAAATCTAGAAGATTATTATTATTACTATTATTATTATTACTACTACTAAGATTATTATTTAAAACGTCACTGAAAAAGATTTGATTTGCCTAAAAAATAATGGAAAAACCTCCTGTAAGGATTTCAGAGGTGGGCCCAAAGTCATAAATATTGAAAACGGAGAATCAATTTTAATTATGGTGTGACAACAGCCAAGACATACCATTAAAGAAAGGTGGCCTAGGATTTATCAAAAAACAAACAAACAAAAAAATATACAACATGTCAATTCCCTACAACTCTCACCAAAAACAAACAAAAACAAAACAAAACAACCCATTGGCTATTGCTCTAAATTAGTTTTGGAAATTTAGAAGACAAACGGTAGATACTTACAGACTTCAGCTGTATACCCTGTCGTATCTGGTCTAAGAGCGCATCTCTTCCTGAGCTGGACACAGGTCGACTGTTCTGTTCTACTTTCTTTAACTGGGCACCTTCTCTGATTTGATCTAAGAGTGCTGCTTTGTTTCCTGCAGGAGCTGGAAATTGGTTATCAACCTCTGAAGTGAAGCCAGGTGGTGGAGGAGGACCAGGAGGGGGAGGTGGTGGAGGCGGCGGCGGAGGTACATATGAACCACTTGCTGATGGTGGAGGCGGTGGAGGTGGGCCAGACGGTGCAGATGATGAGTGCACTGGAGGTGGAGGAGGATACATCCTGTTTGGAGGAGGAGGAGGCACTCCTGCACCTGGTCTAGATGGAGGTGGGGGTGGAGGTGCTGCTGTGGGAGCTCTTGAAGGAGGAGGAGGTGGAGCTCCTCTTCCCCTTGCAGGAGGAGGAGGAGGACCCGAGCTATGTGGAGGTGGTGGTGGTGGTGGAGGAGGGGGTCCTCCTCTGGATGGTGGCGGCGGCGGTGGAGCTGAAATAAAACATATAAGATAGTGCCTAGTTATATACTACACAAAATTCTTATCCCAAGTCATTCCATCTGAGATGCATGGGAAGGAGTAAAACATAATGCCAAAACACCTTTGTCATGTCTCTAACAAGGATCTCTGTGCCTATACAAAGTTTACTAGTCCTGATCTTGGTACGCTGAAAATATTGTCCATGTGTCTTCTTTCTCATGTATTTTACAAGAAAAGAACTGATATAATACTAGCTATCAGCACTGCACTATGTTTGTAAAAAAAAAAAACCAAATAAGTCATAAACCATAAGCTGGGTCTTGATGAGTGGCTTGTGTTATCATTGGGTAGGAATTTCCCTGAATATCCATAGTCCTTTTTGTATAGGGAAATATTTTAGGATGTTAACATTAAACTTTCCAAGAGATTCTCCTCAGATACACAGGTATGATTTCAGGAATATTTAGTTTTTGCTAAATTAAGGGTGAGCAGGTAGAAAATACTCATTAAATGGAAACCTAGTCATTTCTACAAAATATAAAAAAAATGCACTATTGCCCATGTGATGTTTCAACTCTTACAGTTTGAGCTTCACCACTCTAAGTGAATCTGAAGTTATAATTAACTTGGAGATGCTGATTTGTTTTTTTGAACTGCCTTTCATCTTGCTCAGATCATGAACAATTTATTTTTTATAACAATATCCTAATGTAAAAGAATGACAGAAGGAAATGACTTCTTAGATGTCCACCTGAATACATTTTTGATAACTTTAACTTAACTGAATTTTGTATCAAAATGAGTTTATTTGGACAACAGTTATCTTCCAAAGCATAGTTTCACTTTACTTTCAACTGGGCTTCTTCTAATAGCTTGTGTGATATTATAGTTTGTGTACTTTATTTAAATACTTAACTATATGGATGGTCTTTAGGTTGTTTGAGAAGCATGTGCATTCTTTTCATTTGTTATGCTTTGGAAGAAGGCGTGGGGCTCTGGATGAAGTCTGTGAAGTCCTGGGGCTCTGGATGAGGGAAGTACAAGAGGAGGAGTCGAAGGTGTAAACTCAGCTCCTCCGTTCTGCGAAATGCAGAGCTAGAGCTCCCTCCCTGCCTCGCAAGAAGGGGGGAATTCATGATAAGAGGTTTCCTAAAATTTATGACCAGAAGGGCCATTATTAATTCTATTTACAAGGAAAGGTGAAAAAATTAGGGCTGTCAAGCGATTAAAAAAATTAATCGCGATTAATAGCGCTGTTAAACAATAATAGAATCTCACTTATTTAAATATTTTTGGATGTTTTCTACATTTTCAACTATATTGATTTCAATTACAACAGAATACAAAGTGTACAGTGCTCATTTTATATTTATTTTTATTACAAATATTTGCACTGTAAAACACAAAATAAATAGTATTTTCCAATTCTCCCATTACAAGTACTATAGTGCAATCTCTTTTTATCACGAAAGTTGAACTTACAAATGTAGAATTATGTACAAAAATAACTGCATTCAAAAACAAAACTGTGTCAAACTTTAGAGCCTGTAAGTCCACTCAGCCCTACTTCTTGGTCAGCCAATCGCTCAAATTCACAAGATATTTACGTGCCAGATGCTCTAAAGATTTGTATATCCCTTGATGCTTCAACCACCATTCCAGAGGACATGCAAAACCTGTCATCAGCATGGATGCATGTCCTCTGGATGGTGGTTGAAGCATCAAGGGACATGAATCCGTAAAGCATCTGGCACATAAATATCCTGTGATGCAAGCTACAACAGTGCCATGAGAATGTCTGTTCTCAGTTTAAGGTGACATTGTAAACAAAAAGCGGGCAGCATTATCTCCTGCAAACGTAAACAAACTTGTTTGAGCGATTGGCTGAATAAGAAGTAGGACTGAGTGGATTTGTAGGCTCCAAAGTTTTACACTGTTTTGTTTTTGAGTGCAATTATGTAATAAATAAATTTGTAAGTTACATTTTCACAACAAAGAGATTGCACTACAGTACTTTTATGAGGAATTGAAAAATATGGTTTCTTTTGTTTATAGTTTTTACAGTGCAAATATTTGTAATCAAAAATAATACAAGGCGAGCAGTGTACATTTTGTATTCTGTGTTGTAATTGAAATAGATACATTGGAAAATGTAGAACAACATCCAAAATATTTAATAAATTTCAATTGGTATTCTATTGTTTAACAGTGCGATTAACTCAAAAAAAATAATCGTGATTAAAAAAATTAATCGCGTGAGTTAACTGCAATTAATCGACAGCTCTAGAAAAAACCTAATGTCCCTGCCAATATGAGCTGTGAGAAATTCCTTCCAGGCCCCACATCTGCTGACCTTTTTCCTTTGAGCATGTGAGCAAGACACACCAGCCAGGCATCTAAGAAAGATCATTATCTGTACCTCCTCAGAGCACTGGTCCATCCCATCTCGTCTCCAGAGTTCAGATGTGGCCAATTCCCAATGCTCCAAAGGAAAAACTACCAGAACACATCTGGCCAATTATGCACAGGGGGTGGGGTTGGGGCTTCTTTATCCCTGTGTGTGACTGGCTGATGCCTTGAAGAATGAGGTTTGATTATAGTCAAATAACCAGGAAGAGGAATTTGAAGCAGGAACTGCAGGAGACACAGGTGCCTCACTGGGTAGATTCAGGGGCTCCCAGCCATTCCTCCTGTAGGTGAAGCAGGAATAGCATTGACAAGAAAACGTGTGTGCCAACAGAGTTCAACATTCACTTCCCCTCCTCTAAAAGGAGGGAGGATCTCTCCTTGCTATTACCTCCCCCTTCCTTCCAAAAAGGGGGAAGGAGGATATTCTACTCCCTGCCCAAACCTCAGTTTCATAGATTTTTTGCAGCAGAAATCAATGCTGCAAACATTCTTGGTATTATGAGTATGGGCTGTATTGGGGAAATTTTCCCCTTTGGCCGCTAGAGGTCACTGTCACCATATGTAACATCTCCAGTAAGAGCTATGTATATTTTTCTGGATTACTGAAAAAATATACAACTTTGCCATGCTTCAGAATTTGTGCTGCTGCCATAACTTGTTGCAGTCCACTTTCCTTGACTAGAGTGGTGTTAAAATCTGACTTACAGAGAAAACTTTTATCTATGTGCATTAGATTCATATCTAGAGGGGGGGAAAACATGCCATATCCCCGACAACACAGTGAAAGCACCAACCTGATGACTGTGGAAATAAGAGTCTGAAGTTTTATGAGGCTCACTTGCACGCAAAGAAAGAAATTTGTTGAACAAATGTTACATACCACCAAGGGAATGGCTGAATGACTTATGGATTTTCAAAACTGTACAACTCAAAGAGCGAGAGTAACCTCACACCACAAAACAGAATGACAGAGTATCTGAGTTTTATGAGGAAGAAAAGTGAGTAAGTGAAACGTTCCAAGCAAAAGATAGCTTTTATCAAGACTGATATAACTGAACTAAATTACTCTATTTTTGCCAATAGTTATGGTTCAAAGTTTCTTAAAATCTTCTAATGAAAACAGCCTTGCTTAAAAAAAACCCCATCAATTCTGCAAGAGTTAGAAATGAAAACTAAGACAGATGACTTCTATTTCAAAATCAACTAGCAGCAGAATGGACTCAAACTCTACCCAGCATCCTGTCAGACCTAATGCCATCGATAAGCACAGAGAATCTTGCAATAAAACACAGAAAATGAAAAATTCCAGGGAGGAGAGGGGGGGAGAAGGTGGTGGTTTTTCAGTGAAAATCACAAAGCACTTCAAACCGCAGTCAAGGTTAAACATTACCTTGCATATTATGTATAACCGTTACAGATAAAAGCATTCTAGCTGACAAAGTTAAGACCTTTAGGACTATTGAACTACTTCTAACACAAAGGAGGCCCCCATCTCATTTGTCATGCATGCTAACTCGAGGCAGCAGCTTTTTGTTTGACTACACCCATGCAAAGTGGTGGAACTTTAAGTTAATGCACACGTAGTAAAAGCTAGTATTGTACGCCAGCTGTAAAACACCAAGGACAGTAAAGAAACACCTCAAAGACTAACATGGTCAGGCAGTTTCAAAATTTGGTTCTTCATACATATTTTAAGTTTAAAAGAGAATCAAACTTTTAGAGGAGAGAAATACAATTGGAAATTTGCAAATCCAATGTTTTGATATAAAAAGTCCTAATTCAAGCCAAATTTCAATGGTAAACCAACACTGAAGGGTAGTTTTTGATTAGAAATTTTTAGTGTCACAATTACTGTGTATTTTATTGTTAATAAATGAGTTTTTGCCTAACACTTCTTATCCATTAAGTAAGGGTCACACAGTCACAACATACATATTTTTTTAGTGACATATGCGTAAATGACAGCTCAGTACATACCACTCCAAGGTGGGGGACCTAGAGAATAAATGTAGCAAGTTACCATACTCTGAACCTGTAACTGGCGAACAAATATGAAGCAATTTACCAAGCACCCTGAAACTGCTATAATTCCAACAGCGTTAATACCGGTACTCCTTGAAAAATGATCAGGAAATTATTTTGAATTTTGATAATATCAATCTATTTTTAGCAGAATGACATGTCACATTACATCCTCCCACCACTACCTGATCACTCTCTACAGTGTGTATGGTAACAACCACTGTTTCATGTACTCTGTGTATATAAAATCTCCCCACTGTATTTTCCACTGCATGCATCTGATGAAGTGAGCTGTAGCTCACGAAAGCTTATGCTCAAATAAATGTGTTAGTCTCTAAGGTGCCACAAGTACTCCTTTTCTTTCCACCACTAGTAGTTACATTAAGATGTTATGAAAAACAGCAGAAAAATATGATGGCAACAAATATTTGAATGGAGAGAGGTAAATAGTGGTGTTCCTCTGGGGTCTGTACTGGGACCAGTCCTATTCAACATATTCATAAACGATATGGAAAAAGGGGTAAACAGTGAGGTGGCAAAATTTGATGATAACGATCATGAGTAGTTTTGTAAGTCCAAAGCAGACTGCGAAGAGCTACAAAAGGATCTCACAAAACAGAGTGACTGGGCAACAAAATGGCAGATGAAATTCAAGGTTGATAAATGCAAAGTAATGCACATTGGAAAACATAATCCCAACTCTCTCTCTCTATATATAAAATGATGGGGTCTAAATTAGCTGTTACCACTCGAGAAAGAGATCTTGGAGTCATTGTGGATAGTTTTCTGAAAACATCCACTCAATGTGCAGCGGCAGACAAAAAAACAAACAGAATGTTGGGAATCATTAAGAAAGGGATAGATAAGAAGACAGAAAATATCATATTGCCTCTATATAAATCTATGGTACGCCCACATCTTGAATACTGCATGCAGACGTGGTCGCCCCATCTCAAAAAAGATATATTGGAATTGGAAAAGGTTCAGAAAAGGGGCAACAAAAATGTGTAGAGGTATCTTCCGTATGGGGAGAGATTAATAAAACTGACTTTTCAGCTTGGAAAAGAGATTATAGGGGGGAATATGACAGAGGTCTAGAAAATCATGACTGATGTGGAGAAATAAATAAGGAAGCATTATTTACTTCTCATAATACGAGAACTAGGGGTCACCAAATGAAATTAACAGGTAGCAGGTTTAAAACAAACAAAAGGAAGGATTTTTTCACACAACGGACAGTCAACCCATGGAACTCCTTCCCAGAGGACATTGTGAAGGCCAAGATTATAAGAGGGTTCAAAAAAGAACTAGATAAGTTCATGGAGGATAGGTCCATCAATGGCTATTAGCCAGGATGGGCAAGGATGGTGTCCCCAGTCTCTGTTCATTCAGGGAAAAGTTTTCTGTTCATTCCCTCAGGGGCACCTAGCACTGACCACTGTCAGAAGACAGGATACTGGGCTAGATGGAACTCTGGTCTGACCCTGTATGGCCATTCTTGAATACATTAAGTAGTATTATGCTGGAAATGGCTCATTTATGAATAAAGTTCCAGTAGAAACTTAACTCCGAGACCCTTTGATTACCAAGCAATAGTTCCACTACTTGAGTTAAAAGGAGAACAATCTGCAGGCCTCTGTATATTAGAAGGTACATTACTTACTGTACTAGTAAGCTTAAGTTTGCAGACGCACATCTGTCTTTCCTACATTTGATGACTCAACCATGTTCTTTACCTTGAAGCGACAGCAGCAATGGATTTCTTGAATCGTATCTTTAAATATTTATGATTTTGCAAGACCATAAATAAAATATGCAATGGAAACTACTTTAAAAATTCAGATGGGAGATATTGCATAGCTTTGCAGTCAGTGAAAGTGTTACTGAAAATTACTTATGACATGCAAAACATTTTGATGATAAAGAGAAATATTTTGGAACTATACTCATGGGTGACACTGGGACACTTATGTAGTGTTCTGTAATGCACAGAAATCTCAGACTCAATGTCAATGCAAAAGCATGAGAAGACTTCCAGAAACTGCTTCACATGAGTAACATTTTTTAATCCTTAAGTCAAATAGCTCAGTCTGATGCATTACTAGCAGACGACTTACCTTGCCTACGCAGCTCATTTTTAACAGCTTCTACTCCTCCTGTTTTTTCAATGAAATCATAGATCACCTTCGACGTTTCTTTGTCTTTTAATTGAGCCTCTGAAATTCCACACAAATCAAATAGTTTTTTCAGTTCCGGGTCCAAGTTGTTCACCTGCAAATCAGACATGTTAGTACTATAATTTATTTATGGACACTGTTTCCTCACCTGACATAAACAAATTGAAAAAAGATTCTTATTTTACTTATAAGCCATTTTGGGGGGTTAAAAATCCCATCTAGCTAAGAGGAACAGCTAAACAAAAAATGAGACTCAAGCACAGATTTCTGAGCTGAATTCCTTAAGAAGAACAGACTTTTCTTGGTGCAGAAAGAAAATATTAAGCACAAAATTTAAGGATTAGCTAGCCTTCTACAAATATCCCCCCCCCCCCAACAAATCCTTTTAGTATTTTCCCTCCACACAGAATTTTTCCAGAGTGCATCATTCTGCAGCATCCCAGTAGCCATGATTTGCATGGTTTGCGATGGAACTTTTAGTTTTTGATGCCATTCTTGGACAATTTAGTCAAAAACACGATGCCTTTAACCATCTGATGTTATGTACAATACTGAAGTTACTTACATCAAAACCTGTGTTTGGATCCCAACCAACGTGCCCAATGTGTCTAAAAAAGCAAAATTAAAGAAATCCATTTAATCCATGTCAGGGAAATGACAGTCTTGTGGTTAGAACACTGGACTAGGACTCCAGGAGCTCTGGGTTCAATACCAGGTTATGCCATAGTCTTTTTGTGAGACACTGGGTAAGTCAACAGTCAACACCTCTCAGTGCTTCAGCTCTCCATTTGTATTATGCACTATAAAATAATTTTCCTCTCACCTGTTTTCTTGTTCACCCAGATCACAAGTCACACTCATTTGGTGGAGAGGACCGAATTCCACTACTTTTGGTTATTGAGTGTGGCATAAATTTATAACTCTATACCCCAGCATAATACAATGGTGTTAACTGGAGGCTTGCACAAACATCAAGGACAGATTTTAGCTTTTATACAGTAACTACACTTCTGGCTACTATTAAAGTTATTTATTGTCACATTCAATACCACACAGTGGGAAAGTATGCTGGCCCTCCTTCTTTGGGCCACCACCATTTTTGCTCTGTTTCTTTTCCTCACCAACAGCTCCTTTCTCCATTTCTCTCCTTTTCCTTCTCTTAGTGTTTCTGTTCTATGCTGCATTTCCTTCCCTAAGCAATTCCCAGTTCCTATCAGCCCAGGCTTCTCTCCCACACCCCTCCATCCACTAAAACAGTTCATGTTGACATTTACGTGCCAGCATTTTATTTAACATTCCCAAGAGATTAATAGGAGACAAGAGTTCACACTTCTCCAAGCCACTGTTTCAGGCTGCCTGCAGAATCAGGAAGGCAGCACTACATTAGTTTATAAGCATTTCACGTTTGGAATGTCTTCTGACAAAAGCAAGGGTTTAAAAACACCTTTTTAAAAATCAAGCTGAGATTCTGCACAATCTGAGTAAGTCATGACAGTCACAAAAATACATCAGGTGGGATATCCAGTTGAGAAACAGCATACTTCAGATTAAGTTCATCAAGACAGGGACTGCCTTCATATATGCCTAGCGCACTGGGGTCCCAATCTTGGTTAGGGCTTTTAGGTGCTACCCTAATACAAATATTCCCTTACAAGAATGATACTTTTTGGTCTTAAAGCCCATTTTTAAGCAGCAAAATTAGAAGTCTTTTACAAAAGATGGGCAAAATGAACAAAAGCCTCGTCTAAAAAAAACCCTTTATTAATCATGCTATTATTCTAAACATTGATATGAAGTGACATGAGCTATCTCTAGCTAAATCATTTTATAAGTATTTACATAAACCTATTGTCTCATATATCAATATGAAATATAATTACATATACAATTTACTCCTAATACTTATTGTACAAAGTCAGATGAAATTAACAGAGAAATTAAACATTTAAGCTAATTCCATATTTCACACTGCTCCTCAAAAGTCTTACAGATGGTGGATAGAACATCATGACAGGCACTAAATTAACATGCGTATGCTCATTTGTTTCTTAAATATTCATGGTCATTGCTAGTGGTATTAAAAACAATTAAAAAAAATCTTTGGAAAAACAAACATGGAGAAATATCACACAGATTACCTTTATGTATTGACCAAATTTATTTTGGAAAATGCTACATTACTCTTTCCAATAAACAAACAAAAATAAATTAGTATGAAAATGCTAAAATATTTCACATACAGTTTTATGATTGTGTGTAAGGTAAGGCCTTGTCTACATAAGAAAATTTCAACAGTATAATTAAGGGTTGTTTTTTTAAACCAATTTAGTTAACTCATGGATGCACAACTAACTAAACTGGTTTCAAACAACATCTTTCATTAGCCAGGTTCAACTTTGATTTATACAAGGTATATGTAACATGAATTATGCTTAGAGTTGGCAGAGAAGCCAAATTTTAGGTTTGTGAAATTTAAGTTTCAGGAAATATTTTTTGGCCTGATAAAAATGTGGCATTTCCAAAACAAAATATATTCCCTGAGATTCCCGGCTGCCTGCCTGGCAGGTTGAAGTAGAACCAAGGACCCTGAAAGCCTTCACAGGTGTTGACTGAAATGGACATGATTCTTATCACTTCAGGGCTGTTCACCATCAAATAGCAGCGATGAAACCGACCAGATTCTGGCAAGTGTGACAAGACACGGTTTCATTTTTGATGAATCAGCAAATTCTGATGAAAAAATGTTTCATTGGAATTTTCCCAACCAGCTCCAGTTCTGATGCTCAATAGTTCAGAACTTGAACCACAGTACTTATTTATATCTATGCTGGACCAAATTATGCAACATCTACTGTGCTGTCTTGACAATATCAAGCATTAGAACTTCCCTATGTTTGTAACAAAAGCAGATATTAAACATTTATCTCACAATACTAGGTCACTTTAAACTGGGAAACTTATGTATGTATGTATGTATGTATGTATGTATGTACGTACGTACGTACACACACACACACACACACTACACCCCCCCCACACACTCCAGAATAAGACCATGTCCCACCAAAGTAAAAAACAATGGAAACATTTTATAAATTAAATTTCTTCACTAGGAATTTTGCCTTTGTTACAGATATCTGTGATTAGCCACTGGTGTGGCCACACTAGTGCACAGTGAGTGTTGGTTTAAGCAACGATAAACTCCACTAGTGCAATTGATAATTTATTGTAATTTTGCTTATCTATGCTAGGGATCTGCATCAGTGGAGCACCATCATTAGTGGGCCACAGATAGCTGAAATCTCCAGTGTAGACCAGGCCTGATGGTCACTTGAGTTTTTCCTTCTTTTAGGTCATGCAGTTCAGTTTTTCCCTATTGTCTGGTTTTCTGGCAGTAGTGCTTCTTTTGTTGTTTATATTCTGGTCGGGCCAAGAAGCCCCAGTCACAGACTAGGGCCCCATTGTACTGAGCACTGTACAAACAGATAAAATGATTCCTGCCTCAAAGAACTTAAGCATCACATTTGGTAAAAGGATACATTTTATCTTCTCTTTCCTCACCTTTACTGAGCTCTCACTATATTCCACATTCTTTCCAAACACTATTAAATGAGATTGCTATAACGGTAGTGCTACTAGTTCCATGGAAAAGTTTACCAGGCTATCCCAGCGTGCTAGTGATGGAGGATGAGGGTTCAACAAAACAGGATTGCTCGACAAGGGCATAATCCCACATTGAAGAAAACCTTGATTTTGTATTAAGCGAATTGAAGGGGATGCTTTCCGTAGCTAATTCAGGGTCTTTAAATTCCCATTGCTATAATATGACTATGAAACCTAATGGATAATCATAGAAACATAGGGCTGGAAGAGACCTTGAGAGGTCACCTAGTCCACCCCACCTCCTCTGGGTTTTTGTTTGTCTAACCTCTTCTTAAAAATCTCTAATGACACGGATTACACAACATCCCTTGGTAATCTATTCGAGTACTTACCTATCTTTATAGTAAGATTTTTTTCCCTAATATTTAACCTAAATATTCCTCCCTGAAGATTAAGCATCATCCTCCTCATAACAACCTTTTACATATTTGAAGACTATTACCAAGTCCTCCCCCATCCTGCAATCTTCTTTTCTCAAGACTAAAAACTGCACATTTTTGTTTATTAAAATGTTTCCTCACAGGTTATGTTTTCTAAATCATTTGTATTACTCTCCTCTGGATCTCTCCAATTTGCCCACATCTGTCTTTAAGTGTAGTACCCACAATTCAAGCTGAGACCTCACCAATGCTGAGTAGAGCTGAGAAATTACCTCCCATGTCTTAAGTACAATGTTCTTGCTAAATACATCGCAGAATGACATTTGCCTTTTGTGCAACAGAATCACCACTGTTGACTGATGTTCTGTTTGTGATCCACTACAATGCTCAGATTCTTTTTTGCAGTACTGCCTAGCCAGTTATTCCCCATTTTGTATTTGGGTAATTTGATTTTTTTTCTTCCTTAGTGTAGTACTTTGCACTTGTATCTATTGAATTTCATCTTGCTTATTTCAGACCAATTCGTCAAGGTCATTTTGAATTCCAATCTGCTTGCAACCCCTCCCAGCTTGGTGTCATCTGAAAATTTCATAAGTATACTTTCCACTCCATTACCCAAAATATTAACTAGTACCAGACCAAAGATGGATCTTTGCAAGACTACTAGATATTCCCTCCCAGAGTGACAGTAAACCATTGATAACTACTGAGTACTTTTTTTTTAAACCAGTTGTACACTCATCTTATAGTAATTTCATCTAGACCCCATTTCCCTAATTGCTTATAAGAATGTAATGTGGGACTGTGTCAAAAACCTTACTAAAAATCAAAATATATCACCTCTACGGCTTCCCCCTATACATTAGGCCAGTAAACCTGTCAAAGAAGGAAATTAGGTTGGTTTTGGTATGCTTTGTTCTTGACAAATCCATGTTGGCTACTACTATTACCTTAGGTTTCAGAGTAGCAGCCATGTTAGTCTGTATTCAGAAAAAGAAAAGGAGTACTTGTGGCACCTTAGAAACTAACAAATATATTTGAACATCATGCTCAAATAAATTTGTTAGTCTCTAAGGTGCCACAAGTGCTCCTTTTCTTTTTCCTATTACCTTATTATCTTCTCGTTGATTAACAATTTATTCAGATGTCTGAGTACCAAAGTTAAGCTGACTGGTCTATAATCCCCCAGGTCCTCTCTGTTCCACTTTGTAAAGACAGGTTTCAGAGTAACAGCCGTGTTAGTCTGTATTCACAAAAAGAAAAGGAGTACTTCTGGCACCTTAGAGACTAACCAATTTATTTGAGCATAAGCTTTCGTGAGCTACAGCTCACTTCATCGAAAGTGAGCTCTAGCGCACGAAAGCTTATGCTCAAATAAATTGGTTAGTCTCTAAGGTGCCAGAAGTACTCCTTTTCTTTTTGTAAAGATAGCTACCATATTTGCCCATCTCCAGTCCTTTGAGACTCTCACCAGTCCTCCATGAGTTCTCAGAGAATCACTAATAATTCTGAGTTTGAGCTAGTTCCTTAAGTACCCTAGAGTGAAATTCATCAGGCTCTGCAAACGTGAACACACCTAACTTATTTAAATATTCTTTAACCTGTTCTTTCCTTACTCTAGCTTGTGCTCCTTTCCCCCTTATTGTTAATATTGTGTTAAGCATCTGGGTCACAATGAACTTTTTGGGGAACACTGAAGCACAACAGGCATTAAACCCCTCAGTCTTCTTGGTGTTATCTGTCATTACTTCTCCTTCCCTGCTAACGAGTGAACAATGCACACTTACTTTTCAAAAAGCATTGAGATTAAATCTTGTTAAATTACAATTCAGGAAACAGATAAGAATTAATCTAAAATGGTATGAATGTGAAATTAAAAAAAAATAATATAAGTGAAATAGGATCTAACATATTTCATGTGTAAAAAGAAATGAAATTAGAAAAGAACCGTTAAGCTATATAAAAAGATACGACACCTAACAAAATGTTAAGAGGAGGCTTTGTTGACTAAGCAGTCAGTTTGAAATTTAGGGCTGATTTGCTAACAACCTTTTAAATAAACCATATTTATGTGGCTGAACTGTTTTTCTAAGCGGGAAACAAACAGTAATACAAGTGTCCTTACTGGAAGTTGCTTGGAGTTCCAATATCTGCCTTTGTCAATTTCTTCTTTTTCACTTTTCCTTTTTTCTTGATCTCTTTGGTATATGAAATATTGTTGACTTGTGAATTATAAAATCTGTTAGTTGTAATTTCTGGATTTTTGATATCAACAGTTGCCATTGGTAGATTTGGACCTATGAAGAGAGGACACGGATTTCACTACTGTACTATACTTAACCAAAGTGGATTACACATTTAACCTACCAACTGGATCATTCTGCATTGCTGACATATACATATTGCACCCATTTGCTCCCCAAATGTGGTACTCTGCTTGAGTTCTGAGTGTAAGTAGATTAGGAATCAGTAGAGAGGCTCAAGATAAATTATTCATTATTCAGGACTGAACTTTAGTCTGATTTGGGGTACTGCCGTAACAATTTCACAAACAGGACATTTGTTTTATGTCATTTTTGTGAAGAAGAAATCAAACAAAATCAGAGTAAGAAAGCTCATTCATTCCATGATTTTCATTGAAGCATAACAGTAAGATTTGCTTGCACATAGATCTGTGTTTGAAATATGGAACACTAAACCCTGCATAGTCAGTAGCAGTGTACTACCACCATCATCATATCATGGCAAACAATGATGTCTAGAGACAAAAAACCTCAGACTACCAGAGTGTCAGCGTGTGATTGAAATATTTGTGATGGATGCCTGTGATGTTCACTGGACCCTAGACGATCTGTTTTTAAAAAGGACAGTAGCTAGCCAGATAGCTACTCTGTTTCTGAGATTGACAGCAGCCAAAAATTAAACAACTCTCCCAAAGCCAATTCCAACTTACTTTACTCATGTAAGTGGCCCTATTGACATGAGTAAGGTGAGTAGGATTTGGTCCTCTGACTCATCCAGTCAATATTTCCATTAATAATAAAGAAGATACTAATGTAGAGGAGTGTAATGACATGTGGGACACTACAGGGCAAATTCTCAGATGGTGTAAGCTGTCATCTCTTTATTGAAGTCAATGGTGCTATGAGAATTTACCAGCTGAGGATATACCTGTACATCAGTACAAACCAATTCTGTTAGTGAGTCATTGTTTTGTACTATTCATTCAAGAGGAGATATTAATGTAGTAGTTCAACTGATTATATGGGAGATTTTTATGCTTATTTCCATGGGTAGTCCCATTGATTTTGAAACATTTACTCCCACAGTTCAGCAATCCACATGAAATTTTTTTGGAAGGGACATTAAAAACTCATGCTTCAAGGCCCAAGTTAATCTACAACTATTAGAGACCAGAACAAGACTTAACATCACAGACAGATTATCCCACATCTACCTCTTACAGGGTTTTTACACCTTCCTCTGAATTTTCTGTTGTTGGCCATTGTCAGAGACTGGATTAGATGAGCCTCAAGTCTGATTAAGTATGACAATTCCTAGATTCCAGGATAAGTGTTCATAGGATTGGGCTTTAATGTTGTATGTATATGGCAGCTGCAAGAATCATTCTATCTGGTCCCTGCTCAAGCTCAGGAAGGTACGTCACTGGTGGATCAACTGACTGTCAACTGAATATAACCTAAAGTATCAGATATCCTTAAAAATCCTTTATAGTCTTAAAAATGCTTCCATTTTAAAATTTTGTTTGAACCATGGGCAATTTCACATCATATGATAAAGACTGAATAATGAAGGTATGGAAACAAAGGTAAATCTGCAGTCTTGAAAAAGGAAAAAAAAATCATTTTTAGCTTGTTTTTCTAGAATATCTCAATGTAGAAAAAAGTCATCTTCCAAATACACCTGTCTGTGTTTCTAGAAGTCAATATTATTTCTCTCCATCTTCAATTATTCATAGGTGGAGCTGACAGCAATGCCGAAAGTTAAGGCTGCTCAACACTTTGCATTATGAGACCCTATTTTCAGTTGCTTATAACTTTAGAAAACTTTAATCTTTTGGGCTGAAACTGCATATGCCTCAGGCAGACGTGCTTTTGGAAAGTTTTGGCTAAAACAGTTCCGCCATTTCAGAAAACAAAATTTGGGAAAAAATCATTGGTCTTACCCATGTTAAATTCCTACAACTTTTCATTGACACACACTAAAACCTCTGTGCTTTGAAGCAGGAGCTTGAAGTTTGGCAGGGGATTGTCACAGTACCAGGGACGTGCATTTTACAGTCCCCGTGAAAGTCTGCCCAAATTTATCCAAGCTATAAGCCACTGAAAAGTCAGTTTGCACATGTTCAGTATAGAGGTTTGTTAGAGGCTGGCAGCCAAAATCCATCCCCCACTGCTCCTGCGCCATCTCCAGAGTGGCTGAGCATATTCCATCCTGAGGCTGCAGGGGTGAGTAGGACTTTCTCAAGAACTGGATCTCACAGCAACTGAGGGCTGTTGTGGTATTGGCACCAGAAATGAGAGCAAGACTTCCTTCTGTTCAGTGCCCCTCCTGCTGGCTCCCAGACTGCATGGAGAAAGAAGCAGCCTCACTGGAATGCAGATGGATGAGGAAAGAGGGTGGGTTAATAGAAAGAGGACTGGACAAGCTGGCAGGGATGAGGGTAGAAGGGGCCAAGCCAGAGGAAGAAAAGAGTGACAAACAGAAAGGTGTGTAGCCACTACAGGATATTCCCTTCCAAAATTTAGAGCTGAACCGAGGATCATTAGTCTCAACATTCCTTGTCTATCTAGCAAATACAATCACACCATTAAAGACAAAGCATACACACAAGGTAACTGATTAAAGTTGTACAAGAAACCTTAATTCTGGTATTTCTTAACTTTTGGGTACTTGACTTTGCAACTTTAGCATATGTTCTTCTAACAGTTGTTTTGGATGTCATATGAAATATCAATTGAACATCTGACTTTGATAAGCTGAAAAAATAGAGCACTCTGTATTAACAACTAGAAATTTTTTTCTGAAGGCAACTGACTATATTCAAATACGGATATTCCTAATACTAATGAATTCAGGAATTATTTATCTTACATTTTCCTTAATATAAGAAGGTTATTAAAACGTATGTTTGGTAGTATTAGCTAATAGGTCTCCTTTTTTAGTTGCCTGTTTTTTTAGTGGACTTTCCTTAACAGGGAACAATTTTTCTCTGCACAGCCTTGAATACGTTAAGTATTGTTTGACTCCTGAAATTTGTCCTTTGAAAGAATGCCTGTGTATTATTTTTTCAGAGACTTACTAAATATAAATGAAAAAAAGATAAAATTCATACTAATTGTATGCTCAGTGCTTGGTTACTGGGGCAGTGAGTACATATTACTATAGCTGACAGGATTTTGTAGAGGCACTGCATATCACATTTAAAAACTGTATTTTAAAAGCTTACTGACTCACAGCCAAATCTTAAACCTGAAGTTATATATAATCTTGAGTTCTGTAATAAAATTTTGAAACAAAATGAAATTACATTTATATTTACATGATGCATTAACAATTACATGCTTCCAAACTGAAGTCACTACAGAAATATTACTTTCATTTTACTCTTAGTTTTCATGACTATGGGTATACATTTGCATGATAGCAGTAGTTTTAATATATTACTCTTAAAAATTATTCCAAAAATCAAATGGAATTTGTAACATTGTCTTGGGGGCGGGGGAATATATTACATTTTCTTTTGAGATAAGAACATTTCGTACCTCACCTTTTCTGACAGAAAGGCTAAATCTTCAAATATTCAGTATGTTGAATATATGCTGCCCACACACTGTATGTAAAATGCTATAACTATAAATGGTTGTCCTTTCAAAGAGTTAGATAATTTCATAATTAATCTTTATTCAGCTGTAATATTTGAAATGTTAGTCAGGTTCCCTGATATTAACACCACCTGTTCCAAAATTCACAAAATAATTTTTAGCCAGCTGAGAATGCTTACCGCCAGGTTTGGACCTTAGTTGTCCATGAGGAATACAAGAACCTCTGCATGAACTATCATTTTCTTCTAGTACTGCCATATTTATATCCAACAAAATTTTCCCCATCATAACACATGCACCTTCCCCATCAGCTGTAGACAACTTAATAAATGAAGATGAGAGGGGCAAATAGAGCTCATCATTTGGAAGTACTTGACAATACAGTGGCCCTAAGCATCCACTGATGTTAATATCTGTGATATCTTCTGAAGCGGCTCCAGAAAAAGTAGTACAAAACATTATTTTGTATTTTATAGAATCCTCTGTATTTTAAAGCTTTGCATGTCATCTGTCCCAGAGCGCAGACAACTCCAGAATAAATCTAATTGGTTGTAGTACTGTATTACAGCTGAAATAAAAATTGTACCACATGGTTCTTAGAAACCTAATTCTCTGACAAATCCCTTTCTTTTTTCATCCATAAATTTTACCACGATGTCAGTATAACCAAGGCAACTCCTTCAATTTGCATAAAGAGACTTTGCTATTACCAATGAGAGTAAAACAAATCCCAGGAAATTACAGGCTATGTAATGCATATTACATAACCATTTATGCAAATTTGGTTTTAATCCTGCAATTCTGTTTGAAAACTTAAATCCTTAATCCTAAAGGTCATCCATAACAGAGGATTTTTTTTTATTTGAAGTATAGCTCTACAGACAGCCTTCTCTACATGTGCAGAAAACTTCAGAGACTTTTAAACATTTTGGTTGAGATTCTGGCCCAAATCAATGGCCACTAACTTTAACGGGGCCAGGATTTCACACATGTATTAAAAATTTTTTATATATAACGATTTTTATAAAAGGTTTTGTGAACTGGAATATAACCATTTTATATCTATATCCATCTATCTAAAAATGATTATATTCCAGTTCACAAAACCTTTCATAAAAATAATTATGCATTGAGACGATAAAAAAGTAAAATAATATTTTTTCCTAGAAGAAGGAAATGTATTTTTGCTTTTTACTAGAACCTCCTAAGAGCTGGAGGAAGTTATATGAAAGAACAGTTACTTAAGCTGCAGTGACTATGGTTCTTAGAGGTGTGTTGTCCATAGGTATTCCCTTCTGGTTCATCCCTTGCACATCTCAAGTTGAGAGTATTTTGACCAGCAGTATTTGTTGTGGCCATCCCTGAACCTTGAGTACCCTCGTACCTCCTCCTCCTCCTCCTCTTGAGGACAAAGTGTGGAGCGGGGCCAACTAGCCTTCAGTTCCTTCACCAATACAGAATCCAGGTATTATCAGACTTTGTAGTAGCAGGAAGGAGTGCAGGTTGTGGAATACATATAGACAACACGTCAAAACCCCCCACTTACCTGTAGGGTAAATCACTGTTCTTTCTTCTTCCAGTGCTTGTCCATGTTTATTCCACTTTGGTGACTTACAACAGTGAATTGATGTAAATAAGGAGGGTGCTTGAAGTCTACCTGAATAGTGACTCTAGGATAGCTTTGCCAAAATGGACATCTGACCTAGATGCCTCAAAAATGCATGTAATGATCCCCATGCAGCTGCCCTACAAATATCAGAAATGGGTACATTTTTCAAAGAAGCTGCAGAGGATGCCTGAGCATCCTCAGAATAGGCCAAGATCTGTATGTAAAGGAAGGTCTAATTTAGCTAGCTTATAACATGCCCTAATACAATTAGCTACCCACTTAAAGCCTCTGGGTGAATATTACCTGACTCCTCATCCTATGGATAAAGGTCATAAGACTTATTTGGGATCTCCCCAAGGTTTTTAGTTCTATTAAGGCAAAAGGAGAGGGCTCCAAATGTATCCAAGGTGTGAAGCCTATCCTTCCCTTGGTTGGCATGGGGTTAAGGGAAGACTGAAGATAAATGAATCATCTGATTCAGACGGAAGACAGAACATCTTTGGTAAAAATTTAGGGTGGGCCTAAGGAGAACTTTGTTTTGATGGAAGACAGTGTATGATGGCCCATTCATGAGTGGCTGCATTTCCCTACTCTGCAGACTGATGTAATTGCCACTAGGAATACCATCTTCATGGAGAGAGGAAACTGAGTGCAATGAGATCCCAGGAAGGAAGGGGAGCTTTGAGGAAATGAGTAGACTAGGCTCCTCAGGAACTTACCTACCTTCAGGAGTGAGAATACAGTGTGCCTTTTTGTAATTGAGAGATTAAACACCTATAGTCTACTGAGGACCACTGCGCCAGCCAGACTGACCATGGTTGATGGCATCACATTAGTGAAGTTCACAGATCTGTCCCAAACCTGCAAAATCCACAAATCTCTAGGGTGGTCCCGCAGGTGGCAACAGCTGGGGGACCCTTTTTGCATGCTGATGGAGAGTTTGAGACCAGTGACTAGGGTGTTTTTGTCCATCCTGGCAAGATGGCTGAAGAGCATGCAAAATGACGTTTGAATATAACGAGCGAGATCATGAAGCTTCAAATGAAGTCAAACCACTCTATGCTCAGGATTTTGCACTCACAGCGTGTATGGAATGCCTTTAACTGATCCAAGTCTGCCTGTAAGAGGGTCCACGTTTCTGTATAGCAATGCGGGCAGAATGCAGGTTTGATAGATCCTTGTCTCAGCATAAACTTTTTTGCATCCAACAATGAGACATGGACTTCACACAGGAGGCAGCAAGACCTATTCGTTGAACAACATCTGGTTTGCTGGAACTGTTTGAATTCTACTTGCAGCCTTGGTAGAGGAACTAGTTAGTGCTCTCCACAGTACTCAAGTGCCCCTGCTCTGAGGGCTCTGGTGACCCAACTCCAAGGTTCTGTACCTTGGTCTTCTGCCATGATATGTTTAACCCCATAGTATGGGCAGCATCTACCTGCCAAAGTCTGTCTCCTCCACAAGCAAGGCAGTGTCGTCTGTGTAGTCTTGGTTGATGAATGCTTCTTGACCAAACTGATTCTGATGTATGAATCAGCAAGTTCCAACATCTAGTCAATAGCTCAACAGAATAGTGGAGGAGTGAGAATGTACCCATGCCACACACCTGATGTTGTGCAGAAAAGTGGTGAAAACTGAGGACCAATGCATACTCTTGCACCTGTACTGGTATTAAGATTTTGCACTAGCTTTCCCAGAATATCTGGAATGCTAATTATCAGTATGAGCCAAAGTGCTGACCTGTTGGTAGAATCAAAAGCCATTTTAAGGTTGATAGATGCCAGGTGAAGCAGGTGGTTAAATTCTCGGTGCAGCTCAACCAGAAGCTGGAGGGTAAGAATAGCATCCATCACTGACCATCCAACAGTGAAACCTGATTGTTGTACACAAACAATACCTATTAAGGAGTACCTGCATCCTACCAAGCGGAATGTGAATGAACACCTTTCCAGGGACCATTAATGCTATTGGCCTGTAGGTGCACCACAATGTGTGAGATGCTTGCCCTTGTTCAGGGACACTGTGATGCCATCTTTCCATTTTGCTGCTACTCTGATGTCCACACTTTTAACAATAGTTGATGCAGGCCAGTGCTCACTGGTTCCAAGACACCTTTGATCAGCTTGAGTGGAATACCATCAAGTCCCGCTACAGGTCTGTTCTGAAACTTTTGGATGGCCTTTTGTAATTCCAGGGACTAACACTGATCCTCTGTCACTTGAGCATCTGAAGTGGTGTGGTTTGCCAGGTCAGGTAGCTCTGGACAGTCATCAGCATGTCTGTAGTTCAACATGCTTTCATAATGTGTTTTTCATCTGCCCAGAACCGCATCCACTGATGAGCAGGGACAGCAATCTGGTTTCATAATAACGATGTTAGAAGGCTTTTATGGCTGCCAGCCAGGAGCTTGATTGGTCCGTACGCAAGATGTACATTGTTATTCTTAGGCCATCCTCTGCTTCATCAGCCAGGGATTTGATGTAGATCTCATGGTCACGTTTTGCAATGGGCCAGAAAATGCCTTTGTGTTTACATTCCTGTACATCTCGCAGATTCCATGCTTCTACTTTTGCACTAATATCACACCTTAAGTTCAGCAGTTGGGTAATGTTACTCCTTCAACAGTAACTTGATTGCTTTATGGCAAATGGGCCTCGGTGGCAATAACCATTTTGTAATGGGTGAGTTCTCTGACAAACTGTCCTGTACCCAATGCTGTTTAGTGTTAATGCATTCCCTGTGGTGACATAGAACACGCGTCTAGCATCTGGTTTGGACCATCAGGAAGCTGCAGTCATTGGGGTATTTCATTGTTCTGGGAAACTGGAATTAGCAGTAGCATTATTGATGGCTGACTAAACTGTCATCAGATCTGCCTACCAAAGTTTCCTGGGCCAACTTGCTACTTCCAGGATTATTACTATGAGAGGTTTCCTAAGCTTTCTCAAGATGCTTCATATTAGAGGAACTGGTGGGTAGGCATATATTACCCTCAAGGATCCTGGGATGAGGAATGCAATGGATTGTGAACCAGAGCTCAGACCTTCCCTGGAACAGAAATTGACATTTTGCCTCTGAAGAAGTCCACGGCTAGGAGCCCTCACTGGTGGAAGTGTTCTGTATGATGGAATCCTTGACTGAACATTTGAGATCTCATGATCTGCTTCGTGATTTGCTAGGGTGTCTTCTTCTGACAGGTGCAGAGCTACTAAGGTGATGTGACGGCCTAACACACCAATTCCCAACAGAGAAGGAGGACAATCAAGCCCTTGCTTGTTCACATAGAACACTGTTGCAGTATTATCTGTCATAGCTCGGCCCTGGACCATGGGCAGGAAAGCTACACAGGCTAATCAAAAAGCTTTAGAACATTTATATGTAGGGAAGGATTAAGTCTCCTTGAGTGTCCAAAGGTCTTTTTGATTTGGTCTTAGTGAGCTCTCCACAGGATGCAAGGACAGCTGTGTAATTAATGAGGGGCTTAAACCAACAAGTTTTGCAGAAAACTTTTTTGGAATGAAATTAATATTGTCTGATTTTTCTGATACCAGCTACTTTAAAGAATTCTGATAGCAAAACCTTTCAATAAGTGTCACAGTTTAAAATATTTTCTTCTTTTAAAAGAAGAATGAAGGACAGTTCTTCTTCCCTGTTGACGTTTATGTGTCTTCAGCAGGGAAGACTGGACAGGCCTAAGACATCAAACATGCTCAGCTCATTCCTTTTCAGGCTCTTCCCCAGACCCAGAGGCCTGCTACGTGGCAGCCTCTTCAGCAGCAGCATTGGCATGAGACCAACCAGGTTCCAAACTCCTCCCCAGGACTTGCAGAGTAATTCCACTGCACCACAGCAGCCTCTGCTCCCTGGAAAATCATTTCCCAGGAATCACTGCTTTCCAGTTTCAATCCCATTCAGCTCCCAGCGTGCTTGATATCAAAGTTGGGGTAACCCCCTCCCTCACCTCTCCACTGTGCACATACACATACTTGTGCCTCCTCCTCCTCCCCACATCTGACAGGAAGATCCACCCCTTATGCAACTGCTTGTTTCCTCAAATCCCTTAGAGAGGCTGAAGGGATACCCCCCTTCTGTCTTCAAGTCCTTCTGGTGAAAACAGCATGCCTCCTTTCTCCCTGCAGCCTAATGCCTGACTGCCTTCTCCATACCTATGGATGAATCCATCCCCACACACCACCCACTGCCTCCCCTCTCTCCTAGTCCATGGTAGTGGTAGAAGTGAAAAAGAAAGCATCTTTCCTGGCCTGACTGTTCAAAGTTTCTCCCCAGGCTCCATGGATCAGTCTGGGGTTGTTATGCATACCCCATTTAGTGCTAGATGTTCCCCAAGCCCTTGAAAAATATTTGGGAGTGAAGGGGCAAGCCATCCAGCCCCCATTTCTCCCCACTGCCATCCTGGTGTGGAACTGAAGGGGGACTTCTGAATATACACAGGCTCCCATTACTCCTCAACCCTGTGCAGGGGCCTAGGAAGTGAAAAAAGGGACTTCTCCCAGCTGCCCATTGCTTCCTGGCTCCATGCAGAGACTCTGGGAGAAGGAGACACTTCTCTGGTCTTAAACTCAAACATCAACTCTTGTGCCTTGAGAAAATTGTGCATGTGCGCTCTTCCACTCAGTGCAGGGCCAAGAGTGATGTCTCATAAGTACTGAACATGAAGACAAGGGAGTGCTATTGACCAGCATAACAGAGAAATCAACTGTATACAAAGTGCTGTCAAATGCATAAAATAACCGAACTGAGAAGGAGATTTTTTGCTGGCTTTGCAGTTATTTTAATCTTAGATGCTGCAAATAGGTTGAAACAGTTTTCTGGAAGATCAGGCTGAGCATATGCCCTCAAGTTTCTAGTAGCACTTTGAGCTGAGAAGACAGTAAACTTCACAAAGTGAACTAAAGCCATTTTGTCTTCCTAAATTAACAGGTAGTTCCAATGCCTGTTCTGCTTTTACAAGCAGCAGCACAAAACTGTCAAGACTTAGATCAATTTCACTGTTGCAGTTCAGAACCTTACAGATACTTGTGAAAGATGAGAATGTCAATTTTACACTGTTAAAAAAAATCACTGCCTAGTAAGACTTAAGCACTCCTGTTTTTAAGATAAAAAGGCCACCCTCTCTGATTTTACTGTTGTTTGCAACTTGATTGCTGCAATTTGGAATTCGTTTGTATCTGACTCTATGGTTTGCCTTACTTGTAGACAATTCCAAACCTCACTCCTGATCTCATTCAATAGCTGCCCCCCATCTTCACTGGTAGCGGTCATGAACTACTGTACAGGTAAGTAATCATGTAAACATTAAAATTCTGATTTACTGGAATTGATCCTTTCAGGACTGTTTAATACAACCATTAGGTTACGTTAAAGAAAGCCAAAAGTCAGAGATTATGTCTAAATATGAAGGAGTTAAGAAAAATGAACTGCAGTAACCCTATGCAAAAGCTTACCATTCAGTGGGTCCCGTCTTTTTTCTGTTAAAAAGACAAAACAAAAAAATATTTATTCAAAAGGTAAAACTGAATTCTTCAACATTACACATATCTCCATAACTTGTAGTTTTACAAATTATAAAGACTTCCTACATCTGAATTTTATTCTTCTAGTAATATACAAATTATCCATAATTGCAATTTTGTTTTATTTTAGCAGTTATATTTTTTGTCCAAGAACAGAGGAAAAGATACCAGATTTAGCCCATTTATAAACTGATTTAAATCTGAAACACAAAGTTTAGCACAACAGATCAGTGAAATCATGTATATATCATGAAAGCCCCCGATCCTGCAAGAGTTTACAATTGGGACTCCTCATGCTTACAGCTAAGCATATGCTTAGTCTTTGGAAAGTTAGGGCCTTAGATTATATGCCACAGAGAGCCGAATCATAGCAAAATTAGAAGTTACAAAACTATAAAACCCACATTAGGAAAGAATTAATTGTTTGAACAGCTTACACTGAGTAGGACTGTGTGGACCTAACTAACTTTTTTTCCAATTGAAAATTTGATTCAGGCCAATTTGAGGCCGTAACATTTTGTACGGTGAAGTGTTCAAATAATGTTAGTTTTCAAATGAAAAATAAAAAAAATGTGTCTGATGCAAAGATTGTTAAAGCAGAACTTCTAAAGAGAATGCACTATACTCTGTAAAGTCCTCTCTGAACAGACACTATGCTTTAGTCATTTATGTGAAACTACTCACAATCTGAAGTGCTTATATAGTGCCTTTATCAGTAGATCTCACAGCACTTCACAAAGAAAGCATGATCCCCATTTCACAGATGGGAAAACTGAGGCAGAGGTGAAGCAACTTGCCCAAGGTCACCCAGCAGGCCAGTGGCTCGGCTGGGGTTAGAATGCAGGTCTCCCAAAGTCACAGTCCACTGCTCTATCCACTAAGAAACACTGTCCCCACTGAAGCAGAATATATTACCATTTTGAAATATTAGAATTTAATTGCAAGTATTTCATATAGATCTAAAGCTGAACAAGCCAAATAGGGCCAACTTGGCCACCAACCTACGCCAACCTAACTTTAACAAGCAGCGGGGTCAACTTTGATGTTCAACTCTACCATTTAAAATGGCTTTCCCTCCAACAATATTATTCTCTTCTTCACCCATATGCACTCTTATGTTTGTAAATGCTTATGTGTGAGACATATTTGGGATCAGCTCATTTCTTTTTTGGAATTAAAGTGGGAAGGTTTATTTTAGATTTACTTTATTGCACAAATGGGTGTGTGTTTTTATTCATCTATATTAGCTTCCTGATCATCTCTCCCACTGCAGCAGGCAGATAAATATGAAGTTTCTGGTTTAAAAGCAGCCTTGATGTTAAAGGCACTGAGCACCCACACTACAAATGAAGTGAACCGAAGCGGCACGTACTCAGCATTTTTGATTAAGTATGGATTTAAGATGACTAACTTCTTCAAAGCAGGGTGACTAATTACAACTTTCACAGCTACCTATTTTCCAGTAAGGCAACTGAAACTGATCACAAAAGCTTTGGTGAATAGCAACTGGATTGCAGGGGAAGTAGCAGCTTTCCTCCTGCAGTTAGATGTTCAGAGAAAAGCTGCCAGCTGTTACTCTCTAGAAATGGCTGGACGGTTTTTAAGATGACTCCAGAGATCTAAATTGGGAGTCAATGTAAGACTTCTAGTTCTGTTCCTTCAGAATTTAAGGTGAAGGCAGGTAAGGAGATCTTTTCAGGGGAGGTGAAGGGAGAAGGGACTGACAAGAAGCAAAGGGCACGGCTGCAGGTCTACAAGAAGGTTAAATGACCTTCCCAGCCAAAACCTGTAGCATTTTAGAACAAAAAATTCTCCCTAACACCGCACAAACCAATACAGCCTGGGTGTGGGGGTGGAAGATACAGTAAAGACTCTTCGCTCCTATTTCCTTTTGTTTTATCCATTTAGCTACATGGGCTTAAGACTTTTGTTTTGTGGGAGTTCTCAACTGTGCTTAATTAGGAGTCAGTCACAGCCATGTACCACCAAAAACCTCCGATCACCCAATCAGAACATGTTCAGTAATTGTTCTTTCCCTCCATACTACCTCTCATTTTATTCTCTCCTTATCCATCCATTCCTCCTCCAACTCAATTTCTTTCTCCTCTTGTTTATTACCCAGTCAATCCATCCTCCTTTCCTTGTTTACCTGCACCCAGCCCTACCAGACCATTCTGCTACACTCTTCCCTCCACACTGTACTTTCTCTTTTGAGGAACACCAGGGGCCTCCCCTCTTCTCCCTATCTTCCAAATCTCTATTTTAGCCTTGCCAGATGAGCTCCTGGGGTAGCTGTTGCTGCTGCTCCTGGGCACCTCTGTTAAAGAATCAGTGTCCTTATCACATCCCAGCACTTCTAGTAGGAAGCGGTTGGCAGAAAACGGGGAAGAGCAGGAAGCAGCAAGTAGGCATTCTATGTGCGAGCCTCAGCTCTAAGACTTAGTTCACAAGAGCATAGAATTCTTCTGCTCAGCCTCTTCCAATGATGAAAAGCCTCCAGGGACACCTGGAAACTTTCCCAGTAGTCCTGCGGGCTAGTCAGAGCCTCCCAGGAGTACTTTGGCAGTGTGACCACTTGCCAATATGTCAGGTGGCACCTGTTCCATGTGAAGTTTATTTTGAGATATACACTAGAGCGGTAGGATTCTTGTAAAAAGCAGAAAAAAATGAACATTCCAGTGTTTGGCATTATCAAAATAATTCCTTGGAAGTCTAGAGTATCACCCATTACCAAAACTGCTCAATATTTATGAGTGCAGACAGCACTAAGAGCATTAGCACCATGTGCAGACAGCACTAAGAGCATTAGAATACATTATTCCTACATCTAATGAATCAAGGTGGAGATACATCAGAAGCATTATGTAAGCATATCAATTTACTAATCAAGCTATACTGTGTAGTCTTTAGATAAGTGAGAAATACAATAGCTATAATTCAAACACCCAGAATTAGATAAAATCCTGTCTGAGGTATATACACATTCAGAACTCCATCTGGTGGCTTGATCTGAGAACTTCACGAGTTCTGTACATGAAAGGAAAAAAACCTAGAAATGAATTAAAAAGGAGAAAACCAATCAACTGAAAACTATATAATTAAGTAGCTGTTGATTATGTAGCGTTTTAAATTAAAACAGAGAAACTTTACAAAAAGGATGAATAAGTCACAGTGTTACTATGGTGCATAAAACATGAAGTTCAAACACACAAAGAGGTACAGGTTAATAATGGCATGCTTATATTGTGTTGTAAAGTAAAAGTGTCTTTACATGAAAAATACTATATTAAAAACTAACATTTTTATGAAATCATCTTTTTTCTGTATTTTTGAAGAAAGTTTACCATGGCCAACATCGTGCAGAAGTCTGCTCTGCAGCCATATATGAATAAAGGCTTTTAAAGTTTTAAAATGTTGCTTTGCTTTAGTATCATCTTTATGAGAGTGAAACTTGGGGCTTGTGAAAGTTGCAAGGCTGATAGCCTTGGAGAACATATTTAGCCAATGAACAGTTAAAGCACAGACACCATTCCTGCGAGTTTCCACCACTGTACCTCACTAACACATTCTAACTCTGGACATTCACAAAAGGACTTAAGTTTTGTGATGCCAAGTGTCACAATACCTAACTTTTAAGTGCCTAGCTAATCACAGGAACAACACTGCAGGTGTATTCAGGTTTTGGCCTCTGATTTGATTACCAATTGTTAGGGCAGCAGATTTGTCACAGCTTTTTTTTTTTTTTTTTTTTAAATCAAAAATAATGGCACAGTCATAGTAAATTTAGTAAAAGTCACTTGACTGCTATCTGATTTTTGATAAATATCCTCTTTGCGTCATCAAGGGGGCATCAATCATTTGCAGCAACACCATCTATTCCCAGAGCCACAATCCTAAACTTGGAGCCAGTGTCCCTTGGCGCTGGACATAGCACACTGCTCTGGGTGTTGCAACCAGGTTCATGGGGGGTTGCATCACCCTCTAGGTTTCACTCACCCAACCCTCCATCATGATGGGAGGGATGGTTGGGCCATACCTGGAGCAGGGAGCCAGCCCCACAGGACACAGGAGCTGCAGAAGCCACCACTGTGGGATGAGACACTGACAGAGAAAAAACTCAAACGGGGGGGACAAAAGTAACAAATTTTCTGTGTTTTTTTTCATGCCATAACACACATGTAGCCTTACCAACTGTGACTAAGACATTTCTCCACTAATAACTCGATTGATGCCAACAATCAATTTCACATGGACTACTGGACACACCAGATAGTAAGAGATTTCAGTTACTAATCATTTGGGCTAAATTTAAACAGTAGAGTTAGTTAAGAGAAACCCAGAACTGAATGGCTGGTTAGTTTAATTTGCCCACAATTTACATAAAGATTTCCAGTTCACAAGCAAACTTTCTTTACCCCTTCCTGTCTGTTCTTTCAAATACCACATATTAGAGGAGCTTCAAATTGCAAAGAAACTTTAAGAGGAATAAATTTTTGTATTACCTTCAGGAAATTTGTACTGTATATTTTTCTATATCACACACACAAAATAAGCTTACACAGGGAAATTAATGTCTAAATATGGCATTAAGGTCTTAAATAGCTTTCAGATATAGAAGTATCAACTAAACTCCCATACACCCATAGCCTAGCCTCAATTTAATGACATGTTAAATTGAATATTTACCAGATTTTCTTTGCCGTCGTCCAAGCAAATCAGTTACTGTTTTCCGGAATTTTTTAGCTTCTTCTTCATTAGCAAAATTAAGACCAACCTGGCATGTCTGAAAGAAAACATCAGTTTTTTCCCCATAGAGACCAAGAAAGTTGTTTTAAAGTTTTCTAAAAAAAGCTTAAATTGTGAAATATTCTAAAAATTAAGTGAACAGATTTTGTTTATGAAGGAATAAGTTGGAAACAATTAAGACTCATTACCTTATAGTTGTAAGTGAAGAACGTAGAAGCAAATATTAACGTCAAATTTAAAAACATTCAAATTGTGGATTTTTTTTTTAACAAGATGCGTGAAGTCCACATTTTGTCATATCTGAACAAAATTTCAAGTACAAAGAATGACAAAAATGAAAATTTTACGTTAAGGGTACATAAAAATTGCTTATGTGCTTGAATATGCTCGTTTGGTGACACTAATGAAGCAACTATCAGTTGCAACTGAGGATGTTATTTCCTTGCCAGAGAAAGAGCACGTTAAAGAGGTTTTTTTGTGCTCCTGTTCCATTCGTAGTTTAGATGTTCTATTTTATCACTGACATTAGAAAAAGTTCTTATTTATAATTAAATTTGCAATAAGTTGCTAGAAGATATAGGTAATACTGTACTTTATAAAATTACTTGATTTACAAAGTGAAAGGTGAAAAAACACGAGATATTAAAAAGTTATTGTACAAAGAAAAAAAGCAGGACAAACATTTTAAAAATAGCTATTCAAGAATTAAGTTAATATTGAAACTTACATCTCCAGCAAAGGTATGAAAATATCCTTTAGGACTATTATATACAAAATTATTGTACAGTTCCTGCTCCCACAATAGTTTCCCATCCTGGAAAGGAAAGAAATGCAGATACTGAAAACTGAAGATAGTAATAAAAAAAGAATGACTAGACAAACTTGTATTGCAATAGTGCTCAGAGGCCACAACTGGAGATCACAGTCCTATTTTGCTAGACACTGTACAAGCACAATGAAGAAGAGATGGTGTCTTCCCCACCGAGCTTACAATCTAAGTCAGATGATTACTGGAGCTTGCAGGAAAGCCAAATTATTCTTACAGGTTACTATATTATTGCCCAAGTTTCCAGATATTATCAAACTATATCCTTCAAAATTTTATACATATATAATGACACTGGTCAAAATCTAAATAACGGGACAAAATAAGACAGGGGCTATGGAGCCTTTCATTTATAGGTTGCGGTGTCATATCAAGGTCAGGTTTGTAACAACTGGAAATAGTTATCTTCCAGAGGACTACGAAATTTCACCTTTGCAAAGTGTTCTAAAATGTCTGAATGAAAGGTGTTACAAGAGTGCAATATCAAAAGAATAGGTGGTCTCAGCCCGGTGCCTAATGATCAAGTGACAAAAATCACAGACGTACAGCTCCTCAGCGCTCAAGTCTCTTTTGAGCATGGGATTTAGGCACCTTTGAAGGCTTTATCTCTGTCTGAATTGACACACATTGGCAGGGTAGAATTAAATATCAGATAGTTACACAGCATACTTAAATATGAAAAATGCCCCCAACAATTTCCTCCCCTCCCCCATCATAGAAACGTGGGGCTAGAAGGGACCTCAAGAGATCATCTAAATAATCTCTCTGTGCTAAGGCAGGAATAAGTACACCCAGACCATCCCCGACAGATGTTTGCCTAACTGTTCCTAAAAACCTCCAAGGATAAGGATTCCACAACTAGTTCCTGTTCCAGTGCTTAACTATCCTTACAGTTAGGTTAGATAATAGGAAAAGCATTCTATATCTTCCTTGCTGCCAGGGGTGAAAGTAAAACACATGACTTACCAGTATGAGGGCCGGCGCCTCGGGCGGAAGGGGCAGGGCTGGGGGGGGACAGCGTCCCCCAGCCAGACCATCCACACTACCCGGCCCACGCTGCGACAGTGCTTTAAGCAGGGTCCTTTGCCGTGGCAGTGCTTTAACATCGCTGCCCCCGCATCAGTGGCCCTGCTGGTAGGGACCTGGCAGGGCTGCCAACGGGGGGGCACAAAAGGGGCAGCGATGTTAAGAACAGCAGGGTGCGGGCCGGTACTGTCGGCCACTTTTTACCAGTATGCTGTACTGGCCTGTACTGGCTTACTTTCACCCTGCTTGCTGCAAACTAAGAGGACAAACAGGGAGAACGACTGATCACTGTCCATTTTGTTAACCTTTTACATATTTGAAGCTTGTGTCTCCCTCATTCCTTGCCTTCTCTTCTCTAGAACTGCACCTGTTTCTTCTTTCACCTTTCTTTACAGGTCATGATTTCTAAACTTTTTATCATTTTGTTGCTCTCTTCTGGTGTGTCTCCAATTTGTTTACATCCTTTCTGTAAGTGTGGTGCCCACAACTTAAGTGGAGGCCTCACCAGGGACAAGCAGAGCTGAACAATTACTTCCCATGTCTTATGGCAATCCTGTTAAATACATCCCAGAAGGACATTTGCCATTTTCACAACAGCACACACTCGTGTTCAATTTGTGACCCATTACACCACTCAGATTCTTTTCTGCAGTACTGCCTCGCCAGTTATTCCCCATTTTGTATTTGGGCGTTTGATTTTCATACTTAAGTGAAGTACTCCATTTGCCGTTACTGAATTTCATAGTGTAGATTTCAGATCAATTCTGCAATTTATCAAAATAATTTTGAATTTCAATCCTGTTCTCCACAGTGCTTACAACTCCTCCCAGCTTGCTGTCATCCACAAATTTTATAGGAAGACTCCACTCCATCATCCAAGTCATTAATAAAAATATTAACTATTACCCAGCACAGACTCCTGTGGGATGCCACTTGATAGGTTCTCCCAGTTTGACAGTAAGCCATTGATTCTGAATACAGTCTTTCAGTCAGTTATACACACCACTCATAGTAATTTCATCAAGACCATATTTTCACAGTTTGCTATCAGAATGTCACATGGGACTTTATCAAAGTCTTACTAAAATCTAATAGGCGTAATTCTTGCATTACTCACTTTATAACATCCCTTTATGTAATTCAGGCAAACAATTCAAGGAAACACTTAATATAAAATGACCTTATCTTAGCAAGTAAAAAATTAGACAGAGAAATGTTTCTCACCTTGATGTCAAATATTCTGATAAAATAAGACCTTTGTGGATTGTCTTTTACAAGGCAGGCTACTCCACAGCATTTTTTTGACCACATGGCATTGCGATCTGCTGCATATATCTGGACAACTGCTGAAGACATTGTCTAAAAAAAGATGAGAAAGTTCACACTGGTTAAAGCTTAAAATTAAGAGTTCCACATTCCTTCCTCTAGAGAAACCTACACCTAGTTTGATTCTATGTATCAGGCAGAAGCAACAAATCACCAGTTGTTGTCAAGCTCAGAAGGTCTAAACATTTTTTTTTTTTATATCATAGAATCAGACTAACGTCAGAAGGGACCATTATGATCGTCTAGTCTGACCTCCTGCACAACGCAGGTCACAGAATCTCACCCACCCACTCCTGTAACAAATCCCTAACCTATGTCTGAGCTACTGAAGTCCTCAAATCATGGTTTAAAGACTTCAAGGTGCAGAGACTCCTCCAGCGAGTGACCCGTGCCCACGCTGCAGAGGAAGGCAAAAAACCCCCAGGGCCTCTGCCATTCTGCCCTGGGGGAAAATTCCTTCCCACCCCAAATATGGCGATCAGCTGAACCCTGAGCATGTGGGCAAGACTCACCAGCCAGACACCCAGGAAAGAATTCTCTGTAGTAACAGATCCCACCCCATCTAACATCCCATCACAGGCCATTGGGCATATTTACTGCTAATAGTCAAAGATCAATTAATTGCCAAAATTAGGCTATCCCATCATACCACCCCCTCCATAAACTTATCAAGTTTAGTCTTGAAGCCAGATGTGTCTTTTGCCCCCACTGCTCCCCTTGGAAGGCTGTTCCAGAACTTCACTCCTCTGATGGTTAGAAACCTTTGTTGAATTTCAAGTCTAAACTTCCTGATGGCCAGTTTATATCCATTTGTTCTTGTGTCCACATTGGTACTGAGCTTAAATAACTCCTCCCCCTCTCCGGTATTTATCCCTCCGATATATTTATAGAGAGCAATCACAGCTCCCCTCAGCCTTCTTTTGGTAAGGCTAAACAAGCCAAGCTCTTTGAGTCTCCTTTCATAAGACAGGTTTTCCATTCCTCAGATCATCCTAGTAGCCCTGTGATCAACCAATATTCTGAGGTACTTCTCCTCCTCTGTTACTTCCAAGTGATGCGTCCCCAGTTTGTAACAATAATTCTTGTTATTAATCCCTAAATGCTAGACCTTGCACTTTTCACTATTAAATTTCATCCTATTACTATATCCTTTTGTAAGATCCTTTAGATGTTCTTTTAAAAAAGAACAGGATTTTGAGAATTCTTAACCAGACACCAGCTAGTAGAAATAAATACAAGCAAAAGGTGGATAGGTAACTGGGATGATGGTACAGGTGATGGAGTTAGCATCTGTTTGCAAAGCACCTATGCAAAGGTTAGTGGGAACGCGAGAACACTCAATAGAGAGAATTATTTAATTGACTCAATTAGGACTTCCTTACACTAGGATTTTTAATAATGTTTTCACATGTTAATTAACATGTTTCCTGTCAACACTAGAATTTATGATGAGGTTAGTTAACACACAATTAAAAACAATTGAGGGTGTCTCCAATGGGATTTTTTTTAAAGATGAGCAACAGCTTCATTTTTCAGGTTTCAGAGTGGTAGCTGTGTTTGTCTGTATCAGCAAAAACAATGAGGAGTCCTTGTGGCACCTTAAAGACTAACAAATGTATTAGAGCATAAGCTTTTGTGGGCTATAGCCCACTTCATTGGATGCACAGAATGGAACATATAGTAAGAAGAAATATATATACATACAGATAAGTTGGAAGTTGCCATACAAACTGTGAGAGGCTAATTAGTTAAGATGAGCGATTATCAGCAGGAGAAAAAAAAAACTTTTGTAGTGATAATCAAGATGGACCATTTAGACAGTTGACAAGGATCCTCACACCTTCTTGTCAACTGTCTAAATGGGCCATCTTGATTTAGACAGTTGACAAGAAGGTGTGGGGATTCTCACACCTTCTTGTCAACTAACTAAATGGGCCAGCTTGATTATCACTACAAAAGTTTTTAGTCATCGGAGGGTGCCATTGATATTGCTCATACTGGAAAGAAGTTATATTTTTATGAGTACACCACATTTCTTGGTCCATGAACCAGGTTTGGTTGTTTATTGTTACATTACCCTTTTTTATGCCAACACATATATGTTGGTTTTATATAATTTCCACCAACCATTTTTTTTTTTTACTGTAAATTTATGGTGAGATTACCTTATTTTTATTTTAAATTTCACTTTCCTTTTTTAACGAAGGTACCCCATTTTTATTGGGCTTCTATTGTTTTCTTTCATTCTAATTCAGGTATTTATCATAATTTATTTCCTTCTGAAACTATTTTATAGGACCCTGTTTCATTTCCCCAGGCACTGACATATATTACCGGATATACTTCCTGTGCCTTTCCAAAGGACAAGAGTGCACTGGCGTATGGTACATGTACGCACTTGCACCTTCCAGGTATCTTTGAATGATTGATTAATGTAAGGGTTTTGTTTTTTAGTTTCACTACTACTGAGGGGGACACCTGTGCCTCCCAGATGCATTCCCTAAGTTAGGCAGCAAAACAGCCTTTTCAGACCCTAAAGAATTAGTCCCAGACATACATGAGAAACTTCTACTCAATGCACAACCAACCACACTAAAGCATATGAACGAGAAGGAAGAAAAGGAGGAGAAAGTAGGACAACCTGGGTGACCACTCCATCTGAGTCAGATTAGGAGTTCACAGCAGTTTGGCTAGCCAGGTCTATTCCCAGAGGGATGACCTCCTAGGATCTAGATAGAATATAAACATTCTATAGGAAAAAAGTGAACTGAATGTACAACACAATGGTGTCAGAACAAATCTCTAGAGCAGTGGTTCTGAACCTTTCCAGACTACTCTACCTCTTTCAGGAGTCTTATTTGTCTTGCGTATTCCAAGTTTCACCTCACTTAAACTACTTGCTCACAAAATCAGACATAAAAATACAAAGTGTCAGAGCAAACTATTCTTGAAAAATTGCTTACTTTCTCATTTTACCATATAATTATAAAATAAATCAATTGGAATATAAATATTGTACTTGCATTTCAGTGTGATACTTGAGCCTGTTTTTCACTTGTGGGCTTTGTCTGAAGCCTGAGCCCCACTCCCTGGGGCTGAAGAATGTAACAGCTTCACAGAGCCCCCTGTGGTGTGGGGTCCTGTTCAACTGCCCAGCTTGCTACTCTCTAATGCCAGCCCTGCACTTGCAACCCTCCTGAACCCATCCCAGGATCCCCGTGGGGGTCACAACCCCCAGGTTGAGAAACACTGATCTAGACGAGTTGAATACCCCCTGGAAGATCTCTGCGTACCCTCAGGGTTGAGAATCACTGCTCTAGACAACTTAAACCAACAACTTTAAGTATAAACTCCTATTTCTCTCAATGGAATGAACTCCGAAGCCTGCTAATTGCATGTTTAAATTTCAGTGTTAACAATTTCACCTGAGTAAAGGAAACAAAACAGAAGTTGGGTAATCATATGAAAAACTGCACAAGGTACTGTGACTGATCTCATTTTATAGCATCCTAAATGGATGGAGCTTGTGCAAGTATTTGGCAGTGTGGTTTCCAACTCCACCATCATTATGAGGGCTCTACTATTAGACTATACTGTTCTTGTCTCATATTTGTGTTTTCCAATAATCACTTTCACTTCTTGGTAAGACTCCTTAACATAGGAACATGATAGTACTGGCCCTTCAACCTGGCCAAGTATTCAGAAGATGCTTAGCAGCAACTGGGAGAAGTTCTCACTTTCTACATCATCCTGGAAAGGAATTCCTCAAATACACCTAAAATGTATACACATCAAGTCTGGTATCTCATTCATTTGACCTTCCTAGAAACGTTTAGCCACCAGAAGAGAATTGGGGCAGGAAAGCTCCAACTACCCCAAAGTCTATTACTTATTCCTTGGAACCAGAAGTTTTGTTGTAACTATGTTTAAAACACAAGTCTTAAGCTAGGTCTACATTTAAAATGCTACAGCTGCAGCACTGCAGCTACACTGTTGTAGTGCTTCAGTACAGACACTCACAACAGGAGGGGTTCTCCTCTTGCTGTAATTAATCCACCTCCCTCAGAGGCAGTAGCCAGGTCAAGAAAAGAATTTTTCTGTCAACTTAGCACTATCTACACCGGGGTTAGGTGAACCCAGCTATGCTATTCAGGGGTGTGGATTTTTCACACACCTGAGCAATGTAGCTGGGTGGACCTAACTTTTCTGTGTAGACCAGCCCTTAGATGTTGAGAAGGAAAGGACTGTGGGGAGGAGCATCATTAGAGACCGGAAAGGTTTCCCTGTCTAAAAGTTTATCATCCGTTCTTCCCAAGGCTGCATCTGCACTGGCATAAATGGGAGCTACGATATTATGTCACCCATTCCCATTGGTGCAGTTTGAGCTACTCTAGCTACACTACAACTAGAGGTTAGGCATTTTTGCAACTTGAGCAGAGCTAGATGATACTGTACAGCTTCAACCACTGCCATCACCACTCAAATTACAGGTCTCGTTTTTGCCAGCATAAACAAGGCAGAAGAAAGCAACAGTCCAAAATGGCAATGGAACTTTGTATCCAATGGAGAACCTCTGTACACTGATCTCCCATTCCCCTGGACCTCATGAAGTGGGACAGGCTCTGGGATTCACACGAAGAGAAGGGACGGGCAGGAACATAGGCTGCGAAAATATACATTACTCCACCACTGGGGCATGGAGAATGTCCAACGGCAATAGGTCCAGAAGCTGTATAATATTTCTGTCATCTCTATTAAATGTTACAGATATCCTCTAAAGGGTACCCTCCAGGGTGAGCTGCTAAACTCTGCTGAGGAGTTTGGAGTGGGGAAGGTGGAAGAAGGGTGACAAAGCTGATGCAGATGGCTCTGGCTTCCCACCCATACACCCATCCAGAGAGCCACAGGGTTTATGGGCCGGTTCAACACCCTGTTCCACTTTCACCCCGATGGAAAGATAGTTGAGACAAGGAAAAAGTCTCAGATTTTCTTCTCAACCTCTTCTGGTGGGTCTTCCTCAAAGGAGGGTTGATCAGCTACACAAAATATATTAATCAGAAGGCTTGAAGAGTGCAATGACATTGTGTTTACAGCACATATGGAGATTTTCCTGTGGATAGACACATTTGACTTTTGGGTCCTTGAAAGACCTTACAGTATTTTGAAGCAAAATTTAGATCTCTCTTCGATGGCTTTTAGAATGTGCAGCTATCAAAGCCTGGCTTTGGATTCTGCATTTTAGCACCAGGTGGTTTCCTGAATCTTCATAGAGGACATTAGCCCCACATTTGGCAACGTTTATTTATTGTAGCTTTAGATGCTATTTTTTGTGATTTAGATAAAACTGTATGAACTTTAAAGTTAAAGCTATTACAGATTTTGATTAATGACCTGCCAGTATTTATTGTGTTTTTAAGTTAATTGTGGATTTAGATGGATTGACTGCTGAGGGACAAGATTGAGCCTTTAAATGAACAAAACAAACCACATTTCAACAGCAGTCCCCCATAATGCATTTATCTTAAAACACCGTGTACAGAGTTTTTACTAGACAACCTTTGTTGTGGGCTCTAATTTAAGACAACCTGTCTGTCATAGCTGAAATGTCTACTCTACTTGAGAGTTGTGTTGTGAATATACATTGCACATATGACTTTTTACGCTCTCTTTACTGTTAGCTTTCCAATTTTTCTGCCTGAAGTCAAAAGAGTATTTATTGAGAGAGAAGTCCACAATAAAAGGATGCTGCAAACTTTACTTCACCGTTCAAATAAAGGTGACTGAGGAAGTGCAATGGAGAGCTACCACAATACTTCAGGTCACTCAGAAAATGTGAAGGATTTTAAGAAGGGCTAGAACAGAGGTCGTGTCTAACACATTCACTCTGAAGACAAAACATATTTAAAAAACTAAAAGGCAAGGGACAAACAAAAAGACAACCCAACCCTTTGCAACAGATTCTCAGTACTTCTCCAATCAACACAGTAGGAATAGAAATCACCTGCAAAAGTTCCCTGCTCAGGATTCCCCGGGTTGTGGAAATCCCCAGTGACCACGCCATAGGGGTTGGGGGGAAGAAGAGGATGAGTGGCTGGAGATGTAACTCAAACAATACAAAGTTAATGCTGAAGAACATGGAGTGCTGAGATTGACTATTTTAAGATTCCTTCACCTTCAGTGTTCCAATTCCAACACCTTCAGTGTTTTATAAGGAGAGATTAAAGAGGCTAGGACTTTTCAGCTTGGAAAAGAGGAGACCAAAGGGGGGATAGGATAGAGGTATATAAAATAATAAGTGGTGTGGAGAAAGTGAATAAGGAAAAGTTATTTACTTTTTCCGATAATATAAGAATTAGGGCCACCAAATGCAATTAATGGGCAGCAGGTTTAAAACAAATAAAAGGAAGTTCTTCTTCACTGAGTGCACAGTCAACCTGGGGAACTCCTTGCCTGAGGAGATTGTGAAGGCTAGGACTATAACAGGATTTAAAAGAGAACTGGATAAATTCATGAAGGTTAAGTCCATGAATGGCTATTAGCCAGGAGGGGTAAGGAATGGTGTCCCTAGCCTCTGTTTGTCAGAGAGTAGAGATGGATGGCAGGAGAGAGATCACTTGATCATTACCTGTTAAGTTCACTCCCTCTGGGGCACCTGGCATTGGCCAGTGTCGGTAGACAGGATACTGGGCCGGATGTACCTTTGGTCTGAGCCAGTATGGCCATTCTTATGTTCAAATTTTCACTAACTGGGAGCTCTCTCTTTTTTGGAGAAGTTGAAAAGGTAGGTATGTCATTGATTTTCATACTGATGTGTTTTCTCTGCATGGTTTATCTATAGGTTTTTGTTATATTAACAGTTGTGATGCTTTATATTTAGTTTTTAACTTTGACGTTTTTAAGATGCCTTGTACAGGAATACATCTAGAAGTCCAGGATAAAAAAATGTAAATAAAAAAGGCATATAATTTCTTAAAAAGGTCAGACTAAAATTACAGCCCATTTTAAAATGGATTTTTTTATACGGGGAAAGAGAAAGCACACCATTTATTTCAATGAGATACTATTTCACACTTTTATTTGCAGAAACGTATCCACAATCTATTCCATAAATTAAACATACTGCTTCTTTTTCCAATGAAGCTGCTTTCAGGATGTTTGTAAGGATTTTAAGTCACCTGTTATTAAGAAAGTTACCATAGACACCCCACAAATTCCTCCTTGAGAAGATGCAGTATGATAAGCAACTTCACATCCACATTTTCTGAAACATTCAAATTTTTGATCATATATAACCTACACAACTTGCAAATGTTATTAATGCAGTTTGATAAGCACTCAACCTGCTATATTCAAGGAAATAGCAATCCCCATCACTTTCCCCAATATTCAGACTACAGGAGCTGCTCATACTGTGGTTCACAAAAGTCCTACAATTAGGATGTGGCTAGACAGAATACCAAATTCCAGTTCAAATCAGAAAACCCCAGGACTGGTTCAAAGGGGGGGGAGGGGGGAAAGGCCCTTAACTAAACAAAGCATAATTTAAACTCCCTCCCCACCCCCCCGCAACCTCAATCCCCATCTAGAAAACAAATATTACTGAAGCCTTCCAGAAACAGGATGTAATCATAAACACGTTCCAGTATGACTATGCCACTCAAAGCTCTCTAGTAAATATTTGACTAAATCATCTCTCTGCCAATTTGTCTACAAAGATTTACTACACTAGATACCAGCTTGACTTCCTTCTACCAATAAAGAGTGCCATGTGAATATTGTAAAGACCTGTTTACATCATTCACCCATATAACCTCAAGTATATTGTTCCCGCCTATAAACCTACAAAATATGAATAGTCAAAATGCGTAGCTGCATGCATAACACATAATAGCTGTGTCATGCTACTGAAATTTTAAAAAACGGTTACTTTCTCATCACTGTTGTTCGAGATGTGTTGTTCACGTCCATTCCACATTAGGTGTGCGCACGCTGCGTGCACGAGTGTCGGAACCTTTTTCCCTTAGCGGCTCCCGTTGGGCTGGCGGGCGCCCGAGTGGTGCCACTGCGCCGTGCATATATATACCCCCGCCAGCCTGACCCCCTCCTGTTCCTTCTTGCCGGGAACTCTGACAGAGGAGTAGGCGGGTGGATGGTGGAATGGACGTGAACACCACATCTCAAAGAACAGTTACGAGAAAGTAAGTAACTGTTTATTCTTCTTCGAGCGCTTGTTCACATCTGTTCCACATTAGGTGAATCACAAGCTTACCTCTGGAGGAGGGTAGGAGTCACAGAACAACTGCTCAGAGAACTGCTCTGCCAACCGCTGGGTCCTCTCTGGCCTGCTGGTTGACCGCGTAGTGGGTCGTGAAGGTGTGCACCAAAGACCAGGTGGCTGCTCTGCAGATTTCCTGGATCGGGGCCTGTGCCAGGAACGCCGTGGAAGTCGCTTGCGCCCTGGTTGAGTGGGCCGTGACCGCTGGGGCCGGAACACCTGCGAGCTCATAGCACGCCCGGATGCAGCTTGTAATGCAAGATGAAATCCACTGCGCCGATACTGGGAGGCCTTTCATCCTCTTGGCTACAGCCATTAACAGCTGCGCAGATTTGCGAAAGGGCTTGGTGCGCTCCAAATAGAACGCCAGGTCCCAGAGGAGGAGAGCCTCGCGACAGAGTGGTGAGGAACGAGCCCCGCCCTGTTTGTTTACATAAAACATGGCACTAGTGTTGTCTGTCAGAACTGACACGCTGTGACCACTCAGAGTGGTATGAAAGGTCTGGCAGGCAAGCCGAACCGCCCTGAGCTCCTTCACGTTGATATGGAGTGACCGCTCTGCTCCAGACCACAACCCCTGCGTCATGAGGTCCCCTAGGTGAGCCCCCATCCGTGGTCTGACACGTCCATCACTAGCGTCAAGTCTGGTTGTGGGGCGGCAAAGGGGATGCCTTCGCAAACCACAGGCTGGGACTGCCACCACAGCAGGGAGACCAGCACGTCCCTTGGGGCTGTCACTACCAAGTCCAGGAGGTCCCTGCCTGGGTGGTATACCTGAGCGAGCCACGCCTGCAGAGTCCTAAGCCTCAGTCTGGCATGCCTGACCACGTGCATGCGTGCATGCCGCCATGTGGCAGGGAGGCCACCGCTTGCTAGATAGCCCAGAATTGGAATACTGGAATTCCACTCTCCACGTGGGTACGAGAGTGGACTTGGGGACGTTGACCAGGAGCCCCAGCTCACGGAACAATCTCAGGGCCACCTCCACATGGCCGCACTTCTGCCTTGGATCGGCCCGCCAGGAGCCAGTCACTGAGGTATGGGTTCACCCGGATTCGCTGCCTCCATAAGAAGGCTGCCACCACCGCCATGCACATCGTGAACACCCTGGGGGCCACGGCTAGACCGAACGGGAGAACCGCAAACTGGTACTGTTCTTGGCCCACGGTGTAGCGTACGAACCACCGAAGTACTGGGTGGATGGCGATATGAAAGTACGAGTCCTTCATGTCGAGGGTGGCGTACCAGTCCCCCGGATCCAGAGAAGGGATGATGGTGCCCAGAGAGAGACCATGCGGAACCAGATGAGTACACCTTTCTGTCAAAAAGGTCTAGGCGTTTCGCCTCCTTGGCCTTAGGGGCCGGGGCCTGCTGTCCAAGGCGCTCCCTTTCATTTATCGCTGAAACCACTAGGGAGCATGGACTCGGGTGGCAGAACAGGAACTCATAGCCCTTAGCTGGGGCAAAGTATTTAAGCTCCACTCCCTTAGCCGTTGGAGCGCTGGAGGCCGGGGTCTGCCATATAGTCTTATGGTTGGACTGAATGGTCTTCATGAGCAGGAGCGCTATTCTGGATGGACCTTCGGGGCTCAAAATGTCCTCCTGCTCAACCATCTCCTTGGCCTGCAACCCCAAGTTTTGGGTGACACTGCGCAGCAATTCCTGGTGGGCTCTCTGGTCTATCGGCAGAGGACTGGACATCTCTGTACCCGCCATCGCCTCATCAGGGGAAGACAAGGAGATTAGCTGCTGCTCAACCCCCTCTGGTTGGTCCTCCTGCTCCCCATTTCCCGTGGGAGGGGCCTCCGGCTCAGGCCGGGGCGGGAGTCCATGGGACAGCACCGGGCTCAGTGTTCCCTGGACCAGGACCGTCTGCGGGAGTCCTCTGGTGAGGGCCGTCTCAACTCCTTCCGGTGCCAGTCTCTGGGTGGTGCCGGAGAGCGGCATGCCCTTTCCAGTGCTTCTTTGCATTGACCTGCTGCCGGTGCCGCAACCTCCTTCTGGGCCGCTGGCAAGTGTGAGTCCGCAGAGTTGGAGCTCGACAGGGACTAACTCCGGGAGCGGTGCCGGGACGGTGTCCTCAAGCGGCACACCGTTGCCGGCTTACCCCTTGATGGCACTCAAGGCATGGGTGCTGAAGGTTTCTCCTGATATGGGAGGAGGCTCGCTGCCAACAGCTCGATGAGGTCCTTTGCAGCCTCAAAGGTGCCAGGCATAGAGGGCTGATCCGTTATACCCTCGAGCCCATCGTCCACACTGAGCTCACTTAGGTCTGGGCTCAGTGGGGCTTGTGCTGCCGGGACCGCCGGTGTCAGCGCCGGTACCGCGGCCTTCCCGCTCTTATCAGCGCTCGGGGCCTTGGGAGGCGCTGGCATCCTGTGCAGGCAAGGACCGCGCCTTCCTTTAGGCTGCACCAGGGAGGACGAGCAGCGCCGGGGCCTAGCCTGGCGGAGCCCACAGTTTACGGTGCTTAGCTGATGCCAGGTCTCTCGATGGCTCCGGGGCACTACACACCAAGGAAGCCTGAGCCGGCGTCAGGCACTCCAGGCCCGGCGGCTGCAATGCGGCCTCCAGCAACAGCTGCTTTAGGCGAAAGTCTTTCTTTCCTTCCTTGTCTTAAACGCCTTGCAAATCCTACACCATTCAGTTTGACGTCCATCCCCCAGGCAACGTAGACACGAGTTGTGGAGGTCACTAACTGGCATAGGTTTGTGGCAGGTGGCGCAAGCCTTAAAGCTGTGGGCCTGTGGCATGCCCTGCAGCCTGGGGCAGGTGCTGGAGGACTCTATGCACCTAATGACTTGAGTATCCACAATCTGTATATAAACGAACTGATAACAGCTACTCTAAAGGCTAAGGGACTGCTCTTCTACAAGAAAGAGAGGCTGTTCCAGCGCCACCATGGATGGTAAGAAGGAACAGGAGGGAGTCATGGCGCAGTGGCGCCACTCGGGGGCCCCGCCAGGAGTCGCTAAGGGAAAAAGCTTCCGACACTCGTGCACACCTAATGTGGAATGGACGTGAACAAGCACTCGAAGAAGTTTCAGTTACTTCCAAGAGAAAAAAATCAGACTTTGTAGAGTGAACACATGTTCCTTGCAGGTGCTCTTCTTTCCTACCCTATAGGGCAGTATGTAGTTAATACTCTAAGAAATTCAGATATGCCCTGCCTTATTAAAATTTTTTTTCAAAACAATGGATGTTGAGCAATATTTAAGTAACAATTTCTGATATGGGGTTTAAATCTAGGACGTAAAGAACATTTCCTTGAGCTTTTTCTGTTAATTTGAAGGATTTTGAACCACCCCACCAGTTTATTAATAAAGACAGTCAAAAACCTGACATTAAGCCTCTGGGCATGTAGCACATTTGGCTGCCAGCACTGTACTTAGTGGACCTGGATGGATAATTTTACATCAAATCCCTCACAGAGCCGAACAAAATTTCTGTATGGCTGCCTCCAACTTGCTGTATGGCTTGCGACTTTTGTAGAAGTCATAGCACACAGAGCAGTGCTTGAGACGGGGTCTGTTCTGTCTTGGAGTGGAGTCTGCTTGCCCATCATGGACAGAGCCGTCCCAGCAGAGGCAGAGCTTGAAGATAGCGGACTTCATCTGAATCATCCCAAAAGACAAGTGTAGGTGGGAGTGGGGCACCAAAACCCACAACAAACTAACTCAGTGAGCTTTTCTTTCCTTTAGATTCAACAGTCACAAACCTTGGTAAGTTTGCCCAAGTACACTTCAATTACCTTACCTAGTTAAAACATGGAGAGGCAATTTTCTCTAACTGCATTCCTGCCTGATATTAATACAGTTAGCCGCCATTGTTACTCATCCATCTATTGGCCTACTATTTTTGGGTGGGAGGCACAAAGACATACTTCCATCCAGAAAGATTTTAGCTCCAGAACTGAGGATATGCACTTTCCCTACATTGGGTATCCAAGCAGGTAATGTTTGAAGAATATCAAAAGGTTCCAGTGTTAATCTCTTTAAATGTGACAAGATTTATCCAAGTACAGCACATTCCTTTATTCCTTCAACAGCTACATGTGTGATGAGTGGTTCTTATCTAAAACCCCATTTTTCAGAAAAATATAGCTTAAAACATTTTTGGTAAAACCCCAAAACAGTATGCATTGTCAGATATAATTTAGGAAGATGCAGACTGCTTTTTTATCTGAGACATCTTTAAGTTTTAATAAGTCACATAACACTATGGAGTGCTTTCCAAAAAACAAAACCAATAAAAGACTCAAGTTTCCCTGTGCCAGCCTAGCCAGAAGTTACTCATCTTATGCAGGAATGATGGTTCTTCGAGATGTGTCCCCCTATAGTAGGCCAAAAGCCTGACGGGAAGAAATTGTCTCAAGTAAAATTGTATCCCATTTTGCTTATTTTGCCAGCTTTGAATTAGTAAGAAGAAATTGTTTTGAGTTTATTCTTTACTGATTGTGTTAATGATTGTTTTTAGAAGGATAGAAGTTTTATGGCTGTAATTGCCTTATTTACTGTTTGGTGTGAGTGAAGAATGTATGGCAATTAACTGAGAAAGGAAAGCCAGCTAGGCCAGACGGTCAAGAAGGGAACGGAGGAGTCAGCTTTCACCCAGATGGCAGACTGACGACCATAAAGCAAAAGCATACACCCCAAGGACAAGATAAAGAGTGAAGCCAGAGGGACAAGATAAGAAACAGCTGTGGATAACTTCCAGTAACAACTCAAATAATGCCGATTGGAGCAACCTTGAACAGCTCCGGTGTAACACAGCAAGGTCCAGAGACTTGTATGGGAACTTATTACTATAAAAGAAAGGTGTATTGCCATGGGACTTTGGGTTCATTCTGTATCAACATTGGAGCTTCGAACGCATTCGACAGAGCCCAGCTCCCCCTCCCTCATGTGCAGTTTCAGCTGGCCACTGGAACTGACCAAGCAACACTAAGGACTGGTAACTGTAAGATCCAGCTGCAGAATCTTTTGGGGGGTGTGTGTGTGCGCGCGCGCGAATGGAAACATATGCTGATTTCATTGCTTAAATTGTACTCTCAATAAACTCGACGTATTGTCTTATCCCCTTTAAAAAGATTTCATGTGCTTCTTATAAGTTTAACACTATGGATGGGTCCTTCCATCAGTCTAAGAATTTGCTGGGAATGGGTGACGGGGATGGATCACTTGATAATTATCTTTCTGTTCATTCCCTCCGGGGCACCTGGCATTGGTCACTGTCGGAAGACAGGATACTGGGCTAGATGGACCTTTGATCTGACCTAGTATGGCCATTCTTATGTTCTTTTGATTGCTTGTCTCTGGCGGTCATTGAAAGGAGCTTGCTTATATTGTTTGGTCTGTATACTGAACCAAACCATGCTTGGAGGCATCTTATGTGTAGTCTGGTACGAGCAATGACCGATTTGCCTGCGGCCATGTGCCCCAAAAGCTGAAGGCAGTGCCTGGCTGAGACTTGAGGACTAGATTGTATTGTCTCTATCAATGAGGAGAGACAGAGAAATCCGTGATGTGGTAGGAGTGCCCTCAATGGAATGGAGTCGAAGTTGGCTCCTATAAATCTAGTCTTTGAACTGGTCTTAAGGTAGATTTTTGTTCATTGATCTGCAGGCCCAGACTCAGAAACAGGTCCCATGTGACCTGAGTGACTCATTGGGCCTATGCAAAGGATCATGCCCTGAGAAGGCAATCATCCAGGTAGGGCATCATGATTTTTCTTGAGTGCGTAGGTGGGCCGCCACTACTGAAAGGACCTTAGAGAATACTCTGGGAGCTGATAAGAGGCAGAAAGGGAGTACTCTGTACTGGTATGGTTCTGGCCCAGTGTGAATCTGAGGTAACGTCAGTGCCTCGGTATGATGGAGATGTGAAAGTATGGGTCTTAAAAGTCAAGGGCCAAGAACCAGTCTCCTCCCTCCTAATGCTGGGATGATCACTGAAAGGGTGACCACCTTGAATTTTTATGTATCTGTTGAGCGCTCTGAAGTCCAGTATGGGTCTCCAGCCTCCTTTTTTCTTCCGTATCAGGAAGTAATGAGAGTGGAAACTTTTGCCCCTGAGGTGCGTGGGAATGGAGAATGTCCACCAATTTGTGATGAGGCTCAGTTACCTCATGCAGCTGTATTTGCAGGGCTTCACCCACTCTTTGAGCTAAGTCCTGAAATGACTTAAAGCAAGTGTTCTCAAACTGGGAATCATGAACCCTCAGGGGGTCACAAGGTTATTACGTGGGGGTCACGAGCTGTTGGGGTATGGGGATGGAGGCTGCTTCACCTCCAGCATTTATAATAGTGTTAAATATGTATTTTTAATTTAGAAGAGGGAGGTCGCACTGAGACTTGCTGTGTGAAAGGAGTCATCAAGTTACAAAACTTTGAAAACCACTGATTTAAAGTCATCTGCCAAAGATGGCGGGGCCGGGGGGGGGGGGGGGGGGGATGGATCACTGCCTCATCAAGTGAGAATGATGACAGGCGGGCTTGAGGAGTGTCTTCCTTTTGTGCCTTGGCCTCCACTTCCTCCCCCAATAGTTCAGGAGGGTCTGACACTTTTGATGTTGCTACTGAAGGAGGATACCTCTTTGCCTTCTGGTATACAATGCTGCGGGCCTGTAAGGCTTGTCGTCTCTTGGCCTGCTAGGGGTCCCATTATGGCCATTGCAGGTAGAGAGCTGGCGGCTGGGAACCACAGCTTCCCGAACCACGGAGGTTGAGAGCCTGGCTGGTACGCTTGTTGTCCATGGCGAGAATGAGGCCCATAAGGTGGATAGGATGAGCCTAAGTCCTCTGGCTCACTATTCGAGTTCGAATAGGAGAGAGGTCGTGCATGGCCTGGAGATGTCATGGAGTCTGCCAGTCCTGGCAAACTCTGTACCGGAGTCCTGCTGCTGAGAAGGGGAGAGTCTGGTGTGTTGGACACTGAAAGGTCCAATGTGCACCTCTATTCCATCGATGCAATGATACCAGTATCAGTGCCAATGACTGTCGGTGCCAGGAGTCTTGTACCAAGGTTGTCAGAGACACGAATCTGGTTGTATGGTCCATCGGTGCCATATGCACTGGGGTCAATGCTGGTGGCTTTGTGGATGTAGCTGTCCCTGGGGCGGAATGTCTGTTTCTCATGCCCCTGCGGTACTGGTATTGCCTTGTCCATGCCCATTGGGTCTTTGGGAGCTCCGACTGTCTATCGGCTTGGTACTGTGCATGCCCTGGGTACCAACTGTAGGTGACTTTGATGTTGTCACTGAGCCAAAAACAGTTTCTGGCTTGATCTGGGCTCGCTATGGGGACTCTCAGACCTTTTCTTAGAGGTCTTTAGCGAGTGGCATGTCTTCTTCGGATCACCTGCCTTCAATGTAAAAGGTTGCGGTAACAGCTCTCACTGGGACTCCAGGGGTAGAAGGGCCAACTCCATGAGCAGGAGTTTTAGCCATAACTCTGTCCTTCCTGGACCTGGGTTTTCACTGCGGGCACCAACCACACTTTGGTGGATTATGCTTCTCCCGGGACAGCGAATACACTGTGAATGCCCACCAATACTGGGATGAATTCTTTGCTGTTATGACACTTTTTGAAGCCTGAGGAGCCAGACATACCCTTGTCCGGGGTGGGGGGAGGGGGGGGGGAAGGCTCACACCAGGGTTGTCAGGAGGCTAACCCTTTCTGTTTTTCTTTTTTGGGACAGCCAACTTAAAAAAACCCCAACAATTAAGCACTAAGAGAAAAGGTGCGTCAAAGCAGCAAACATTTGAAAAACTACAGAAGTGAACTATCCACGAATGGACAGCTCTAGCTCAGTGTCCATCCTAGAGTGGTTGAGAAGAACCTGAGGAGGGAATGCCAGCACACATCGGCTAGACTTACGGCTGGAGGGGTACCACACAATCAGTACGGACTGCTACTGAAATTCTCTGACAGACAGCACGGAGACATACACACACCTATAGTGGAGCACTTATAGGGACACTACTCAAAGAAGAAGTTAAGATTATTGCACAGTGGGTTTTTTAGAGAGTTCTATAACTCACACAACATGAAGATGCTGAGGTGTTTTAAACTACTAGTGTGGGAAAGCTAAGTCAAACAGATGGGTTTGCATTCAAGTCTGCACACAGAGAAAGGATGGTCATTTTAATTGCACCACAGGAAGTTTCTTACTCCTTGTCCAGCTGCTGTGAGAGTTCTGTCTCCTGCTGACACACAACTTAGTTTTTATAGTGAAAAACCACTGTTATGTGAGGTCATTATCTTAACAGAGAGATTCTCCTCTTATAGTTAGCTTGCATGCTGTGCAGAGCTTTGAAAAAAAATACTGGTACAGCAACCTTGAACTGGGTTGTATTTGATGGAAAAGAAATACAAGGAACAACAAATTTGTTGTTACCCTAGCAACAGTGGAGTAATTTTTCCCAGAAAGTTGTGGGAGAAGAATAACCTCTCTCTCCAAGTGACAGGAATCTGCTCAAGGACCATGGCAGTTTCTGCCTATCCCCTCACAGCCCATATGGTTCAAAACCCTTCCCTTCCCCACATTTCTTCCCCTTTCCTCCTGCCAAATGTCCAGTTTACCCTCCTCCCAGCAAGCGCTTCATTTTCCTCAGTGTCTCCATCAAATCCTTCCCTTTCACTCGAAGGGATCACTCTCTGCAGATGCCTCTTGCTGGTTTCCCATTCACCATGGTGTCTGCCAGAATTTAAAGACACGTAGAAGAGACCTTTGGAAAAAAAATACACCATATCTTGTACCATCCTTGCATATCAAAGCAAAATAGGCATGTCAAGGTTCCTTCCCCGCTCTGAACTCTAGGGTACAGATGTGGGGACCTACCTGAAAACCTCCTAAGCTTACTTTTACCAGCTTAGGTTAAAACTTCCCCAAGGTACAAACTATTTTACCCTTTGCCCTTGGACTTCCACTGCCACCACCAAACGTTTATCTGGGTTTATTGGGAAAATGTTGTTTGGAAACATCTTTCCCCCCAAAATCCTCCCAACCCTTGCACCCCACTTCCTGGGGAAGGTTTGGTAAAAATCCTCACCAATTTGCATAAGTGACCACAGACCCAAACCTTTGGATCTTAGAACAATGAAAAAAACATTCAGTTCTTGAAAAGAAACATTTTAATAGAAGAAACAGTAAAAAGAATCACCTCTGTAAAATCAGAATGGTAAATACCTTACAGGGTAATTAGATTCAAAACAGAGAATCCCTCTAGGCAAAACCTTAAGTTACAAAAAAGACACACAGACAGGAATAGTCATTCTATTCAGCAGAACTTAATTTCTCAGCCATTTAAAGAAATCATAATCTAACACATACCTAGCTAGATTACTTACTAAGTTCTAAGACTCCATTCCTGTTCTGTCCCCGGTAAAAGCATCACACAGACAGACACAGACCCTTTGTTTTTCTCCCTACTCCCAGCTTTTGAAAGTATCTTGTCTCCTCATTGGTCATTTTGGTCAGGTGCCAGTGAGGTTATCCTAGCTTCTTAACCCTTTACAGGTGGAAGGATTTTTCCTCTGGCCAGGAGGGATTTTAAAGGTGTTTACCCTTCCTTTTATATTTATGACAAGGCACAAAAGTTATTTTAAAACCTTTAGACCCAATTAAGTGAAGGCACAAATTCTTCATAGGTCTACTCTATGTTAATATACTTGCTAGTGTAAGGAAAAAATAAATTAAGGGTCCAGAGCAATACTGTACTTGTTAAATTGTCAGCGGGAGGAGGTGAGAAGTTTGAACACCAGGAATTCCTGACTCAGAATTCTAGCTCAGGAACTAACTGCCTGTGACTTTGGCATGCTACTTAATTCATTTTCCCACATAAAAAGTGGTGACGATTACATCGCAGAGGTGAGGTACACATTTGCTGGTCTGTGAAGTTCTTTGCATCAGAGTGTCTATCATGGTTAATATTCCTAGGGGGTTTGGAACACTTTTCAAGAGTTCTGACTCCACAGACTTTGATAACGTTGGAATAAAAAACAGCTCAGAGCACTTTATAAGAAGAGAAAATGTTGGTCAACTAAATCGTTTTTATTAAAGCTATCATTTTTATGCCAACACAAACAAGCACACCCTTCTTAATATGAACCAACTTCCAGAGAAGGCTAATAAAAGTAAAATCACTATGAATGACAGCCAAAGATATAAGCATGCCACCAGTGTCCTGACAGCTCACTCAAAAGCAAACCCAATTAATGTATATAAAAGACATAAGGATATACAAAACAAAAGTTGGGCTTGCTGAAATATTTCCTCTTAGTTCAGTAATTAATGTACAATAATTGCTTTGTTACTAACTAAAATTAGAGATAAGCAAGTCAGCAAATGTACATAGGGTCAATTTATAGCAAAATGTTTGAATCTGTTAAGATGCCTACCCACCCTCAAAGGCCAAATTTTGAAGGGCAGCTGTGCTTTTGGAAAAAGTAGCAAAGAAAATTTAGCAGTTATAATTACATCATCATTGGCTGGATTCAAAAGCTATTGTGCACTGTGAAGACAAGCCGTTCTTGTACAAATCTTAACAAGTTTGAATTGAAAAGTACTATAATTCCTTTTCAAGTACGATGTACTACAAATGTAAATTCTTTGTAGAGACTGTGGGTTTACTTACGGGGTTGTTTTTGAATTTTGTTACATGGTTCATTAATTTCCTCCACACTATACATCTTAACCCTAATCCTTTTGGTTGTTTTTCTTAAAACTGAGGAAGCAGGAATATTAGGGAGGAGACTCAAAATCAAGTGATGAAAAACAGCGAATTACCACATGGCTAGAAGTCATCCTGAACTCTCCTCACAAAAACCAGGACTCTATAAACACCCACGGGGGAAATTTTTGACACAACAAAAATTAAAGCAGAGCCCTAAAAGAAAGAGGAGACCCAGAAAGGAAACCCTGAGGTCTGATGAGAGACACCTAGGAATTGTCATCCACATCCAATGGCCAGGATCAGGAACCAAATGGAGAATTATGAAATAACCTGCCAACAGAAGTTTCATCCAAATACTCAGTTTCTGTTTTGCTTATACCATGAAGCATGACGGTTGCATCACGATACATGATATCATTATACACGTATCAGACATGAACTATGAAAAAGTTCTAGTTTTGAATTTTGGAGTTCTGGATTTATTAATTTTTTGAATCCGACTAACCTCTGTCTCAGTGTTACTCTGTAACAATAAGAAGTTAATAAGTAACTAGTTAAAATATATATATTTCTTTTAATCAAATTTTAAATTTTTATTCCTAGATTCTTGTCATGCAAAACAGTAATTCTTTCATTTGCCATATGTTATTTTGTGTGTTTGATACATTTTCCCCTTATTAGGCTCCTCTCTAAACAGAATACTTACTGAATGAAGTCATACCAGGGTCATATTTGGATGTAGTTATTTTATTGATGGGGAATAAAAATAAGGAAAATTGAAATCTTGAGATGCAGCTTGCCAAGCAATGCAATTTTCAGATACAACAGGAGAACACAGGCTCAGAAGCCAGACTATTATGAAAAAAACATGCAAATATGGGATGAAGAAAAGATAAATTAACTTTGAGTAATTGTAACTCTAGTGTTATTCTTGACAGCATTTGCCTTTTTAATCTGACATCTATTAACCACAAGCAGACATCAAAAGGGGAAAGAAACCCTCTCCTCTTTTCCCCACACAGATGAGTCTCTTTTTTCAGAACCCATCCCAATACCTCTATTGATAATAGCTTTTCCAGACAGCAGTTTACCATTACTTAAGACTATGAACACTATTACTGTGGAGATCTACAAGCGAAAAGCCTTCAAGAACAGTTTACGGACTTGCATAAAATAATTTACCCACAGAATATGTTCACCAAGGAAGAGGGCAGCTAAACCTGTTTCGCCCCTTGTCCCCCAACACCCTTGGCGGGGTGACACAGGAAGACATTACGTTTATAGGATTCAAGTCTTTGATTGTATGATACACATACTTCTTTCATACTTTAATGCAGTGGCTCTCAAGAGGCTACGCAGAGGTCTTCCAGGGTGTACATCAACTCATCTAGATATTTGCTTACTTTTACAACAGGCTACATAAAAAGCACTAGAGAAGTCAGTCCAAACTAAAATTTCATAAAATTACTTGTTTTATGCTGCTCTATACATTACACTGAAATGTAAGTACAATATTTATATTCCAATCATTTTATTTTATAAATTATATGGTAAAAATGAGAAAGTAAGCAATTTTTCAGTAGTAGTGTGCTATGACAATTTTGTATTTCTATATCTGATTTTGTAAGCAAGTAGCTTTTAAGTGAGGTGACACTTGGGGTATGCAAGACAAATCAGACAAGGGGCACAGTAGTCTGAAAAGGTTGAGAACCACTGCTTTAATGGGCTGCAACTATTCCATTCGGGAGGCAGGATAGCTCAGTGGTTCGAGCACTGGCCTGCTAAACCCAGGATTGTGAGTTCAATCCTTGAGGGGGCCATTTAGGGATCTGGGGCAAAACCTGGGGATTGGTCCTGCTTTGAGCAGGGGGCTGGATGACCTCCTGAGGTCCCTTCCAACCCTGATATTCTGTGATTCTAAGATTGGCTCCATTTCAAAGAAACAGAATAATCTTATATTATCAATTACAGAAAAGTGAATATGTGCAGTAATTTAAATCCACAAGCCCTGAACACAAAGAAAAAAGGAATTTTCTGTTTGAGAGAGTCCACACAACTCCTGTTATAATTTAACATACATGGTTACTTGTGAAACTTCTAGCTAAAACGCTAAATTATAAGATATTTTTCCATATCCAGTATTAGCTTTGATACCTTACAACACAATGTACCATCACAAACAGAAAGCAGACTCTGTACTGATGATAGTATCAATGTGCGCCTCTGCTAACTGCAAACTGTGGCAGATAGGCAGCTTCTCAAGTTGGTAGATCTCAAATCCTTTAAGTCTATAGATCGAAGATCAGCACTTTAAACTCTGCCTGGAAACCAATAACCAGCCAGGATAATCTTGGATACACTTCTCTGAAGGGAAATCTTTTTTTTTAAGCAACATAAGAGCAACAGTTTGACTTAAGAACTAAAACCATGGAAACATGTTTATTTAGAAGACTGAAACATGCATAATTACTATATCATAACAAAAAAGAAAAATACCATAAGGATGCTAACAGATTCTAGAACAGACTGACTGATTTTTCATCTCTATGAACAACCAACAACCACCACAAACGAGGTTATATTTTTCTAAACAAATATAACCTAAAAACTAGCAGCTCAGCACTAATGAGTAATAGTATAACAGCAAACTAATTTGCATATGACTGAGCACTGAAGAGGTAATATAGCAGTCAGGCTTCAGTATGATCCTCGTGAGTGTGTTAATACGTTTAAGCAACTTTAAAACTTCAACTTGAAAAAAAACAAACAATCAATGACACTCTTAATATACCATACTGTGTACTAATATATGACATATTTGATTTTAGTCCAAGGAAAGCTTACCAAGCAAAATAGTACTCCAACCAATCACATTTGCTTCCTAGGTTAAGACTCTATTAATTTGAGTAGCTGCACATATTTTGATATTATATAAACCTTGTTAAAAGAAAATTATGGTTCAAAGTCAAGCACTCAATTGTTAGGAAATCCAGAATTACGGTTGTCCATTCAAGAACAGGAAAATGCACTATCAGCTTCTGCAGTTTTCCAGTGCACCTGTTCATGAGCCTTTGCAGCTTTGTGCAATATACTGATCAGTGAGTTACAACTGTACATTATGTCATAAAACATACAACCAACCTGAATTTAAGTTTTGTCCAGAAGTGAATTTTCCCATAACAGATACTGTTACAGCCTTCAAGGTGTCAATAACGCCACTCAGGTTTGTACTAGTTACCCACTGCTCCACAGAAACAAATCAATATTACGCAAATTAGAAATACAACAAGCTTCCAGTTTTTACTATTCTGACCCATAAAAAACATTTGAAGTTCACTCAATTTAGGAAAGACAAGCTCTGAAGACAAAATACACTCAATACTTTCAACCAAACAAAAAAAAACCCTCAAAACCACACCACATTTTTTGCATTAAGTACAGATTTCCATTTACACTTTGCTATTTACTACTCCTTCGGGCTAGTCTTGTGAGTTTTTTAGTTAATTCAGCCTACAGCTTGAAGCAAAAGAGTGCTGAGTGTTAGGGTTTCAGCTTCAATTCTACAGCCAAATAACTCTTAGGGAATATTCTCCTTTCCGTACCATAGTGGGAATGAAATATGAAAACAAAATTTTCAATCTGAAGTTCAATGGAAATTTAGTCAACAAGTATCACAAGTCTAAAGAATATCAATGCATACTAATCACATTTTAGATCTGAAGTGTTATATACTTCTATATCCATTTATGCAAGTATTGGAATCTTCTTAATTTACTGAAATTTATGAGAGACTGTTCAATGGTTAGTGGCCCTCTGATGCGACAGAAAATACAGCAACAGTATTGGAGACAGGTCAAGGAGTTGTCAGCTCTTGCATAAATGGAGGACTTTAGAAATAAATTTTATTGGCTTTACTGTGATAGATGTACAAATTGCATGTCAGCAATATATCTCAGGTGTGCAGCAATCTGCCTCACTAGTTTAATCAACTGAGAACCCTCATCTGTGCTTATTTAATCATTCAAGTTTAGAACTACACATGCCATTCATTTCTTCTAATTTAAAGAACTGATTTGTTGTATCAGCATTGGGCTTTTTGCCAGAAATCAAGCTAATGCAATCGATAATTGTGCAGTGACATTTAAATAGTCTACAATGCAAACTGGAACTTTGGTTTGTGGTAGAGTACAGATTCATAGACTGAAAAGATGACGAATGGTGGAATATAATGCCCAAAGGTGCAGGCCAAGGTTATCACTGCCCAAGGTAGGTCAAACTACAAGGCATTTTCTATTTCTACTGTAGGCCTAAAATCCTTCATTCCTAAATAAAGAGCCTGATTAGTGTAAAATTGGGACTAATTTGTAAATCGATCACCTCAACTTTCCCCTTCCCAAAATAGGTACACGGCAATTGCTAAGTATACAAAATAAGAAGTTTAACTGACTAGTGAAATGACTGAAGAATCATTTAGTCTTATTTTCCCTCTAGGAGAAAAAGGTCGTTTGGTATATACTCTTAACTATCAACTAACGTCAGTAGCAGAGACATTTGAGTAGTTTCATTTTTCTGATCCTATTGTTTCCTTTTAACAAAAGGAAGGAGGAAGCTAATCTGCGGTATTTCACTTTAAAAACAACTACCACAAAACCACACCACTATAGGAGGTTCATAACTTTCTTCCTCTGTTTTCAATTACCAAAAAAGCTACTCGGTCTTTATATAGAGAGGAGCTTTCTCAGATGTATCTGTGCATATTTAGCATCATAAATAAGCTGGGCAGAATTTTTTTTTTTTAATAATTGACGTGTCAATGTTTATTTTTAAGCATTTTTATTTTTGTTGATTTATATTTTCACAATTGTTGGAAGTTACAGTGGGGGGAGGTGAGGGGAGATCAGAATTATTTAATGACAGATGCCGAGATTCAAAAAGTTAAGGCTTTATAACAGTTAAAACTGAATTGTAAGCATCACATTGCAAAATATACAAAGCAAATATCCTTAAATCAAATTCTAGTAAGTTCTCAAGTAGTTTTCTTACTTTGTTCATCTGTACATTTCAGTTATTACCTATGGAAATATTCTGTCTGGGTTTGAATGTATACAGTGAAATCAACATTTACTGATAAAAATCTAATCCTTCCAAGGCTATTCATAAACCAAATGATGTTTCTCTTGGCTTTTGCTGGGGACAAGAGTGAGCAAAGGAAGACTGTCTACATGCAAAGTCTGACCATATTTTAGAGAAAGAGATAATAGTAATGAGAATACCCAAAAAAAGGAAATAACTTGCATTACATTCAAAGCAGTACTACAAAATTCTGTGGTTTCAAATCTCATCTTGAAAGTAGCTGTTGATCCATCATCCATCCAATATTTGTTCCATTAACGTATTACTGGTAAGTCAAGTTTTTATACACTTCATAAGAACCTTAACATTCCATATTAACTTTAAGGCATATATTTTAAATTTAAGTCAATCAGCACAAAACCTAGTTCCAAAAAACACAATTTACTCATCTGACATATAAAGGGTTCAAGTTTACCGGCATAACTAGTCTAACACAACTTACCATTTCCTTGAGAAGTCAGCAAAAAGACACTCCTTACTGAAGGTTATTTACATCGAAACTAAGTTTCAGCTGTTTTTCCTATCATTCTGTTTAAAAAGACTCAGATTTTAAAAAAGATAAGAAAGGTATTTTTCCATATTTACAGAATTCAAACAGCTACATGAAAGTTCCCTTAGTTTTTCAAAATATGAGGGAAAAAAATCTCATTTTTAGGGGGTTAAGGCTAGGTATAGAAGTTTCTACACAAAAGGAAATTTTAACATTATGAGCATGTGAAAATATATGTTAACGTTAAAAAATGGAAAACCTGTGAGGAATATTTCTCACCTTTGACCATGAGCCTTGACAGAATCTTCTAGCTTTAGACTGGCCATATCAAAACCATAGAAGATCCACCAACTACACTGCTCAGCAAATTTATATGAAACAAGAATGCCAGATGGACATTAAGGGCCATAGTCTGCTCAATAAAAAAACACTAAGATCTTTTGATATAGACCATAAGAATAAAGGTCTCAATGGAATGGGGGTGCAGGTGTTAAGAAATGTTGACAGGATGTTATGCTTATTAGTGTATAATGCCACCACAATCTTTAAGAGGAATCTATCATGAGTTCTTAGCCCTACTTTATCCTTGTAAAATCTGAAACAAAGTGAAACTGCCATTAGGGCCTGAAATCCTGCAAATTGAAATCACTTTCCTGGTTAGTGACCCTTGATGCAAAAAACCCCCCAAAATAAGCTCAAAGGAACTGAGAGGTCCAAGAGACACTTTCATCAGCTTTTTCAGGACCACATTAATATTCCACAACACAAGAAGCTTTTTAATAGGAGATTCCTAAGATGACTAGCTCTGCAACTATGTGACAAGGGGCTGCAGAAAAGTCACCTGCTGCTAACTCACTCATGGAAGGTTGAGCTAGCAGCCAAAAATACTTAAGTTAGACTCTGTCAAGTTGTGTGGGACAAGTAAGGGGGCCATACTGGAGTGGTACAGCGCAAACAATCCTCCTCACCTTGGCTCTCCTGGTACACTGCTTCCGAGATGTCAAGAAAATCACAGCCCAGGTTGGAGTCACAGGTCCACTTAGTCTGCTTTGCACTGTTTGACTAGTGCACAGTGAACATAAACTGGACAAACGGAGAATTCCCTCTATCCAAAGATAATAAGTAATATCTTGTACAATCTGTGATTACCTTTAAGATTCCAATAACGACCTGGCCTCAGTTATGCAATGACTCTTTCATTGCTTATCTGGACTACAGCAATGCAACATACGAGGGTATAAAGCTATGAGCCTTTAGGAAACTACAGCTAGGACACAGTTCTGCAGTGTCTCCTAAGCAACACAGGATACTGCAAGCACATCAGATCTGTCCTTCACTCTCTACACTGGCTTCTTACAGAATATTAAGTTCAAAGCCTTAGTCCTTATCTTCCAGACACTGAGTTGTCTTGGCCCAGGATATCTAAAAGAACACTTAATACACGGGAATGAGGACAGTGGTCAACAACTCAGTTTCTCAGGTGGAAAGGAACGTTCTACCATATGGCTAAAGGTCATCTGTGCAGAGCTTTCTCAGGGGCAAGTCCAAGACTGTGAAATGAACTCCTACATGAACTAAGGTAGGATTACAAACGTCACCCCCTTCCATTTCAAGTGCAAGACACACTTCTTTGACCTGCTTTCTCTGTCCAACAAATAGCAGCATGTACATTTTAAAAACCTACCAAAAGAAAACTATATTGCACATACAATTCTCCTGCTAGGGAGAGAATGAAAGAAAAGAAAACACATGACTGATGTTAGTCATGTCATTTAAGGCACTATTTGAAGCCACTCAGATTTTATGGTAAGGAGGGATGTATTTAAATAGCATATAGAATAAATAGAGAAGCCCTCTACAGACAGAAGTGACATAGCCATTATCCACTGGGGGAAAATCTGATCTGCTTCTCCCTGACTCAGGAACCCCTTGCAAGGATTTATCATGGACCAATTCAGCCTCTCTGATACCTGTCATAGTTCAGGGCAACTGCACCAGTATTTTCTGCCCCCGCACCCTGATATGCGAAGGAACCCACTAAGTTTCTCAGCCATTGCACTTCTTGGGCAGAGAACCACGTCACTCCCACTCCTGACTGGGGTTTTTCCAGGCCACACATTTCTCTGCCTACACTGTGTTATTCCCAGCAAGCCTGACCAAACAGGCCAGCATCTGTACTGTGCTCTCTCCAGAAGCTATCAACAGTGTAATTGCCCACAGTTATAAGTAAGGCTAAGATTATGTCATGGAGGTCACTGAATTCATGACTTCCAGAGACATTTTCTGCCCCGGTGCTGGAGCTGTCAGCAGGCAGCCCCGCAGCTCTCGGCTTCTGCTGGCAGTGGACCCCCAGCAGCTCCTAGCAGGGCAGCAGGGGGACCCCAGAGCTCACAGTCACAGCAGGTGCCGAGGGGTCCCTCCACAACCGCTGTGTATGGGAAGGAATGAGGGGACCCCAGAGCCCCCAGCTGCTGGGGATGAGAGAGGGGATCCCAGAGCCCCCAGCCGCTCTGGGTGTTAGATCCTCTTCCCTTCCCTTCCCATTTTGTCAGGGATCTTCTTAGTAAAAAATGAGACAGGTCACGGGCTTCCATTAATTTTTGTTTATTGCCCAAGACCTGTCCCTTATTTTTACTAAAAAGATCCCTTACAAAATCTGAGCCTCAGTTATAAGTTACCACACAGCTCTTTCTAAACAAGCACATTTATTCTTAAGGTGAAAGCATTACAGAAAAAATATATTAAAACAAGAAAAGAACTTGCATGCATGGTAATAAGCTTATCAGAGATCACCCCCAATTCCAACAAGGTCTCCAGTAAGGGTCAGTCCTTCAAACCACACCAGCAGGTTTTTCTGTGGTTACAACAAGTTCATAACAGATTTAACTCAGAGCAAGCATACCCATACAAAGGTTAGTCTTTCCTTTATTCAGCCTTTGCCTATTATAATCTTCAGGTTCCGGGAATGGGTAATCTGTAGACAGTTGTCCTTTCCTCAGGGGACAGCTTCAAAAGATTGGGCTTTCCTCTACTCCTAGATACTTCCCAGGAAATCCACTTTACACATATTGTCCTAAAAGACCATTCTTGTCTGCCACATTGTTCAATATACTCCTTTAATTTTCAGGCCCACAATAATATAGAACCTTTGCGCTGGACTCCAAAGATACTCAAACTTAATTCAATAAGGGTTTTCAAGGATATTGACATCTGTCACACTAACGTCCTTCTTCATTGTCAAGAATATAGCAACAAGGAATGTTTTGTGACACAAAGACTATTTCCACATCTGCAGCGCTTCCTGATCCAGTAGGCAAGAACTGGTAACTCCTTCCTTGTTATGTAAAAACATGAAGTGGTCTGAATGTTTCAACTAGAGATTCCAGATCTCTGAAGGTCATTAAACCATACAGGACTACCCTCATCTCTAGAAGTTTATGTGCAACTATTATTTTTTGAGAGATCAAGTTATCTGGGTGTGGTGTCCCTGTGTGTTGGTCCCCACATATCAAGCTAGATGCATATGTGGTTGAATAAATTTGGATGTCCGTTCCTAATTGTCAGATGTCCCTGAATTAACAGTACGACATTATCCAGGTGAAATGTAAGAGTGCTTGTCATGCTGGCTTTCACACGGATTTAATAGTCCACTGTGGCTGCCTCCCAAGGGGACATGCCATGTGCACTAAGAATAGTCATGAACTTTAGACCCAACTTTTAAAGCATGGTCTGACCAGTCATTTGTTGACTCATGCTCACCCTTTTTAACAGACTAGCAGCATTCTTGATCCTGTCATAAGGAAGAACACCGAGTTCAGCTACGTCTAGCAGGACTCCTATATACTCCAATTGTTTGCTTATTACAAGGTAAGACGTTAGGTAGTTTAGCATGAACATAAGAGACCAACACTCCAGTGATGATACAGATTAACCTTTGACAGACTCCAAAGTGGCGCCCCTGATCAACCAATAATCCAAAGGAGAAAATGCATGAACTGTGCAGGTACAAAGCACAGCCTTTGCCTTTCCATGGAGGAAAAGGTAGATGAGTGAGATACAGACCCAAGAAATCAGAGTATGACTTCTGTTTTCTTTTCAAAAGGCAAAGGAGCCACCACTTGTTTCCCAAATTCTCTCCAGTGCAAGGCAGGTCATCAATCTCTCTGGACTTCTTGGTGAAACCCCAATGCTTGCAGCCAAGTGCTCTGTCAGCATAGTCAGCTGCCTTCTATATTCACACCTGCATTAAATGCTGCCTGACCCAACATGGAGCCAGGTTTTTGTTTTTTAAGTTTTCCAACATTTCTCTTGAAGAAGAGAATGGACCAGAGTAAAAGCCTTCATACTAAAGTGCACCTGGCTATAAGGACCTAGTAGTCTATGATGCAGGGGGTTGCAGATACAGTCCAGCTTCTTCCCTTTAAATTCCAGTGGTGCATCTCAGGATTCTGGGATGCACTATCATGAATGTGGCTGATCTTTCCTCTAGACACTAACACTTCCAAACTCTTGTGGGGAAGGTGGGAGATACATCTAGCAGTCTCCTCAAGAGGTACACACTTCTTTGATCACTTCAAGAGAGCAGCAGAAGTTTAAAGAGGTCTGCAAGCTAATGCAAAAGAGGGTGTGAGAGCTCTGCAGTCCTACTGGATGGCAGTATCCAGATCAGATACCTCTTACTGGATATGTCTTCACAGCAATGTAAGCCTAAGGTTAGTAGGACTCAAGTCAGCTGACCCATGTCAGGGAACCCTGGGCTTGAACATCTATACAACATTTTAACTCTAGTTTAAGGATTTTCTGACCCATTCTTAAACCTATAGTTCTGGTGTCCACACTGCAGTGCACAGACCTGAGTCAAACAAAGTAACTCTATCCCAGAAAGACTAGTGCCCCCCACCCCTCCAGTGTTGACACTCTAGCCCTGAGAATGTGTTGCACTATGGGAAAAATCTACTGCCCTATTCCCTAACTTTGATGGTGCTACTGACGGGACTCAGGACCCCAAAGAGCACATGAGTACATAAAGTGCTTAATTAGCTACTTTGATGGCTGTCTCAATAGAATGACTGCAGTTCAATAAGGCTTTATAATGAATGACAATCTAATTGAGAATTGCGCTATTCGCCTCTAAACTCAGTCACATTAAAAGGAAAATGCCCATGTGCACCTGGCTCTAGTGATAATAAGGACATCAGTCTCTAGAGCTGTCAAACTATTAAAATGAAACTTTGCAGTTCTTAATTTTTAAAATGGAATGTTCAGTTAAGGTGTTTTTGTTTGGTTCTCTTATTTACTATTGTCTGTTTGTTTTGAAGTTTGTAAAATCAAGATTTCAGAAGAAAAAGCATACACACACCCCCCAAGCCTGCTGCCAACGGTGGAACAGTAAAGTGCACCCCCCTGGGTTTGGGATGCAGTGTGCTCCAGAACTGCCCGGGGGATCCCTTATCTCTGCCGCTGCACTCTAGGAGGCAGGGATAAGTAATCCCAGAGGGGTTGTGGGGAATTTTGGGGGCTGGCTCCGACTCACTGCCATCATAGTGTGCTCTGCCCAGCCGCCTCTACACATGCAGACCCAGAGACGGCAGGGGAGCCTGGGAGCAAGGGACAGAGAGCTCAGTTTCTCGTATTTCCACTTTCCCCACTCAGCCACAGCAGTGACTCTCCCTTTGGAATGAATCACACCCAGTCCTGTCCAGAGTCTGTCCATATTCCTTTCAACTGATCAGAAGGGCATACAAGAGTGAGCCACTCTGGGTCTACACCAAGAGAAATTTTCACCTAAACACACAGTGACACACGTGGAGCTCCTCTGAAATATTTTATGAATACTGTGTGCTGACCTGGTACTTGGGATGTTTATTGTCTGAAATATATTGCTTTAGTTTACTAGCACGCTGTAGGGAAAGATGAAGAATAACCTAAGGATAAGCTACCCTTTAGCAAACACCTGAGGGTCATTACGGGACAATAACAGAGCCACTGGCTCCAAGGAGCTTGGCTCAGCCTCCCATTGAGCCTAGAGACCCGGTTTTGACAAAATGAGCCAAAAGTCCGGGAACTGACAAGAAGGTCTCCCTCTCAAAAAGTGAGATAGTGATTTGGGGAAAGCCAGGGTTCCACAAGGGTGTCTGAAGAAGTGAGGCTTGCCAAGGCCACCATAACAAGATGGTAGGGTGTTAGGTAAAACAGATGTGCGGTTAGAGTATTTATTGTTTTAAAATCCTTTCCTTTTAAGTACTTTGTTTCCACTACTAAAATTAAATACTTTGGTTTAAAAAAGGCTGCTTGGTCACTGTATTCACTATTCACAAAGCAAAGAAATGCAAGTGCTGGGAACGGTGAACCGCAGCCACAGGGAACTTAGGCGCGCCATGCCTGCAGGCGCTCCAGATAAACAAAACAACAATGTATTAGATATTCAATTTAATGATTTCATAGAGTGTAAAATCATCAACTTTTGGTGTACACCTGTTTATAAGCTGACCCCTGCTCTTTAATGCCTCACGTTTTTATCAAAAATATTCGGCTTATGAACAAGTATATACGGTATGTTGATGCCATTTCCAGCTATGTAAAGATATGGAACATCAGAGAGAAGAAAGAACTTAAATGCTTCAAATTATTTTATGATTAGCACATGGTACTTTAAACATTAAATACTGCACTGATATGAAAGTGCTGTGAAAAGGTGTCACAAATGTACATATTAAACAATCACTCTATTCTCACGACTGGAGTTGGATGGAGAAAGATAATTCTGTTTCAGTATGTCAAAATATGGTTTAGCTCCACTTTGGAACAAAACTCGAATTTCAGAATTCTCTGCAAAAAGGAGTGGAATCCCTGCTCCAGAGCAGTGGACTCTGGAAGTTCTGGCCTCAGGGCAGCCCATAATATACGTTGCTGAGGAGCCCCTTCCAGGGGGATGGAGAGGAAAGATAAGAAACTCTCAGGAAATTAGACAGGTTTTGAAATCTGCCTTGCAGGCAGTGTTCCGTCAGAAGTTCAGTCAAATGAAACAGTGTCTGTGATTTTAATCAGCAGATTTTAACAAAAAAACTAAATTATCCAACCACCTGTAATGATCCGAACAGTTATATATTGTTGCTCCCATCCCTCCCATGTAATTTTAATGGTATTAACCTTTCATTAAAGGCACATAAGAATTGTGATTTTGAGACTGTCGGTATTAATTTATAATGTAGTTCTTTTCTGCAGACTCTGTTGCTTTCTATTTGGACAGAATATGAAGAAAATGTAAGGTGCTTCAATGCCTTGTAATAAACTCTTGAATGCACTGGTTCAATCTATTAGAAAGTTTTGAAATATATGTAGGAAGGGCCATACATATTCTATGGCTGTGGAGTAAGCACAGAACCCACACTTGCAGCTTTGTGAGAAGAAGGTATCATTTTAAAAGGCTTTTAGCTCTTTCAGTTGCAGAGGAAATCTTACAAACACGAACTGAACATAAGCCCATGGAGAGCTGTCTTGAAGACTTTGATCAGACAGCACAAAACAGCTATAAGAGTTCTTAATTACACAATTCATCTCAATGGGATGTTAACGCTGAAATCTAGTGTCAATTTAAATATTTGTTAACTATAAATTGCCTCGGGAGGTTGTGGAATCTCCATCATTGGAGATTTTTAAGAGCAGGTTAGACAAACACCTGTCAGAGATGGTCTAGATCCAGGGTTCTCAAACTTTTTCTTTCTGAGGTCCCCCCAAAATGCTGTAAAAACTCCACAGCCCACCTGTGTCACAACTGTTTTTCTGCATATAAAAGCCAGGGTCAGCATTAGGGGGTAGCAAGCAGAGCAATTGCTCAGGGTCCCATGCCACAGGGGCCCCTGAAAAGCTACATTGCTCAGGCTTCAGCCCCATGCAGTGGGGCTTCAGCTTTCTGCCCTGGGCCCCAGTGAGTCTAATGTTAGCCCTGCTTGGAGGACCCCTGAAAGTTGGGATGGTGTGCAAACAAGGACCAAAAGCAACTCTGTTTCAGCACCCTGAATTGCCCCTGGAAGCAGACAAAAAGCCAACAGTCTGCCAAACAGAAAAACTAACACTAAACAAGAAGGAAGTCACATTTGGTGCAGATGAAGCTCTCAAAAAATCTTAAACGTAGGTCTACTAAGAGTATTATGATAGTCTAACCTGAAAGGCTATTACCACTTCTTTCATAAAAGCCATTAATATAATGCCAGGTGCTAACAAAACAAGTATTTTTATAGATCAAAACAATCAGAAGTAATCAGACCACATGAGAACCTTTAAACCCGACTCTCATTGAACAGGTAAACTCATGTGTTGTTAATGATGGAGCAGACATTGCCACCATCACCCTCTTTAGATGCTTATCCAAACAAGATCTGCTCTCTTGTATGGACTGAGACTCCGCTACCTTACTGTCATCCATCCTCTGTTAGGCACCAATAGCGTCTGGGTCCAATGAAAGAAAAACCTGCTTGCAATCTGCATATCCATTGTTCTGTAGCCCAAACCACCTTGCTATCTCCTTCCTGGTCAACAATACATGTTGAGTAACAAGATAGGAAACAGAACATGGAAAGTTTAAGAGCACTTACAAAGATATCTTCCAAGATAACACAGCCACACTAGGCCATACCATCCTGAAAGGGTCAACATTACCAAATTTACCAACAAATCTAAGACCTCAACATGGACACCCTACCTTTATCACTTGGAAGAGATAATCAACCAAAAGCCATCTTTGTGCCTATATACTAGCATGGGCTGAAACCCTCCAGGTGACACTACACTTATTTTGCCTACCATCTTCTTTAATAAATCTGTCCCAAAGAGGTGTGTTAGACCTTTACAGCTGAAAGTTTAGCACAAGAGTTAATATCAAACAGCGGTAATGAGGCCACAGATAAACCCACATATTTGAGATGTCAGCACCATGCTCTCCCCAGCAGTAGTGTCTAAGGGCTTGTCTACACTGGCACTTTACAGCGCTGCAACTTTCTCGCTCAGGGGTGTGAAAAGAGCGCAGCAAGTTTTAGCACTGTAAAGCGTGGGTGCAGACAGTGCACCAGCACTGGTAGCCACGCTCCTCGGGGAGGTAGGGGTTTTTTAGAGCACTCAGAAAGCTGTCTCCAAGAGCTCTGCCACGACTACACAAGCTACGTTAAAGCGCTGTCGCATGTAGATTAGCCCTAAATCTATTACTAATATAAAAGAGTGTTTAGGGTGACGCTGACGTTCCCCACCAGCAATGCATCCCATACCTCTTAGTTTGATTTTAGTAGCTGTGTAAACAGGTCCAAGTAACAGTAATAGCTTGAAGTCTGACAGAACATCCAATACAACGTATTAGTGAGCTAAACTGGTAAAAACAGACTAGTGACATATGTCCCATCCAGACTTGGACCTGAACGCAAACTCATGTGCACAGTCAATCCAGTCTAAATCCAAGTTATCTCAGATCCCAAGAAGTTAGGTTAACTTGTCATAGTGAGAAATACTTGATTGTTTGCAGAAAATGGCAAGTGCTCACCAACTAGAAAAGTGAAGAAATACCACGTATGTTACAGAGAAGAAAGCATGCATCAGCACAGCACACAACTTTAAATACTCTGATGTTGAAGCCTGTTAGGTCACTATTACTCTAGCCTCTGCCTTATGTTTCATCTGTCACATAGATGCACAGCACAGCAATTTGAGAGGATGATACAGGAGGAGACAGTGTTAAGGATGATGGTTGTGGAATACTGGATGGTCCTAATGCCCCCAGAGCACTACACTCAGATATCTGAAGTCTCTAATCCAGAAGATTCCATAGGCAGACTTTAGTTACAGGTCCCTACAACAATAATTAAGGTGTACCTAATTGCAAACTGGAGTGTGCTGTGTGGTCAGTAGAGCTAGCTGGGAATTTTTAGATGAAACGTTTTTTTCATCAGAAAATGCTGATTTGTCAAAACCAAAATTCTGTGGAAATGTATTGTTTTGACAAATTTTTTGTCAAAAATGTCTTGCAGATCCAGGATGGTATTTCTGGTCACAACCAGCAAAAAACATGCACACACAGCCTAATGGTTAGGGAACTCAATTGGGTGTGGGAAACCCAGGTTCAAGTGCCTGCTCTGCCTAATTTAGAGCAGGAGACCCATATTCAAGACTATTATCCCAGGTCAGTGCCCTAACCACTGGACTCTTGGCTATTCCAGGGTAGAGTCTGATTTTTTTCTACAAAAAAAAATTTAGGCCTAGTTTTCATTCTGATACAGAACAAAAACAAATGCTGAAACCTCAATTGTTTTTGCAAAACGTAACTCCTGTTTTCTAGGCAGTCCTACTACTCAGACCATAATAAAAGCATAATCTTTCTTGAATTCCTAAAATCTTCAACCAAATTAAACAACAAGATTCAGAGTATGCACAAATATGAATAGAATCTAAGAAAAGATGGGATAAATCCGGTGTTGTTTGGCCACCATGGTTTACAAAGTCAACCCAGAAGAGCTGCCATCGGCACGGACATCCTGAGACCGTCAAATAACTACCTGTGTTTCAGTTTGTCTGCAAAATGTGAATAGTGGTGATTACCTCAGAAGTTGCTTAATTCATCAGTGTTTATGAGTTCTGAGTGCCTCAGAGAAAGCATTATAGGAGAGCAAAGTATTAAATCTCAGTGACTAGAGTACCAGATCAGACAAAAACTGTTAGCTTGGCTAGAAAGTCTTTGGGGTAGTAGAACGGCGTGTAAACAAACAATTCTCCCCCAGGAAGTATCTCTTTTTTTGTTTTTAAAGAGTAATTCGTATGCTTTTTTTTTTTTTTAAGCCAAGCCACTAAGTTTTCTTCTGTAATCAAGCATATATGAATTCACTGACCTGATCAAATCTTATTTCTAGACCTCCAAAACATGTTTAAGCATAATTTACTATAGTGCGATTTAGTGAGTAGCTCAAGTAGTTGGGTGAAGCTGGCCCTAAATTTACCCTCAAAATCTTCTCATCTTTCCTCTTCCTTTTCATGATTTATGACAACACATTTTGAACCACCTAAACACCTAGAATAAGGTGATAGTAATTTAATTACTATAATATAATTTTATGTAGTCTGCCTGCATGCAAATATTGCATACTTCCAGTTCAATCACCATATTTCCCATACTTTCCTTACTATTTAGAAATTAGTCAGTTTGATCAGACCTCACTTAAAATATGTAACCTTTGTGACTTCTGCTAAGACTTGTGCATGATACACTATTTAAAAATAAGTATTAAATTATAATATAAACCATACATACAATAAAATTATTATGTAAATTATAAAAATATTAGGTGCCTATTACTGATGACAAACAAAGAATAGCATCAAGTCAATGTACCATACTATGCTGTAGCCTATCGAGGAGTTTTATACCAGATTAACAAGGGCTGATTCCGAAAATCTTCAAAAATTATGAGGAATATTCCATAGATCTGATTCCTCTTTGCCAAAGATCTGAAGAGTAATTTTTCCATTTTTGCAGCCCCAAAGCAGCTTATCCTCTACCTTTAGAATACAAGATGTCATTTAAGAAACCTGAAACTAATTAAGGTGGCTAGGACCAGGTATATGAATGGCTTTTAAAATCTTTTTATTGTATTTTTGGATGAACGCAGCAATGGAGTTACTGCATCTGCAAGTCTGAATCCATTGTTCAGGCTAACAAATTCATGTGAACAGACAAGCTAAAAACAAGTTAGACCCAACTCTGCTAACAGTTTTCCTGTAGCTTTATGAATTCAGCTTTGTCCTACTGCAGGTGCAATCTGGCCAGATTTGTTCAACCTTGTCAACTAATTAAACTTTTCTACCGGATGCTGCAATAGCTCTATTGTTGACTAGCTCCCATACCAAGTCAGAGATTAGCTGCACTGCATACTGGGCAAGCCCTCGTCACACATACCTACAGAAGTACTCAGCAGCAGGTAGAGGGAGAGGGGAGGAGGAACTGAGCTGCCCACAGCATTCGGAGACCAGCGGTTGGAAAAGCAGGTCTGAGCAGATCTGCACCACCCAGGCCAGTGTAATTAATACCCCTGCCCCTCTCCCATAATGACATTCCCAGCTCCTCAGCAGTTGAAGTCCCTAAATCTGGCCCAAATCCCGAGTCCTCCAGAACCAGCAGGCGTAGACGCTGTCTCCATTGCGCATGGCAGCATCCCAGGAGCCAACGGGGGGGAGAGGGCGAGGCCTGGCGGAGAATTTCGGGGAAAGGAGCCCTCCGTGCTCTGCTTGGGGGAAGCAGAGGATATGTATCCACTAGGATATGTATACATATCCTAGTGGATACATATCCTACTTCAAGAGCCCAGGGAGAGGCAAAGAAGCGCCCAGTCACCTGCGCCCTAGGAGGCGGCGGCCCCTCTCCCCAGCTTCATTCATTCCTCACGCCCCTTCCCCCTGTTTTCCTCGCGGGAGGCAGGAAACCCCCTGAGTAGGGCACCGGGCCGCTCTGGGCGAGACACCAGGCCGCCCAGGGAGCGAGCTGTCCCAGTGCCTCCTCAGGCCAGCGCCCTGGGACAGGGGGGAGCACCTCGGCCAGGCAGCTGCCCACGGGGCCCGGCGAAAGGCCGCGGCAGGGAACTGCCCCCACCCAGCACAGGGAGCCCACCGGGCAGGGCCGGGCCCCTCTCGGGGTGGACGAATGACCCCGCCCGAGTCCTTGGCCCCCCGCCCTGCGCTCGGCTCCTCCCCAGGGGCTGCCGCCGCTGCCCCGAGCCGCGCTCTGCCCTCGCCGCCCGGGGCTCACCACGCATTTCTTGCCCAGGAAGCCGAAGAGGCTCTCGTTCTCCTGCGGGGTGAGGAGCAGCGAGCCCACGTTGCAGACCCTCCGCGGCGGCGGGGGCTGCTGCTGCTGGCTGTTGCTCATGGCCGGGGCCGGCCGCCGGGGCTCCGCGGTGCCCTCGCCTCTCGCCGTCCGCGTCCCCTGGCCCAGCGGCCTCACAGCGGCCGCATCGCGGAGTCTCCTCTCCTCAAGGGGCAGCTGGCGGCGCCCGGCAGCCCAGCGACGGGGCGGGGCAGCACCGGCTCCCGCGGCCCGATCGCCCCACCCGCTCGGACCAGCACTAAACTTCCAACTTCGCCCCGGCTCCCACGGCCGCACAATCCAACATGGCAGCGGGGGCGGGCGAGACCACACGGCACCGGAGCGAGAGGGGAGGCCGGGACTTGCGCCGCTGCCGCCACTCGCTGACGGAGCCCGGCCCCGCCTGCAGCCCCTGTGCTGGGCCGCGCCTGGCTGGCGGGGAGCTGGTGCCGCTAGTAAGCGGCGCCGCCCTCACCTTCCCCTTAAATACCTGCCCCGCCGCCTGGTCCGACCTGCTCTGCCTGTGCGGCGGGGCGGGAGCGGCTGACCGACCGACCGACCGAGAGGGACCTAGGGCGGTGCCAGGCTCTTGCTTTGGGGACTAAGGCGCTTGCAGGGATGCTAATGGGTTGGGTTGGGCGGGGAGCCTGCTGCGTTGCTAATGCCTGGGTGGGTGCACAGAGGGTGGGATAGCCTGAGTTGGTAATGGCGGGGCGGGGGGGAGCCCGGAGTTGTGAGTGGCCTGTGCGGGCCAAGGGATGGGGGGAGCCTGGTTTGCGAATGGCCTGGGGAGCAAGGGATGGGGGGCTTGGTTGCAGAAGGCATGGGAGAGGGGAATGGTGTGGCGAATGGCCTGGGAGCAGGGGGCAAGGGATGTGGGAGCCTGGGCTGAGAATCACTTGGGGATGAGGAAGCCATATGTTGTGAATGGCCTGTGGGAAAGCCTGGGTTGCAAATGGCCTGGCGATGGGGAAGCCCTGGGTTGTGAATGGCTGGGGGGAGGGGCCAAGGGATGAAGGAACCGGGAATGTGAATGGTCTGCGGGGAGGGGTTAGGGGATGGTGGAACCTGATTGCAAATGGCCTGGGGGGCAGGGGATGGGGAAAGTCTGGGTTGCAAATGCCCCCGGGGTGTCAAGGGATGGGGAGGCGCCTGGGTTGCAAATGGCCTGGGAGGGTATGGGGTGTGGGAACCTGGGTTGCTGATGACTTCTGCCACTTCTTCTAATGAAGCTCTGTATTAGCTTTCTGCTATAGAAATATCCTTATGTTGGTTCTAATCTGCAATGTGACAGTTGCAGGTAACATTCACACACAGGTTTGGGGCCTGATTTGGCAACTGTCTCTGAAGTCAACAATTGCTGCGGATGTTCAGCTTCTCTGTAAATCAAACCCAGGGTGCCTGATTTTGCTCCCACTGATGCCAATAGCATGCACAACAACAACAGCAAAAACCCAACAACTCCAAGGAGCAAGGGAGAGAGATTTGATCCTTAAGTCCCATTAAAGTTAACTAGAGTGTGATTGTATCAAGAACTATCCACTAAAAAAACTCATTGATACATTTTCTTAGTTGTAAACTATTTTCATTATCTATAATTGGTGTATGACTTTTCAAGGAGGTTTACTTTATGGAGTATTTGAAGGGGTATTGGTTTTGAGTGAAAGGGAGAAAAGGAACATTAGATAGAAGTCAAAAATTTATTGCAAGGTAATTTTGTAGTGACCTGTAACTTAAAAATTCTATGAATTTTTTTCTTTCGTTGTAGGAAAATTCTCTTTCCAGCATACATCTGGCAAATTTTCAAGCCAATCTAATTTCCCAAACCAAAGTTGTAGTGTGGGTAAAATAGGATTTTATTGGGAAATGTGTACAACCCTAAATGTAGAGAGGCTATTAAAACTCTATAATAAATCACACGTGGAGGGCAGGAAGTAGGATAATGGGATGTTAGACTCTGAAACACAGGCCATTTGAGGCAAAGGAACTTTCCTCTTAGCTAGTACTAATGGCTTATTTCCTTCACTTCACACTGACTCAACAGACATTCTAGGCTTCAGAGTAATGCAGACAGGTGATCCTGGAATTTTATTATATAGATACTGCAGTTCCTCATCCCTCTTCTGTGTAAGCTTATGCACCCTCTGGACACATGCTGAGAGAAACATTTTAGTGGAAGCCCCTTATGAGAACGTTGGCAGCATTACACTGACTGAAAATATACACAAATGATAAGACATGGAAATACTTTACAAGCTACTGCAGCTGTTTTTGTCTTACAAATAGTGCACTGTTTTGTAGCCAATAGCTAATGTAGATAAAATCATAAACCTGGCTTTACTGCTGGTCAGACCATGTACTGGAAATTTGACAAACCTCCGGCCATTAAAACCTGGGCAGATTCATCTTTTGTATTGTCCCTTGTTCACCCTGACTGTTGTCACATTTTCCCCGCTTCCTATTGACTGTTCCTCACTTCCTGTATTTCTTCCATCCACTCCCACACCCGAGCGTCCTGGGCTACTGGCATTATTTCTTCCCCTGTCCAGTAATCATTCCGAACTGTCAGAGAACCTTCAAATTCCAATATTCCACTTCTGTTATTATAGAGTTCTCACCCAAAGGATCTTGCTTACTGTTTTAATTGTAGTAGATAGGTGGAGAGAAGTGACTATCTTTGTGTGAATCCCATTATTTATGCAAAACGCTCTTCTGTTCCTGCAGCATTGTCATAGTACTGGGATAGAAAATATCAATAATTGGCCAGGGAATCACTTTTTTGTCTCTTGTAATGGCATTTGCAGCACCAACAACAAAAAGCTGCTGTTCCCCAGTCCCAAATAAATCTCCTCCTGCTAGGTCACCAACCAGAATTATGAGCTGCTGTTTTAAGAGGTTGCAAGGCTCCTGAGAAAAGCTCTTCGGGGGATTGCTGTTTTATATATTGCCCAGGTGGGCTTCTGAACCTTAGATTTTTTTTCCTGAAAAGTTCTATTCCTGTTTCTCCTGGGCTTTGTTCCGGATTTCTCCCTTGTCTTCTTAAGATTCAAGCTGAGTGGGTCACTGGTGACAGTGACTACAACTCTGTCACTATTTGTGGGAACTGGTGGCTGTTCTTAGAGTCATGCAAATGTATTTGTTTTTTGAACCTACTTATAAAAGTGCCCATCACATAACACCATGACATACATTCTTCAATATGAGCAAGTTCAATTATTTTTGTAGGCCTATTTTATAAATGTGAAATTTTAGTAATTTTTTATTTCCTGTTAGAGGACTTACCTTTGTAAACAAAACGTATCTATTAATATCTTGATTGTGGTAAGGTATAGCTTGATTTAGTAAGGCATTTGACACAGTCCCACATGACATTCTCCTAGGCAAATTAGGGAAATATGGTGTGGATGACAGTTGTGGGTGCACAACTGGTTGAAAGACTGTACTCAAAGAATAGTTATCAATGGTTTACTGTCAAACTGGGAGGGTGTATCTAGTGGGGGTTCATCAGGGATCAGTCTTATATCCTAAGTTCCCTGTAAGCCTTTTAAGCACCGTGCAGGCACTCAGGGAACCTGCCTTTCTCCTGACCTGTTGTGGCTGGGAGAAAGGCACCCCTCCTCTGGCCCCAACCTAGCCCGGCCCCAACCCAGCCGCTGCCCAGACCTGATGGGGGTAGGGTGCCTATCCTGCCGCCCTGCGCCCCCACCTCCTCCCGGAGCTGCCACAGCAGGGAGAGGCACCTTTCCCCACAGCCCAGCTGCTGCTGTGAGGAGAGAGAGCTCGGGGGAGTCCTCTCTCCCTGCCATAGCCCCAGGGCAGCCTGCACCCCAAACCCCTCATCCGTGGCCCCACCCCAGAGCCTGCACCCCCAGTCGGAGCTTAACTCCCACCCCAACCCAACCCTCTTCCCCAGCCCTGAGCCCCTTCCCACACTCCAAACCCCTCGGCTCCATCCCCACCACATGAATTTTCTTATGTGCACCAATATGGAGGTCACACATCACCTCCATATTGGTGCACTTAACAAAATTCATTCCTCACATGTGTGGGAAAAATTAGAGGGAACACTGCTTATATCCAGTTGTTAACCTGAAACTCAGAGTAAATACGCCAGCTACAATTCTGGTTTCAGCAGCAGGATGTTTTCACCCCTCAAGATCTATCACCTGGGGTTAGATAGAAGTTGGTGCGCCTCCCACCTCCCTTGTGTGGTGTAGTGGACAAAAGAGATAGAGGATTTTTCCAGAACAACAGCAACAGATTTATTTAAGGGAAGTAACAACAGGAACAGAAAAAAATCATGAACCATAACCAAATAACAAGTGAGTTGTGGTTTAACAGAGGTGAGTATAAAACTCAGGCCCGAACTAACCAAAACCTTTGCAACAACTAAACAAAAGACAACAAAAGAATACCCCAAGATACTTTGCTGTCTCTAGGTTTTCTTAACCAACAGGAATGAGGTTAAGATGCATTTGTCTTCACAGGTGATCCACGGGCTCATGGGATGTGGAAGCTGAAGTAGTGGGACCTGAAGGTGAGAGCCCTCAGACTAGTCCCAAAGGTAAGATGTTGGAACTCAGGAACACAATGTTTAATGTAAATGACTAGATGTTAGTAGTCTTTAATTTCTTTACAGCTGCTGGTGATCTTGATCCAATTGCCTGGTCTGGTGGTCTTGATCCAAAGACCGCACAAAAAAGACTGCACCTTGACTGTCTCTATAACGGACACCCCCCAAGCAATGGTTGCTCAGACTAATTTAATTTAATTTTTTTAAAGACACACACGACAAAGTTCTAAGGTAAGTAGCTCTACAGGAGCCAGTTGGAACTAAGTAGGACAAGTAGTAATGGGCTTAATTTGCAGCAAGGAAGATTTAGGTATTAGAAAAAACACGTTCTAACTAAAAGGGTAGTTAAGATCTGGAATAGTCTTCCAAGAAGTATCCTCATCATTGGAAGTTTTTGAGAAAAACTTGGACAAACACCTGTCAGGGATGGTCTAGGTTTACTTGGTCCTGTCACAGTGCAGAGGGCTGGATTTGATGACTTCTCAGGATCCATTCCAGCCCTAAATTTCTATGATTCTATGAATTCTGATTATTAATTTCCACAAAATCTTTTATGACTTGTCATTGGTTGTGAATTAAATGTCAGAATTAATCTGAAATTATAAATAAAATCAAAGAAAACATACACAGAGAATAGAGGTGGAGAAGCCTGTTTAATATTAAAATCAGTCTCCCTGCATTGCATTGTCTCATAGATAGGGCCCCCTACCAAATTCACACCATGAAAAACACATCTCAGACCACGAAATCTGGTCTCCCCCATGAAATCTGGTCTTTTGCATACTTTTACTCTATACTATAAAAGTACCCTATACTATAGAGTAAAAATATACAAAATTACACTGCATTTCTAACACTGGGGATCCCGACCCAAAAGGGGTTCATAAGGCTATTGTAGGGGGGGAAGGTCACAGTATTGCCACCCTTACTTTTGTGCTGCTGCTAGTGGCAGTGCTGCTTTCAGAGCTGGGCAGCCGGCCAGCTGCCACTGCTCTCCGGCCACCCAGCTCTGAAGGCAGCACAGAAGTAAAGATGGCAATACTGTGACTCGCCTACAATAGCCTTGCAACTCCCGTTTGGGTCAGGACCCCCAGTTTGAGAAACACGGACTCTTAAGGGCTTTACATGTTTATATTTTGCTGTTGTAAAATACACATTCATGTTCGTTACAACAATGTGAAATTTAAGATTTAAATATCTGAAACCGTGAAATTGAAGATTTTTAAAATGCTATGACCGTGAAATTTACAAAAATAGACTGTGAATTTGGTAGGGACCTACTCATAGAATATTTTAAATGCTTTTTCAAGTCTAGTTTTAAATGCCCAAAGTGACTTCCATTACATTCCTTGGAAACTCATTGAGGATTTCTTTTTTATTCAGACAAATTTCCCTTCACTTCATTTTTTCCCATTACTCTAATGATAAAGTGAACTTTATCAAAATGTGTTAAAGCCCTACATGGCAGTGTAATTTTTTTAAAACAGGAATTCAAGGTAACTGCTACATGTTGCAGAGTAATGTTTTTTAATTTTTCCAGCAGACCAAGAGATAAGTGATATGGCCACAAGAACAAATAAAATCAAAGGCCAGTGCAGATCTTAATATAAATGTCTTTTTGTTCAGATCTCACATTTTCAGATCTCAGAGAAGATAGAATCTAAGTGATACAACATATGAAGAGCAAGAACATCATAGTTGCTGCCACATAAATATAATTGGTGGAGACCTGAAGTGAGAATGTATGATTATTGTAGCCACATTGAAAGAGGACATCAATGGTATAGTAAAAAAAAATGGGAGAGTAAGGGGGACCATGTTTCCCTCATCGTCCTTGTGGAGGATGTTACTCCATTTCCTCCAAAACCACTTGTGGTGACCAAGAAAAAACTCCAGTTGTGGTTGACGATGCGGTTTGAGCTTTGACAACAAACACTTCTCTTTTTAGAGAAACAGCATTGTTTTTCCCCCCAAGAGAGAATTTGTCTGACAGAGCTAGTTGTTCAAATGGCTATTGAATCAATGAGGAATAGATGTGTATATAGTTATTTTACTGTCAGGAGATTAATTCATTCACTCATTTACTCTCTGGGTACTGAACCTTTAAATATATGAGGAAATGCCAGCTTGTTGCAGAAGCAACTCTGAAGTATCTACTATTTTATTGTTCCGTTCAGATATAATCACTGTATTCTTTTTCCCATGGAGACTTTATTTTCTCTTTCTTTCTCTCTCTCTTTGAAATAAAAGTTGGTAGATTGTGGTATGCAGGTTTCACTCTTAACTGAATTTATGCCAGAGAAACTTCTGTCACAGAAGACATGAAACAACCATACAGCCTTAACATAGGTGCTAATTATGTTTTACTTTAATTAGTCAGTAAAGCCACTGATAATTCTCTGAGAGTCCTGGACTGGGTTACTATTAGCAGGAAGCATCTCTTTTTGAACATTGACAGATCTGCCGACCACATGGAAGTGCACCCTAGCCACCAGAGTATCCCGACTGAAGTCTGAGACTCAGTGTGGTAGGACAATAGGGTTTTTCATTGCCTTTCATTAACACTGCTGGGGTGCTAGCTGGAGCTGTGTTTTAATTGTGCCTGCTGTTCATTTCTTCCTGCTTACTGTATCTTTTGTATATACTTTTAAACCTTGATCTGTTTATTTTCAGATAAAGGAGGAGGAATTTCCATATTTGTATCCATTCCAGTTTGCTCAGCAGAAGACAGCACCAACTTAGTTTTAGCTATAGAGCCAGAAGATTTCACTGACTTGGAATGTACTAGTGAAGAATAAACCTAGTGGGGATACTGATTTGACCCTAGAATCACTAAGGGGCAAATCCAGTCCACTTCTCCATAGCCAAGGAGAGTCCATGTGCAGTCCCTGAGTGGCATGGAACCTTGTCCTGCATGAGCCCCCTGTTCAGTGATAAGGAGAGGCCAGAAAATCTGGTGTTACAAGGAACCTCCTATCTCTGCTCCTACACCCTTCCTGCATAGGAGCTGCACAAGTGTCCTGGCCATTGGGCTGCAGTAACCTTTGTGGAGCAGTTCAACAGCCACTCTACAGAGTGGAGGGAAGTATTTTTCTTTCCCTGCCTCACCAAACATCAGCACACCACCACAGGATTTTTTGGACAGTTGGCGTATTGTTTGTATTTTGAGCTTATTTTGTTTAGCTGGTTCATACTTTGGCGGAAGTGTGATTTCTGATTTTAAACCTGGAAACAATCAATAACTATGTGCTTGATTGTATATATTTATTTTGATTTATATTCACGTCTGTGAAAAAGGGCACCTATTCCTGTCTATAAGGTTGACAATTCTTAAATAATACAGAAATGAAAAAGGACATCCTGTAAATCCCCCTTCAGCCTCTAATCAGCATATTTACAGTAACCAACAACCCCACAGCAAAACTTTGGCATGTTGCCATTTAATTTTCTAGATAGGCCTCACAATCCTTCAAACTGATTGTCACACTGTCTGGAGTGGCGTATGACTGGAAGTGCCTACCTCAGGGCAGTCTGTCCGAACAGGAGAGACACCCCAAGCTGGTGATATGTTCTATAAGTAGATTTCACCAAGCCAGTAACAAATATGAACTCCTTGATCAAGCTAATAGGCTTACCATGGAGTCACAGACGGTCCCCTAAGACTCTCCAGTCTATCTTGCCACCCAAACAATCTGGACTTAGTGATAAATGGTCACTTTCACAAAAAAAAAAAAACTCACAAATTTTAGGTTGCTTCCAGTTCCAAGAGACCAGGCACTTACCACAGATCAATTGGTAGCCTAGATCTTATACCACAGACAATACTTATAGCCAATCCTGTGTGACAAAGTTCCTGCTCTACCTTGGTGGGTCTTGCGCTTATTGGTGGATTTGCTCTCTTTGGAGCTTCACGGCAACCCTCAGCTTGGCCGTTTTTCTGAACCCACAGTCCTCCTGTGTCTGACCAGGAGTTGGGAGGATTTGGGCAGAACCCAGGCCCACCGCCCACTCTGGGTTCCAGCCCAGGGCCCTGTGGAATGCAGCTATCTAGAGTGCCTCCTGGAACAGCTGTGCAACAGCTACAACTCCCTGGTCTACTTCCCCATGGCCTCCTCCCAACACCTTCTTTATCCTCACCATAGGACCTTCCTCCTGGTGTCTGATAATGCTTGTACACCTCAGTCCTCCAACAGTCCATGTTCTCACTCTCAGCTCCTAGTACCTCTTGCTCCCAACTCCTCACACGCACACCACAAACTGAAGTGAGCTCCTTTTTAAAACCCAGGTGCCCTGATTAGCCTTGCTTAATTGATTCTAGCAGCTTCTTGATTGGCTGCAGGTGTTCTAATCAGCCTGTCTTAATTGTCTCCAGAAGGTTCCTGATAGTTCTGGAATGCTCCCTGTTACCTTACCCAGGGAAAAGGGACCTACTTAGCCTGCTCTCCTGCTGCTGCTGCCCTCTGGCCTGGGCTTTCCTTGCTTTTTGCCCCTGCTTTCGGCTTCCCCCCCGACTAGGCCAGATGCTCTCCCCCCTTTCTTTTCTTTTTGTTGTTTTTTTCTCTTTCTCTGCTGTTGCTAGAGTGCTGGCCGGCTGCCAGCCGGCTGTTAGCCCCCCGCCACCCGCCCTCAGACGCTGCTGCCGCTCCAGCTGAAACAACGCCCCCTGCCGGCCCACTTCCCCACAGGGGGGGAGTGGAAGGACCCAGACCCAGCCACTTGCTGTTTGTCTGCGGACCCGTCTCCGGTCGAGAGGACTCTTATCACTTGCTTCGGCATTTCTGGAATGCTGCTGCTGTAAAAAAGAAAGCCTGGAACAGACAGAGAAAAAGCCGTCCACCGGAGGAACACTGCCCGGGGAATCTACAAATCGCTGTGGAGGGGGCCTAAGACTGAGTAACTTTCGAACTGTACTCTTGTGTGGGGGGAAGCCTTGACTGTGTCTTAATTGTGTAGGGACACAGGGGGTGTGGCACGGAGCTGCCCCCCAATCCATCTGTGTCTTCCCAACCCCAACACTACTATCCTCATCACTGCCCCCTCCATCGTCATTGCTGGCTGTTTAACATCTGCCTCTGGACTTAGCTGCTCGCCCTGATTCCACCGTGTGGGCCAGAAGCACCAGCCAACCAAACAGGACTCTCTGGACAAGCGTACGGTGGTTCATGTGCCCCCCACCCCCGAATTGTCCACCCCACAGCTTGTTCCTTTCTACCTGACCCCAACTCCTGTTAACCACCTGCCACCGCCCCCGCTGGGGCATCAGCAATGGAGGGCACCGGGGTGCCCTCCGCCGCTGCCATGCCCATCGCCTCCCCAGACTCTAGGGAAGCCCCACAGCCGGCAGGAAAGGCCAGGGCAAGAAGAAGGGGCAGGGCCCCGCTAAAACCACCGGGCCCTCCATGGCAGGGGCCACCCCCACTGCTGCAGTCCCGCCACCGACCACAGCATCCTTCCCCGCTGCCCCCTCCACCAGCTCTGCAGGTGTCCCTTCCTCAGCTCCCAGGACGTACGCCCGGGCGGCGGCAGCCCCCCTGCCTGCCGCCTCGTCATCTCTCCCGCCCATTGCCTCCGCCACCATCAATAGCGGCCGGGGCCCCTTTCCCACCATGACAAGGAAGCACGGTGTCCGATGCCTCCTGGTGCCTGCCTCGCCCCACGTAGAGACCTATGTGTGGGTATTGGCAAGGGTGGTGGGGCCCTCGGCCATTGTGGCAGCCTCCAAAATGTACGGGAAGGTCATCATCTTCTTAGCATTGGAGGCTGCCACCCAGGAAGCGGTGGAGAGGGGCCTGGCGGTGGAGGGGGGTGTTTGTCCCACTAGAGCCGCTGGAGGACCTGGGTGTCCTCCTGGTCCTGATCTCTCTTCCTCCTTTTCTCCCCAATGCTGCCCTGTTACCTGCCCTTTCCACCCTGGGGAAACCTGTTTCTGTTATCAGCCCTCTCCCGTTGGGCTTCAAGGACCCCATCCTCCGTCACATCTTTTCCTTCCGCCGGCAAGTGCAACTTTTACTGCCGTCGGCGGTGCATGACGGAGTGGTGCTCGAAGCGTCCTTCCTAGTCCCCACCAGGGGGCCCATTACCGGGTGTACTTCTCCACGGGGGAAGCCCAGTGCTACCTCTGCCAGGCGTCGGGGCATGTCCGGAGGGACTGCCCCCTAGCCCGGCAAGGAGGTGCACCTGGGATCCCCGAGACCTGGCAGGACATCGGCCCTGTCATTGCCAATGCCCCTGGCCGCCCAGTACCCGAACCCGCCCCCCCCTCCTCTTCGGACCACCGCTACTCCCGCTCAGGTCCAAAGGGCACCTCCCCTACAATGCCCAGACAAGCGGGAGAGCCCCGCTCTTGCTGCTGACAATCTGGCGGGGCCTATGGAGGAGGGTGTGGCAGAGATACCACCAGGCATGGGAGAGAGCCTGCCCCAGGGAGAATCCTCCCTCCCTTATGCTACCCCACCGTTTCCCCCCGCCCCCCAAGCCCCTGAGCCATCGCCTTTACCCCCTGACACGACCCCTGCTAACCAACCCCCAGATGATGCCATGGAGGGCTGGGCCCTAGTCCAGGGGAAGCGAGGCAAGCGGAAGGCTCGAGCTCCGCCTCATCTACCTGAGGCGGAAGCCCCCCGGAAGACCAGGACGGAGGGCACCGATGCCGAGCCTTCCGCTTTGCCCACGAGTGTGTCCCACCCACCGGTGTCAGCTGGGAAAGACATGGCAGCACCGGAAGGTAGTTTCTCCCTTCCACGGGAGACCCTCCCCTCCGAGACCCTCGAGGAAGCCCCTTCTGTCCTGACGCTACCCAAAGCCCCCGTGAACCCGGAGGCAACCGTCGTGGCGGGTGCCAGTGGGGAGAACCCTGGGGCGGTGGAAAGTGTCCTCTCCTCCATGTTTGAGGAGATCGAGGCCTTAGATCTGACCCCGGTCACCCAGGGGGAGGACGACCTTTTGCCAGCAAATCTCGATCTCGGCGACCTCACTCCACCCTTTTTTTCCCCATGCTCCCTCCCCTTAACTGCTGCTTCTGCTCCCACTTCTGAGGAGCCCTGACTCCTCCACCGACCCGGCCGCTGATGGCATTCTGCTGATGACCACCGAGCCTGCTCAGGTGACAGCTGGCGCCATGCGGCCGGGACACGAGTCGCCAGGGGAACCCCCCGTTGGTGCGGAGTAATCGATTTTCTTCCTGGGCAGGGGCCCAACAGAAGATAATCCACCTCCTGATGCTGTGGCCGCTAAATCCACCACAGAGCGCGCGCCCAGTGTCACTGAGAGCTCCCTCCCCCCGCCCTTAACCCTTGAGCTTGATCAGGAGGCGCCACCATCCAGCTGCTTGCCTCCCAGAACCTCACCTCTGCCCCTGCCCCTACCCCATCCAATTTACCTCCTGCAATGTCATTGCCCCCCCCGGGGCTGTTTCCTTCCCTTTCCCAACTGATGACCCCCAGGGAGCAGCCTTTGTGTTCTCCTGCCCCGACTCATTAGGAGCTGCTATTTTCCCTCCACCGCCCCCTATCGCCCCAGAGCTTGAGGCGGGCCTAGAAGCTCCAGCCCATCAGGCACCCTGTCGGGGGTCCGCACCCTGCTTGTCTGTTTTAGTGGACCACGGGGCTGCACCAAGGGCCCTGCCGGGGAACAACCGGGAAACCATAATCCCACCCCCCCATGAGCTGCGAGGAGAGCTGCGGAAGTTTTTAGAGGATGTCTGTGGCTCCCGTAACAAGGTACAACTTGCTCTCCAGCGATGGGGGGACTTTTCTCAAATCCTCCGGGCCACCACGGCCCTCATGGGGGAAGGTAAAGGGACAGGGAAGCAGGATGCCGCGGCCTACTGGCGGGTCCACGTCTTCCGTGAACAATTACTCACCTACGGGATGGGTCATGGACTGTTGTGCGGCCCGCTGGGAGATGCGAGCATCCTTGCCAGTGAGGATCCCCCCCGGCCCTCCCCATGACACCTCTCACCATCGCAACGTTGAACACCCAGGGTTATAGGATGGCTCTCCGCAGGTCCCAGGTGCTCTCCTTCTGGAGGGAGGGTACTCTGTGGTTTTCCTGCAGGAGACCCATACGGATCCGACCGCCGAAGACAGTTGGCGGCTGGAGTGGGGGAACAGGGTCTACTTTAGCCATGCCATGGTTCAACAGGCTGGAGTGGCGACCCTGTTCTCCCCTGACCTACGGTCCAAGGTGCTAGGGGTCGCCGAGGCCGTGCCGGGTTGCCTGCTGCATTTCTGGGTCCATATGGAGGGGCTCGTGGTTAACCGCGTTAACGTCTATGCCCCGACATCGGGTCCGGAGCAGCTGCAATTCTACCAGCGGGCATCCGCCTTCCTCGGCACCTTAGATTCTCACGAGTGCCTGGTCCTGGGAGGGGTTTTTAATACCACCCTCGAGGAGCAGGACCGCTTGGGGACCGAGCAGAGCCCAGCCGCTGCGGACACCCTCTGGGAAACAATTTTCCTAATTGCCGAAGTAGGGGGACCTCCGCGATTTACAAAATTGGCGTCCCGTCTCGCTCCTCAGCACAGACTACAAAATCGTAGCGAAAGCAATCTCGCTGCGGCTAGGGTCTGTGCTGATGGATGTGATCCACCCAGACCAGACCAACACTGTCTCAGACCGCAGTATCTTTGATAACCTATTTCTGGTTCGGGACCTTTTGGGACTCGGGCGTAGAGACGGTCTGTTGTTCGCCCTCCTGTCCCTAGATCAGGAGAAGGCGTTCAATAGGGTGGACCACAGGTACCTCCTGAACACTCTGCGAGCGTTTGGCTTTGGACCCCAGTTTGTGGGTTTTCTCCGGGTGCTGTATGCCTCCGCAGAGTGTCTGGTTAAGCTCACTTGGACCCTGACTGACCCGGTCAGCTTTGGGCGAGGAGTACGGCAGGGGTGCCCCCTCTCGGGCCAGCTGTACGCTCTGGCGATCGAGCCCTTCCTGTGCCTCCTCTGCAGGAGGTTGACAGGGTTGGTGCTGCGGGAGCCGGAGCTGCGGCTGGTCCTGTCGGTGTACGCCGATGACGTGCTCCTCGTGGTCCAGGACTCGGGCGACGTGGCGCGGGTGGAGGCTTGCCAGGCCATCTATTCGGCAGCCTCCTCTGCCCGGGTCAACTGGGTCAAGAGCTCTGGCTTGGCGGTAGGAGACTGGTGGCAGGCAAGCTCCCTCCCACCCGCGCTTCAGACCATCCGGTGGAGCGCGGGTCCGCTGCTGTACCTCGGCGTTTACCTTTCTGCCACGCATCCCTCTCCACTGGAGAACTGGGAAAATTTAGAGGGCGGGGCGATAGAGCGGCTCCGGAAATGGACAGGACTACTCCTGATGTCTCTCCCTTTGTGGGAGAGCGCTGGTGCTTAATCAACTAGTCCTGTCCAAGCTCTGGTACTGGCTCAACACCCTGGTCCCGGCCCCGGGTTTCCTGACCAACCTCTGGACATCGATTCTGGGGTTCTTTTGGTCAGGAATGCACTGGGCCCCTGTAGGGGTTCTTCATCTACCCCTGAAGGAAGGAGGACAGGGCCTGAAGTGTCTGCACACTCAGGTCCGTGTCTTCCGCCTCCAGGCCCTACAGAGGCTCCTCTATGGTGCAGGCAGTTCGGCGTGGAGCACACTGGCGCACGCCATCCTGCGCTGCATCCAAGGGCTCCGATATGACCGGCAGCTCTTTTATCTCTGTCCGGGAGGTCTTCCGCGAGACCTCTCCGGACTGCCGGTCTTCTACCAGCACCTCCTCCGGACTTGGAAACGTTTTTTAACTACCAGGTCCGTGGCGGCCACCGAGGGGGCAGATCTCCTCGCGGAGCCCCTGCTACACAACCCCCAGCTCCGTCTGCAGGTGGCGGAGTCCCGCTTGGTGCGCCAGAGCTTGATCCTGGCAGAAGTCACGAGAGTCAGAGACCTCCTGGACTATGACCAGGGAGACTGGCTGGATCCCCTGATGCTCGCTCGGCGCATGGGGCTCTCCAGACCTCGTACCACCCGGCACGTACTTCAGGAGGTGAAGGCCGCTTTGCCGCCCGCTGCTAGAGCTTACCTCGAACGGGTCCTGCTCGAGGGCACTCCCCACCCACCCTCTACCCCAGGCCCGCCAGACCTTTTAATTGGACCCCTTCCCCGTAGACCCAATCGATCCCCTCACCCCTTTACGGCAGCCGGTATGCTTGAACTGCAGCCGGTATGCTTCCAAACCGCGCCAAGGAAACATCTATACACACTTGTGCTCCACACCCTTCACGCCCTCACCCTAGTGTCCCGCCCCGACACAAAGTGGCGAGACCTTCTGCCACCTTTGGAGGGTGAGCAACCCCGGTGGGCCAGCCTATATTCCACCTTGGTTCCGAGGCCTGTCGGGGACATCAGTTGGCGGCTCCTTCACGGAGCTGTGAACATGGGCACGTATTTGGCGCGGTTCAACCCCATCCCGGATACTTGTCCCTTTTGTGGTGTGAGGGAAACCTTGGCACACGTATATTTGGAGTGCGCCAGGCTGCAGCCCCTGTTCCAGCTTCTCACAAATCTTTTATTACGTTTTTGGTTGCATTTTTCCCCTCACCTTTTTATTTTTGCACTCCCCATCCGTGGCCTCACAAAGTCGTGGGATCTCCTAGTTAACCTCCTCCTGGCCCTGGCTAAAATGGCCATCTATAAAACCAGAGAGAGGAGGTTGGCTGATGGAGTTTCCTGTGACTGTGGGGCCATTTTCCGATCCTCGGTCCGTTCACGTATCCGGGCGGAGTTCCTCTGGGCGGCGGCCACCGACTCCCTTGATGCTTTTGAGGAGTGGTGGGCGCTGTCCGAGGCTCTCTGCTTGGTGTCCCCGTCCGGCTCCCTTTGTTTTGATCCTTTGATTGGGGGAGAGAGTAAGGGACCCCAGCCCCAGCCATTGCTGCTGCGGACACCACCACCTTAGAGGGGTCCTTTCACACGTCTGTGCACTCCCCCCCCCCCCCCCCGGGGTAGTCCACCCCACAGCCTGCCCCTTTTTTTGGGTGCTTTCAGAGGAGGGAATTGTTGGTGACACTCGGGCGTGGTGCCAGGTAACTCGAGGGGGTGGCAGACCTTGAGAGTCGATGAAGCCCCCTCGCTCTGGACCACCAGGTAACTCGGAAGGGTGGAAGACCACGAGAGTCAAGGAAGCCCCCCGCTCTGGGCCCAGGCAAGCTTGAACACTTCCCTCCCCTGAAGCTAATGAGAAAACAATTGTGATTGGTTGCGGTGTTACACATTGCATATGCTGTTGTTTTGTTTTGTAAGTGTGTTATGCAAATAAAAAAAAAATTACTCTCCTATAGCCATCTGGCCTGACCCTGTCACACCTGTAATAAACTCTCTAAAGGTTTATTAACCAGGAAAAAGAAATGAGAGTTATTTAGAGGTTGAAGCAAGCAAACTTACAAACACAAATGAGTTATCTCAATCCTAAGAGTGACAGAATTGTAGTGGCAAAGAGTCCTGTGGCACCTTATAGACTAACAGACGTACTGGAGCATAAGCTTTCATGGGTGAATACCCACTTTGTCGGATGCCTGTCATAGAATTGTAGTGTTCTGTCAATTCAATTCATAGTGGACCCAGGGGTAACTCCTGAGGATCTCTGCCTGAATTTAAAGTCTCTGGTCACGTCAGTGTGAAAACAGCCAAGAGAGATGGAAAATTTTCCTGCAATTTTGTTTTATTTCCTTTATTCAGCTTCCAAGTCCCCAGAATAAGCTTCCTTGCACATAGCATTTCCAAGGTGCATTAACCAATTGTTTGTATTGTGACATTTGTTCATGGCCCATCTGATTTTGATAGCCCTTCTGGATGGGCAAGGGAGGGATGGAGATGGGGACAATTCCCGTGCTGGGTTCACAAATTCAGAGCAAATATTTTCAAAGTTATAAAGCAAAACTGACATACTTATTGCAAGGGCCCTACCAAATTCATGGCCGTGAAAAATGTGTCATGAACCGTGAAATCTGGAATCCACCATGAAATCTGGTCTTTTTGCACTTTCACTCTATACTATACAGATTTCATAGGGGAGACTCTTCTTACTGTAACTCGGGGTCCTGACACAAAAGGGGATTAAGGGGCGGGGGTTGCAAGGTTATTTTAGGGGAGCTGTGATATTGCCACCCTTACTTCTGCGCTGCCTTCAGAGCTCGGTGGCCAGAAAGCGACAGCTGCTGGCCAGGTGCCCAGCTTTGAAGGCAGCACTGCCAGCAGCAGCGCAGAAGTAAGGGTGGCAGTGGGCAGCTGGAGGGCCCAGCTCTGCAGGCAGCATCACAGAAGCAAGAGTCGCAACACCATTCCATGCCATCCTCACTTCTCTGCTGCTGCTGCTGGTGGTGGCACTACCTTCAGAGCTGGGCTCCTGGCCAGCAGCTGCCACTATTCGGCTACCCAGTTCTGAAGGCAGCGCCACCATCAGCAGCAGAGAAGTAAGGGTGGCAATACCATGACCCCCCCCAATAATTTTGTGCCCCCCACTTCCCCTGTGAAATTTCATATTTAAATATCTGAAATCATGGAATTTATTATTTTTAAAATTCTAGGACTGTGAAATTGACCAAAATGGACCGTGAATTTTATAGGGCCCTACTTATTGCATAGAGTACTGACATTGCAAGTGAGATTAGTGCATGCAGCAATTTACTAGCATTTCATAGAGTCTAAACACAAAATACGTCCTTATAAGACTAATACCTGTTTTGAGCAAAACTAACAAATAGGTGAACTGGTCTGCTCTCTAGCTATGAGTTTGCTAGTTCTTAGCTAATGCGTGCCATCTTGGCAAGAGCTGGCACCTGGTTTGCCAATGTCACACTAATATTATAAAAGATTTCATTAACAACTAAAAGCTCCCACTGGATTTGAAATGTGGATTCTCTTTTGTAATGTCACCAACCTCCTCACCCCAACCTGCCTCTCTCTTAACCAGGAAGGAACTTGTTGGGGGAGAGGGTAGTATAATCTTCATGTTCATTCAAACTTCAGCCCTTCTGCTGAGACTACTAAGTATGATGTGCAAACCATCCATTAAGGACTGATTCAATATCACTAGTTAATTCACATAGGCCTCTGAACAGCTGTCAAATGGTAATGATGGTCAGTCAGTAAGTATCACCCCCTGGGTTGGATCCTCATAGTTGACTTGGTGGGTATCATTCATTACAATAACTATAATTCTTTTTAATGTTTATCTTAAGAAAAATGGCAGTTTTCAGCCCTGAATGTGACATAAGTTCACCTGAACTGTTGATAAAGTATCAGAAAAATAAATATTATTTAGCTCAAACATTTTTGTAAGCATTTTTAATAACCTTCTAATATGGCCGGATTTGCATTAACTTCTATGCTGTATTTTCCAAGAGACTGGATAAAATGTTCACATCCATATTTAGGAGAGAAAATTTTCCTATAGAACATACAGTTTCCTGTGTCTTTGTTTTTGTAGAAAAAAGAGAATTTGTTTAACAAATATGGCAGCTTGTCATCTGTGGAAAAAGAAAAAGTAAACACAATATCTACCTTGAAAAGAGAGATGAAAGTGATATATAAGAAAATCACTTGCAAAATGTTATGCTGACTGCTAGGTACTGGGGATGAGTGGGCTGGGAGGCTAGAAGATCAACAATCAGTCTTGTTATTACACAAAGTCTGAGTGAGTCTGAGAAATCTGCATTTTCTGAAGACTTGTTTAGATTCCAAAAGAAAGAAGATTCTTAATTAAAGAAGATTATACAATTATTTTAAGATCTTATGAATGTCTAGAAGAATGTTAATACAAGCAGCCAAATTATTCTAACTAGTGTTTTCATAGCTACCCTATCACTATACTTGATTAACTAGTCTCCCCTATTATAAACAATTGTTATGAAATGACACATAAAAATGAGGATGTGGTATGCAGATGCCCACTTAACATGCTTGCCAATTAATTCAAAACAATATGAAGGAGGTGGAAAAGTTGGGGCTTTTTTATTTTCTAGCAACTGTCTAGCTATTTTGTCTTATTGTTATTTATTATTTGCATTACAGTAGTGTCCAGAGGTCACAAACAATCACATACGAGAGCCAAGGTTCATCCCAAAAAGCCTTAAATATTACACTTGCTGTAGATGAACATCCACTGTGATCTTCCTATTAAAATGTTAAAACTTTTCAAGTGTGCTTGTAATTCAGTAATCATGGGTGCTCAAGTTGGACAGACTAGTCAACTAGCTTCTCTCTTTCTCTTCGTCCCTCTCCCAAAAATTGGCGAATGAATGTTACACAACTTTTGTAGTGTGGTGAAAGTCTCTATTTTTAGGGTGTCAGAATTCATAAAACCCTTGTCTTAGTAACTTCAAATCTGACAGAAATTCTAACTCAGGGCCAGATCTACTAATTTTGAGTTGATATGACGGTTTTATGGATTTTAGAAGAGTGTCAGAATTGGATTTATAATGAAAACTTATCTGGAACATTTGCGATGGAGTGTTTGCTACTACTCCATAATATGCACATTGAGCTTACTTATTCAATGATGTTCTGTGTCCTTGGATTTTTTCACGTGTATAATAGATAACACCAAGTCTGCTGACTTAGAATATTTTTTAATTCGTTAGACTAAAACAAGCAGTTGCTTGGAGACTAGAAACATAAAACACAGACAATGAGGCTATCTGGGAAAACATCAATGCTGTTATATTGCCTTTTCATAGAGGTCAGGGCAATGAGCCAGAGGGAGGTTTGGTAGACAAATAGGAAACCCAGAAGAGAACCAGTTTGTCAGCATTTACAGCTGATTACCTTGAGAATAATTTTCCTTAAGTATAGACTGTGTGGCATTTGTTTAGGAGGAGTATGTTTGTTCAATAAACCTCCTAAAAACTAAGTCTATATTCTATGTGGTGTGGAATCATTTGCTCAAAACTGATGAACTAAGGGTTAATGGGATTTTTAACTATGTCAGCTAGTTTGTCCCTGGACTTGATGGGGAGTGAAGAGAGCCTGTTACTACAAGAACAAGGAGTATTCTGAGCTGAATACTCCTAGATATGAGAAGGCAACTTGCTAACATTTCTCACATAAGACAAAAGAGTCCTTATCATAGTTGTATATGTTGGGAAAGGTATTCTTAGGTTTGTGACTGCCAAATATTTCTATTGACAAAGTAGCAGAGAAGGAACAAGGAGAGACAAATTCAAATAGAGACTGAAGTTAGAAATAAAAGGAAGTCAGAAGGGAAAAAAAGTAACATGAGTGAGAATGTGAGGTGGAGTAAAAGGTGTAGCCGTACACCCAGCTAAAGTAGATGGTTATATCACCAAAAGGAAATACCAGGTGTAAACATTTAGTCTGGGAAATAGAAACATTTGTCCAAGAATTTAGTTAGCTAAGACTGAGAACTGGTAACTTGGTAGTTATATGAGAGAGAGGATCACCCTTAAGTTAAGGAGAAAGACATTTCTGTACCTTAAGAGGATGATTTTGGATATGTGAGTGTTGTCCTCTGATTCCTGCTGGTTCCAGTGACCAAACACAAAGTGTCTCAGACCATTAACTGAGAAATTGAATATTAACAGAAGAAGAAAGTTGGAAGCCCTGTGTTTCTAGCCAGCTGCCATTTGCCTTGTGCCATTGACTGCCAGCTGGAGAGCCAAAATACTGCCAGCACAAAATACACTCATGCAGAGCTTTGAGTGTGGAACTTTGCTGGAATAAAGATATTTGTTTCAAATGTTAATGTCAAGCTAAGCTTTATTTGCTAGAATGAATATGAGTTTGGTCATATTCTCTTCTGCATAGATGCTGTGTCTGGCATAGATGTGGTAGGAGGCAAATATCATGCCATCTTTATGCCACATTCCCACCCAACAATTTTGCTGTCAGACAGGGGCTCAGTTGTCCATTGATGTAATTTAGAGACAGCTCAAGACACCTTTAAATTATGTCCAGCTGTACTGGGCCTCAAGGAGCAGTTTTGACAGCCTAGGGTCATCCTGGCTGGGATGATTTAACTGGGAATTGGTCCTGCTTCGAGCAGGGGGTTGGACTAGATGACCTTCTGGGGTCCCTTCCAACCCTGATATTCTATGAATGGAGCAGTGTTACATTCATGCCTTCCTTTTCCCGGGCCATGTCCATATGTTAGGACAGGGCTACAAAAGAGGGCAATACAGGGTCATTACATCAGCTCTATGCCATCTGGGGACCTTCTTCACTCTAGAGAGTAGCTCCTTTGCTGACTGGGGCAAAGCAGGTAGAATGCAAGCAAGGGACAAGGATCTGGCCCACAAATTCAAAAGCTGTAATCTGCAGTTTTCTGCAGAGAAGATAAAAACCATAACATTTACACTGAAAAAGGTATCTGCTGAAATAAATGATAACTCACTCATAACATTACTTGGATGTACCTAAACATTTGCCTCCTTAAGTCTGTTTGCTTTATATGATAATGTTTTCATTTAATCAAAGCATGATGCAATCCATTATCTGCAGTTTGGTTAATTTTTCAGTGAAATGAATGAGCTGCCTTACTTACTGTATCCTAATGTTATTTACCCTTTTGATTTCTTGTTGTTTGAAGGGTAGTAATAAAAACGGTCTCTGATTTACCAAACGGGAGGAGTCCAGAGTCCCCTGTCTGAAATTATGTGGATGACTCAGTGATTTTGGGTCTCCTGGAGAAAAATCAGTCTCTGAACAAATGTTTCAAAAGATTACGTTTATTAAGACTTTAGCTGCTACAGTGGGACAACTGGTACTATTGGAAAGCACATAATAGAATGGCAAAAATATATTGATATATAAATAAGACAGATATATTAGTTATATTTTGTCAGTCTATTAAGTGCCTTCCCATAATACCAATACTGTACTGTATTATTTACTACAGTGTGTCTATATACACTGTAGTAAATAATACAGCATATAAGAATAAATTATAATACCATTGAAGCCAGAGCTTATTTTGATTAGCTAAACATTTTTTTTTTCAATTACAAGGAAAATCTTCTGTTTACAGTTTACCAGCTTGGTCTATTTTCTTCTCACTACTCACTCTCCCGGTCTAGAACCAAGGGATGAATATGTTCCTCCATGGAAAGAAACATCTGTTACTCTGTGATAAGTGTTGGATGGACCATGTTTACAGAAAATTAAATGTAAAATCCTAATATGTTTCCTCTCTAAAGACTAAAGAACAGGGATTTTTTAATTTTATGGCTGGGTAGGCATTAAGCTGCAGTATCTTGGTGGACAGCCTTTGCATATTGTATATAACCATACATAAATTTAATAAGGTTGGGAGTTGTTGGGCTAGCGCACGTCTACTATCTAATCAGAAAGATGTGATATCTAATAGTACAGAACGAACCAACATATTGCAATTGTTTAAATAACATTTGCCTATGGGAATAATGGGTGAAGCAGCACAAGACAAGTGAAAAAAAGTGTTTGTTTTTTCTTTTAAATAATGTTATTTCCTTTGCAAGCTTCGTTTGAAACAAATATATAATTAAAATGCAAATAAGTATCTTAATGCATCACAGTGGATGAGATTTTAAACATACAAAAGTTGGGAAATTCAGAGATACTCAGGCCAAATTCAGCTCATAGATTCGGTAGTTGTTGGTGTAACTCTACTGAAGTTAGCTTCACTCCAAATTTATACCAGTGTATCTGTGATCAGAATTTGGGCCAGGCACACGTAAATAATCCCCTCACCCATATATCGTAGCTTGTCTCTCTGTGCAGCTTGTTAATGGTAAAGTCTTAAAATACATGTGCAATGTGACTGAGTTGTGGCAGGACTGAGTTGCTGCAGGAACCATACCTGAGTTTCTTGACTTTTGTGTATTCAAAATTTCAATCATCACGTTTTGTTACTGTCATTAGAGATAAGCTCAGTGTAGAACACTGGATCTGAGCTCATGCAAATGTTGGGGAAATTCAGGTCTAGATGTTGGTCCAAACAGTACAGCTCAGGTATGCAGTATCTCTACAGTAGGCCATTTGGAACAATAAATCAGAAGAAGATTGAATTTTAAGTATGGATTTCAATCAGAATTTAAATCTCGACTCGAGCATTTGATGTCCTGCCCTAGCATTAACATTTTTTCTTATTTCCTTCCGTTTCATTTATATTATTTAAAAAAACAAAACAAAAAGAGAAGGATGTGGCTGAGAAAAAAGTGAAAACACCTAAAACCAGGAGATTATAATGAGAGCCCATCTTTAAATTTAGTGACTGCTTTAGCAATGCCATAATGTTTCAGCTGAGTGTTTTTGGCTTAGGTTGTGTGATTATTTTTATTTTATATTCATTATCTGAAGAAGAAAAGGAATCTTCTTCACTGACTCCTTCATAAAAGTTTAAAGACAGCATTTCATTTTTTAATTTTGTTCCAGTACGTATGCTGGCATAGCAACTTCTTCCTATTGATTGTCTGTGAAGTGACTCAGCATGCTATTTCACTTCCTGGATTTAGTAAATATTTATCTGAATTTAGTTGAAGATAAATCGAGGTGGGAGAGGGCGGAGAGGGAATCCTTATTGTACTAATAAGACATTAGATCATAAATTCCAAAGAGGATAATTTGCTGCCTTAGAGCCTGTTCTATTAAAGTTAATGGAAAGATTGGCTTCAATGGGCGTTGGATAAACGCCTTGGACTATAATATGAGAAACAACAACAGACAACTATGCTGTTTCCTTCTGGAAGTTTATTATCCCACTCAGAGCCAAGTACAGGAGGAATGATGTTGTTAATTTTGAGCAATGCTTAACCATATATTAAATGACCGCTGCAGCATGTTGCAAGTCATCGCTCATCAAGAAAGACACATCATTCAAAATGTAACAGATAAAAGGGGCAGATCCTTCAACTGGCATAAATTGACTTCAGTAGAGCTTTGACAATTTACATGAGCTGAGCATCCATCCCAAACAATCTAATCTTGCTTTCATTGAAATAAATGTGATTTTTACTATTGACTTGAATGAAAAGGCTTGGGCCCATAGAGACTTATGTTGTTGTCCAGTTAACAGTGCTTGAAGATCACTCACTACCAAGTTGTTCTACTGCTGTCCATTATAAAATCTAGACCTCCTACACTGGACCTATCAATACCATTGAAAGCATTACATTGAAGGTCAAAGAAAAGGCGTACTGTCCTTTTGATCAGGACACACAGGTGAATGAGGACAGACACGGGATGGATTTTAAGCTGCAGGCCACAACATTATAAAAATTTAACATTGGAGAGGGGCACTATTTGTTCAGCTCCCCAAACCCCTTGAACAAGTGATCAGTCAGACCCACAACAACCTGAAAACACAGACATATACAAAAGATCTGAAAATCCCAGACCAGGGTTTTAATAAATGACTGTGGGAAGCCAGAACCAGTTGGCTCTTATCTCTCAGGCTGGCCAATGGCAATGGGGCACTTAGGGAGGAGGGGCCTATCCCTGTATATACTCCCCTTTTATCTTAAAGCTGTCCAGTAACTTGAAGATCCAATCAAGTTGCCCATCCATTAGATTGGTGGATGGCATTAGATCTGAATGGCAGACTGATGGCAATTCATTTTTAAAAAATAAAGATCCTTTCAAATACAGTGACTAATGAAGGGAAAACCTCAGAAGGCTCATAGGTTGGCTGGGTTTGGAGGCTTATGCAACGTTTATCCAAATCATAGTTTATAAACCTTTAAATCTCTTCGGTCTGGGAAGGAGTCTCACAAGAACAGATTTCCTCCCAAAGTTTCTGTTGCTTTCTGGTTTAAGCCAAGTCAAAAATACTGCAAGAGAAGCTGTATTTTCACAGTGCCAGTTCTAAGGTAGCCCAAAATGAGGAAATCCAGAGCACCTGATAATTAATGTGACAATTAACAAACATGACAGGCAGGGTGACAAATGAAGTTAACCAAGCATTTGGGAACTTCAAAACCAGCTTGGATTTGGTTCACTTTGAATTCTGGATGAAGGTTCAGGTGGGTCAATTCTTATTTTGTTCAAACTGACTTGGACAAAATTTGGAAGCCTGGATGGTTATCTAAGAATTTTCTGAACTATTCACACCTCTTCTGTGTGCAAAGTTAGGCTGGGAATCCCTTGAGAACAGGTTTTATGGAACAATTTCTATTGCTTCATGTTTGTGATTAGGCCAGAAAATACCACACGAGCAGCCTTATGGTTTCAATCTCTCTTTCTGCCAGGAAGCACTGAAGCATGTGAAAATATGGGTGGAGTAGGTGATCAGAAAGTCTTTGTAATTATATTTTTATTAGGCTCAGTGTGACTACCAACAGCTTCTTGATAGGTATGTTTTGTCTGACAGCATTTATAAAACAGAACAGAAGATTAAGCGAATATATTTGTCAAATATTAAACAGCAGTCATGAAATATTTTTGGTAAGACTGGGGTTATCTTAAAAATGGATTTTCATAGATCATCTTGTGTATCATCTCAAGTATCCCATGTAAGTCCACGTACCGTGTTCAAGTTACCAAAATGGCATACATCTGATCAATTTTTGGGTGGCTGTGCTCTAAAGGCTTCTGACAAAAGTAAATGTTTACCTTGTGTTAATCCTCTCTGTAGAATTCTGTGGAGTGCTGAAGAAATATTAGAGAGAAATGAAAGAAGAGTAGAATGAAACACACTAAATGAAGTCTAAATTCACTTTAAGAAAATTTTTTACTATCACCCACAAGATGGTGCCACTTCCTTAATTTAGAATGCAATTGTACTCTGAAAACTATGTAAAAATGATACTTTTATTAAATTAATCCCTGTGAAAAGGGCTATGGACAACATAAATCTCATGTAATCCTTCAGAATAGGGTTTAAGAGGGATTTAAATAATGCGTAGGCCTTTTGCTGGCCCTCTGCAAAATTCAGTCATATTTTTTGGCGTGAAAGACAAAAATAAGCTTCACTACTTTGTGTTCTTGTTAGCCCTGAAGAGCTAACATAACTAAAAGTGAGTTGGATTCTGTTCCTTTCCATGTATCTCCAAAATAATTGTTTACCAAATGCTAAAGAATTATATCCGTGCAAACATACTGAAGACAGCAGAACTGCACAGCTATTACTGATGGTATAATTTAAAAAAATGAGATTGCAATGTGTAACTGAGGGCATAGTTTGGGTTATAGAATTGTCATTACTGGTGATGATTAATAAGGTGGAAAGAACCCAGCTTTACTTTCAGATCCCTACTGGGTATTCAAAGCTGGTAGTTAGAAAAAATGTTTACTTATAAACTGAGTACATACAATATAGAAATAATTGAAAGGCAATAAATATATACGCCCATGATGCCATTTTTAGTCACGTTTCAAACTAAAACCACATTTGGCTCTTTTGGGATGTTAAGTGCTGGTCATGGTTGCACATTAGTTCATTATTCAAGACAAAAAACTGTAAGACTAAAAAACCTATGGTCCCAGTTGATTATAGACAATATTATATCCATAAAAACTATGTGAAAAGAACATTAAGGTTGAAAGTTAGGAGATACCAGAACTCAAGTGCTCCTCTGCGCCTATTCACCCCTGCTGCTCTTAGCTTCTGCCCCCTTTCGTCTCTGCTCCTATCCATGCCACATCCTCCTGGCTCCTGCCCCACTTCCTCTCTGTGCCAATCCATCCCCTTGACTCTCAACCCCCTCTACTCCTATCCACCCTCCACAAGCTCCAGTGTCCTCTTCTCCCTTTGCTTCCCCCACACTCCCCTTCTAATCCTCCTCACCCACTAGCTTCTGCAACCCATTCTCCCTATGTCTAACCATGTCTCAACCCTCTGCATTCCAGTGTAACTGTTTCCTCCCTCGTGGTGCCTGGGTGATAGCCAGGGCAGGGGAGAACTGAAAACACAGGAGAGAGAGCCTCTCCACACTCAGCACTGGTGCCTGACACTACAGCAGGCTCTAGGAGCAGCAATTGCAGGGAATCTCCTGCTTAGCTGGAGCATGCTCAGTGCAGATGGATGTTGGGGTTTTCAGATAATTTAGCTGCCAAACTCAAACCAATCTCTGCTGAGCATGTGCAAACTGAGATTTTTTGGAGTTTTATAGCTTGGCCAAATCTGGGTGAATTTTCAAGGGGATGGCAAAAGGCCCATTCCTGATAAAGGAACATTGTCCCCTTGCCACATTTCAAGCAAGGAGATGCCAGAGCTTGTCAATGAAATGGTTGTAAAAATTTTCTTAATATGAGCAAAAAACCCCCAAACAAACCCATATTTCCCCCCCAATCTTCCTCTTGGTTGAATTGTTCTTGAAGAAACTTTACAAAAATAATCATCCCGAGGGAGACTCCTGGCAAGGAAACTTTCAGCCTGAATGGTTCAAATTTGGCAATGTTATAAGCAACTGAAAATAGGGTCATATAATGGAAAAGTGTAGGGAAAACTCTAGGCATTGTTACCAGCTCTGGTTCAAATGACAACACTGATCAGGTTTGGTAAGGCTTTTGGAGAATTCATTTACTTTTTACTAGAGCTGTTGATTAATCATAGTTAACTCATGCAATTAACTAAAACAAAAATTGTGATAAAAAATTAAATATTTTGGATATTTTTCTACATTTTCATATATATTATATTCTACGTTGTAACTGAAATCAAAGTGAATATTATTTTTTATTACAAATACTTGCACTGTAAAATTGATAGACAAAAATGTCCCCTGGAGTGGTGGTTTAAGCATGAAGGAACACATGAATCTTAAGCGCAACTGGCACGTAATATCTTGTGACACCGGCTACAACAGTGCCATGAGAACACCTGTTCTCACTTTCAGGTGGCATTGTAAACAAGAAGCAGACAGCATTATCTCCTGCAAATGTAAACAAACTTGTTTGTCTGAGCGAATGGCTAAACAAGAAGTAGGACTGAATGGACTTGCAGGCTGTAAAATTTTACATTGTTTTGTTTTTGAGTGCAGTTATGTAACAAAAAAAAATCTACATCTGTAAGTTGCACTTTCATGAAAAGAGATTGCACTACAGTACTTTTATGAGGTGAACTGAAAAATACTATTTCTTTTGTTTTTTTACAGTGCGAATACTTGTAAGCAAAAGTAAATATAAAGTGAGCACTGTACACGTTGTATTCTGTTTTGTAATTGAAATAAATATATTTGAAAATGTAGAAAACATCCAAAAATATTTAAATAAATGGTATTCTATTATTGTTTAACAGTGCGATTAATTGCGATTAATTTTTTTAATTGCGTGATTAATAGCCATATATTTTTTAAATTGCTTGACAGCCCTACTTCTTACCAGTGGGAACCGAATGTGTATTTAAGTTAGAGAGGTAATATTTTCATAAGTGCTTAAATTACTTGGGAGCCTAACTCCTATTGCAGGTCACCATGATTTAAGCACGTAAGTCTCTTGGGCGCTTAAAATTTTACTTGAGAATAAAATCCAAATTGCTTCTACTCACATGGCTATAATTAGCTATAATAGAGAAACTAAACAGGCAAATAGTGACTAAAATGGTATCAGTGATACTGTTGCACAATGACACATCATAGAAACAGAACAACAGGGAGAGGTAATTTGGTTAAAAAATGTGGGTGACTCCAAATATGAGGCAACTTATTATCTTGTGATAATTACCCACCCACACACCTGAATTCTTCCTGTCTCAAGTGATGCAGTAAGCTTCATCTATATTTTAATCTTTGCATATCTAATTTTCCAGTGAACCTATTCAAAACATGGACCGTATATAACTACATTTCCATCCCACTACATGTTGAAAGACATTCAGTTAACTTATTTTTCAAGTATTTGCATCAACCACAATCATTTATATGACTCTCAGCAGCCCCGTAGCTGTATACGTATTCGATTAGGTTAGCTGCAGTCACAGGGACATCTCCCAATCTCAGTCATACAGGATGTTTCCACACCTTCTGAATATTCCACTTTTCTTATGATAGTTCCAATTTCTCCTGATCATGCCTTAGGCCTACTGAAAAGACATGCTGTTTGTGAAATTTAAATTGAAGACAAAAATCATCTCAAAATTAATAAAGAGTATTTTTTGTTTTAAGAACAATAACAAAAATTTCATACACCTGTTGGATTACCGTTAAAAGGAACTCTATATTAAGGCTGTAAAACATAAGCTCTTCAAAATTTGTAACAGGAAAATCACTGACAAGATTTGGTAATTACAAATATAAGGCTTTGGACTCTGGATAACAAAAATCCCCTGACAAATCCATATTTGCAGAAGATAAAGAAATGTTGACATTAAAGAATCCTAGCATGCTGTCCAGCCCCTCCGCTCCCCATAATAGATTAAGGGAGTAAAGTAGGATAATATAGACTGACATAACATTGAAATATAAAAGTGAAGGATTGCTAATGATAAGATTAAAAGCTTTTATAGTTGCAAATCACTAAAATATAGATATGGATTGATGTGCTAAAGCAGTGACCCCCAAACTTTTCAGGGTCGCGCCCGTCTTGCCCTGTCCACGCACCCCTACCCCCCGCAAGCTGGGGTGTGAAAATGTATACAAATCCAAGTGCCAAACTGGAGAACCACCTTACCAGGAAATGAAGGAACAGGACTGAAGGACCACTCCAAAGGATCAGAGTAGATCAAAAAGTTTCCATGCAGCTTTTAGGCATTCCACTCTTGTGAATGTTTTTTTTAATTTCCAGTTAACTAGCCTCCTCATTTGTGTGTAGTCCCGCTTTTTGAAATTAAATGCTACTGTGGTGGGTTTCTTTGGTATTTTCCCCCTTACAAGGATGTTTAATTTAATTACAGTATGATCACTATTAATGAGTGGTTCAGCTATATTCACCTCTTAGACCAGATCCTGTGCACCGAGGACTAAATCAATAATTACCCCTCCTCTTGTGTGTTCAATGACTAGCTCCTCTGCATCCCATCCTGAGGTGAAATGTTCCCAGGCCAGATGAGGATAGTTGAAATACCCCATTATTATTGGGTTTTCTGCTTCAGTAACTTCTCTAATCTCCCCGAGCATTTCACAGTTATCGTCACCATCCTAGTCAGGTGATTGGCAGTATATTCCTACTGCTATACTCTGATTATTCAACCATGGAATTTATATCCATAAAGATTCTGTGGTACTGTTTTATTCATATAATATAGAAATATATTTGACGCTATGGTTTCTTTCAAATATAGTGCCAGTCCCCCATCAGCATGACCTACTCTGTCATTCCTATATATATTTTACCCTGGAATTACTGTGTCCCACTGATTATCACCATTCCACCAAGTTTCTGTGATGCCTATTATATCAATATTCTCATTTAATACCAAGTACTCAAGTTCACCCATCTCAATATTTAGACTTCTTGCATTTGTATACAAGCACTTGCAAAAAGAAAAGGAGTACTTGTGGCACCTTAGAGACTAACCAATTTATTTGAGCATGAGCTTTCGTGAGCTACAGCTCACTTCATCGGATGTATACTGTGGAAACTGCAGAAGACATTATATACACAGAGACCATGAAACAATACCTCCTCCCACCCCACTCTCCTGCTGGTAATAGCTTATCTAAAGTGATCATCAAATTGGGCCATTTCCAGCACAAATCCAGGTTTTCTCACCCTCCGCTCCCCCACACACAAACTCACTCTCCTGCTGGTAATAGCCCATCCAAAGTGACCACTCTCTTCACAATGTGTATGATAATCAAGGTGGGCCATTTCCTGCACAAATCCAGGTTCTCTCACCCCCCCCTTTCCCAAAAACCACACACACAAACTCACTCTCCTGCTGGTAATAGCTTATCCAAAGTGACCACTCTCCCTACAATGTGCATGATAATCAAGGTGGGCCATTTCCAGCACAAATCCAGGTTTTCTCACACCCCCCCCCACACAAACTCACTCTCCTGCTGGCAATAGCTCATCCAAACTGACCACTCTCCCCATAATGTGCATGACAATCAAGGTGGGCCATTTCCAGCATAAATCCAAGTTTAACCAGAACGTCTGGGGGGGGGGGCGGTAGGAAAAAACAAGGGGAAATAGGCTACCTTGCATAATGACTTAGCCACTCCCAGTCTCTATTTAAGCCTAAATTAATAATATCCAATTTGCAAATGAATTCCAATTCAGCAGTTTCTCGCTGGAGTCTGGATTTGAAGTTTTTTTGTTGTAAGATAGCGACCTTCATGTCTGTGATTGCGTGACCAGAGAGATTGAAGTGTTCTCCGACTGGTTTATGAATGTTATAATTCTTGACATCTGATTTGTGTCCATTTATTCTTTTACGTAGACACCACGTAGACACCACTGACTTCCTGAGGAAACTACAATCCATCGGTGATCTTCCTGATAACACCATCCTGGCCACTATGGATGTAGAAGCCCTCTACACCAACATTCCACACAAAGATGGACTACAAGCCGTCAAGAACACTATCCCCGATAATGTCACGGCTAACCTGGTGGCTGAACTTTGTGACTTTGTCCTTACCCATAATTATTTTACATTTGGGGACAATGTATACCTTCAGATCAGCGGCACTGCTATGGGTGCCCGCATGGCCCCACAGTATGCCAACATTTTTATGGCTGATTTAGAACAACGCTTCCTCAGCTCTCGTCCCCTAACGCCCCTACTCTACTTGCGCTATATTGATGACATCTTCATCATCTGGACCCATGGAAAAGAAGCCCTTGAGGAATTCCACCATGATTTCAATAATTTCCATCCCACCATCAACCTCAGCCTGGTCCAGTCCACACAAGAGATCCACTTCCTGGACACTACAGTGCTAATAAACAATGGTCACATAAACACCACCCTATACAGGAAACCTACTGACCGCTATTCCTACCTACATGCCTCCAGCTTTCACCCTGACCACACCACACGATCCATCGTCTACAGCCAAGCTCTGCGATACAACCGCATTTGCTCCAACCCCTCAGACAGAGACAAACACCTACAAGATCTCTATCAAGCATTCTTACAACTACAATACACACCTGCGGAAGTGAAGAAACAGATTGATAGAGCCAGAAGAGTTCCCAGAAGTCACCTACTACAGGACAGGCCTAACAAAGAAAATAACAGAACGCCACTAGCCGTCACCTTCAGCCCCCAACTAAAACCCCTCCAACGCATTATTAAGGATCTACAACCTATCCTGAAGGGTGACCCAACACTCTCACAAATCTTGGGAGACAGGCCAGTCCTTGCCTACAGACAGCCCCCCAACCTGAAGCAAATACTCACCAACAATCACATACCACACAACAGAACCACTAACCCAGGAACCTATCCTTGCAACAAAGCCCGTTGCCAACTGTGCCCACATATCTATTCAGGGGACACCATCACAGGGCCTAATAACATCAGCCACACTATCAGAGGCTCGTTCACCTGCACATCCACCAATGTGATATATGCCATCATGTGCCAGCAATGCCCCTCTGCCATGTACATTGGTCAAACTGGACAGTCTCTACGTAAAAGAATAAATGGACACAGATCAGATGTCAAGAATTATAACATTCATAAACCAGTCGGAGAACACTTCAATGTCTCTGGTCACGCAATCACAGACATGAAGGTCGCTATCTTACAACAAAAAAACTTCAAATCCAGACTCCAGCGAGAAACTGCTGAATTGGAATTCATTTGCAAATTGGATACTATTAATTTAGGCTTAAATAGAAACTGGGAGTGGCTAAGTCATTATGCAAGGTAGCCTATTTCCCCTTGTTTTTACCTACCCCCCTCGCCAGACGTTCTGGTTAAACTTGGATTTATGCTGGAAATGGCCCACCTTGATTGTCATGCACATTGTGGGGAGAGTGGTCAGTTTGGATGAGCTATTGCCAGCAGGAGAGTGAGTTTGTGTGTGTGTTTGGGGGGGGGGGGGGGAGGGTGTGTGAGAAAACCTGGATTTGTGCTGGAAATGGCCCACCTTGATTGTCATGCACATTGTAGGGAGAGTGGTCACTTTGGATAAGCTATTACCAGCAGGAGAGTGAGTTTGTGTGTGTGTGTGTTTTGGGAAAGGGGGGGGGGGCGGTGAGAAAACCTGGATTTGTGCTGGAAGTGGCCCACC